>NW_028274810.1:14994022-15297053 GCF_037043125.1 Eumetopias jubatus
AGCTTCTGCTGCTCCATATCCTCATCAGCATTTGACATTGTCAGTGCTTTGGATTTTGGCCATTCTAGTAGGTGTGTAGTGGTATCTCATTGTTGTTTTCATTTGCAATTTCCTAATGACTATGAGGTTGAACATCTTTTTATATGCTCTTTACCACCTGCATATCACCTTTGATGAGATGCCCAGATCTTTTGCTCATTTTTTAAAAAGATTTTATTTATTTATTTATTTGAGAGAGAGAGTACTCGGGAGGAGCAGAGGGAGAGGGACAAGCAGACCCTGTGCTGAGTGTAGAGCCCAACGCAGGGTTCAATCTCACGACCCTGAGACCAGGACCTGTACTGACATTAAGAGTTGATTGCTCAGCTGACTGAGTCACCCAGGCACCCCTTTTTTGCTCATTTTTTTTTAATTGGACTGTTTTCTTCTCCCTTTTCGACCTCAATAAACACTTCCTCCTCATCTTTTAGAACTTAACTCGGTGGTCTGTTTTTGCATCTTAGACTAGATTAAAAAAAAAAACAACTCATAAATTCTTAAAGGGCTATGTACCTCATCTTCTTCACAGTTATCATGGCTGCGATTTTCTACTGTTTGCTTGATCGTTTGAATACTGTCTGTTTCCCTGAAGCTTTAAGAGCAGGCACCACACCTGGCTTTGTTCCCTGGCCTACCAGTAGTGCCCAGGACTGTGCCTGACACATGCTGGGGGCTGCACGAGTATTTGCAAGTGAGGAATAAACTAATAACCTCGCTGAGAAAGAAGGTGGAGTGGAGGAGGAGGGGCTCATCTAAAGAAACCACCACCACTAATACAGAGTGAGTCCAGAATTTCAAAGAGCATGTCCAACAGTGGGAGGGGGCAGAGGGCCAAAAAGCACAAACCTGTAAGACTGGTGTTCAGGAATACTAATGCGTAAAATGAGCTGAGCCTTCAACAAATGGCTGAGACCACAGAAAGACTGATTTAGAAAATTATTTGGAGCAAGAAAAATAACAGGGAAGAGCCAGGCCCCACACTTAGTGGAAGGGGCACAATTTTTAATGCATAATCTTTTTCTCCCTCAAGAATAGTAATTCTCAACCCGGAAAGTGTAAAGGCAAATTCCAGAGGAAGAATATCAAGCCCAAGATCAGAGAAGAGGTGTGGGAGCATCTGGCCACATTACAACCAAGCTTCAGCTTCAGATGAATCTCATCTTGGAGCTAAGATTACAGAGCCACTGTCCATGAATTCTGAGAAATTTGGGAAAGGAGCCACTAGCCAGGGAAACATGAGATGTTTCTCAGTTTTCCAAAAGGGAAAGAATGTGCATTCGGGTTCAGTTTAATTACCTCTGACTTCCAAACGTGACATGGATTCATGGTACAAATATGTACTAGAAGGGTGATGGGGTACCTAGAAAGTGGAATTTTATATTGTTTCAACTTTGATAAGCCACCATTTCAAAGACACCAGCCAGCAAGGCAGCAAATCACCTTGGAGGAAGTCTTTGTTCACGAATGGTACCCTTCAGTTATATAAATGTAGGCAGCCAGGCACCATTATCCCAAGAACAGGGTATAATTGGACATTTTCCCCTGATGTATAGCTTGACAAAGGCTGTTCTTCTCCATATTTTTGGTATGAATAGCTGGTTGCTGGAAGCAACTGGACAAATTTGTACAGGTGCCAGGGGCCTGGGACAAAAACCATCAGGACCAATCTTTTCTGGTTTGAGGCTAAATACTGTTAGATGTTCTCTAATGCGCTGAAATGGTCACATCTGACTAGATGACCAAGAGCCCTCCACCACCGAGGGGCAAACGAACCAGGGAGGAAGGGCAAGTGTCAAATGTTGACTTGATTATTTTCCAGCATAGTGTGTGGCTGAGGCTGACGTACCCGCCCCCCCCGGCCCCCGGTCCAGCTGCCCCAGAGGATTTGGAGTAGGAGCCCTGTGTGGCTCATTCTTGTGTAAGCCTGACGCTGGGGAAGACTCATGGTGGCCTGTACCTAGGGGGGCTAGACCATTGGCATTAACGCAGCAGGGACTGGGTGGGGCCTTCTGTTTTCAATAGTGATATGGATGGTAGCAGCAAAGAGAGAGCCTGGTTCCCTGGACTGACTGTACAAACCACACACAGGCAGGAGGGAGGTAGAGATTTTTGTTTAGTTGGTATACTGGGTTGAATGGTGGTTCCCACACCAGCCCCCGAATTCATGTCCATCTGAAACCTCATAATGTGAACTTATTTGGAAATAAGGTCAGTGTAGATGTAATTAAGATGAGGTCATCCTAGATTAGGGTAGGCCCTAAATCTAATATAACTGGTATTCTTATAAGACGAGAGAAGGACCCACCGAGGCATCCGGGGAAGACGGCCCTGTGACCACAGAGGCAGAAACTGTAGGGATACACTACAAGCCAAGGAACACCAAGGATTGCTAGGAACCGCCAGAAACTGGGAGAGAGGCATGGAACAGATCTTCCCGCAGAGTCTCCGGGAGGCAACCCTGCCCACACCTTTCAGGCTTCTGGCCTCCTGAACTGTGAGAAATCACTTTGTATTGTTTTAAGCCATCCAAGTTCGTGGGACTTTGTTCCGGCAGTCCTAGAAACAAATTGATCTGGGCATGTACAGATACGAGAGATGAATCTGGAAAGTAAGAAATGATGTGAATCTTATCTGAATTCCAGTCTGGTAAAGCAAGTTATGCCAGTTCCAGATTATTAAATAGCTGCATTATCTGTTCTGATAAATCAAGAAAATGCTGAAATGACAATGTCTTAGAATATTTTTGTGGCTAGACTAGAGAAATGTGGGTTAGA
This sequence comes from Eumetopias jubatus, assembly GCF_037043125.1. Classification (NCBI taxonomy): domain Eukaryota; kingdom Metazoa; phylum Chordata; class Mammalia; order Carnivora; family Otariidae; genus Eumetopias; species Eumetopias jubatus. The sequence continues at coordinate 14,996,836 of NW_028274810.1, forward strand.
GGGTAATACAAGAATGGGGGATTTTAGCCAGCTGAACACTGAATTGGACTGACTGATTGATGCTGACCCGCTGAAGATGGCATGCCTCTGTCCTTTATAGTGACTTGGATAAGACTTGGAATGTGTTCTTATCAAATATATAAGTAATACAGAGTTGGTAGGGGTAACATGATAGATGGCAGGTCCCACATCCAAATTAATCAAGAGCTAGAATGATGAGCCCAAAGTCCCAAGATGAAATTTTATGGGGAAAAAGGTAAAGTTAACGTTCAAAAAGTCAGTGTGCAGGAATGAACTGCAGGAGATCTGGATTGAGAACAACTCATATGGGAAAATTTTAGGAGATTTACAGTGGATCCCAGCTTAAAAGGAGCCAGCGATATGACTTGGGCACTCAAAAAGGTAACACAGTTTTAGGCCACATTGATACAGAGCGACTCATAACAGCAAACTCTCTAATCAAGTTCCTCACCCATGGTTAAAATGCTTTTCGAATAAGTCATCAATGTGTTTACTGGGAAAACCAGACAATTCATGGCTAGCTTTGAGACATGGGGATAATGAGGTATGCATCCTGGTGAGGAGAGGAAGGGTTCCCCAGGAAGATGCTCAGAATATAGAAAATATAAAATGAGCAGCCTTGAGACTCCAAACTGTTCCTTCCCAATGGTACCCTTCTAGGCTGTGCAGTCAGAGAAGCTGAAGCAGATTAGGCAGGAGCTGCAGGCATGGCACTGTACCACACCAACAAGGTAGACCAGCAGATGAGCCACAGGTCATGAGCAATCCCAGTGCCCCACCTGCCCCAGCCTGGACCTCCAGGTACTCCCTTCTGTCTTCTGTCCCATGCAAATGTGTCTTGTGCCCTGCCCCGCACCGTGCAGGGAAGGGGATTCTGGGAGATGTAGTTCCAGCTTAGGTTTGCTGAAGATAAGCCTGCATAACAAGAAGCCAGGGAGAGGGAAGGAGGGGGCTGGTGGCAAAGCAGGAACAGCCGTGGGGCAGCTGGCCAGGGCCGTTCTGCCTTAGGGATGTCAGACTCAGGGTGAAGAGCCGAGCAGACAAAGGCTTGATTGACAGGTCTAATAGAGTAGGTTAGCAAGACAACAGCAGGAACTGAGGGCTTCCTCTAACAGGTTTGCTGCCAAAGTCCACTGGGAACAGGCAACAGGAGGCTGTGCCCACAGCCGTCCCAGCGGACCATCTGTCCAGTCTGCTCACTCTTGCAAGCTCTCTGCCTCTCATGAGGGGGATGGTGTCCCTAGTGGGGCAGAAATTGTGTTCTGAGGTCTGGGAATTCCGAGTTGGTGCAGAAACACAGGGATGCCTCTAAGGGGGTATTAAGGCATGCTGGTGGCTGGAAAGGTGCCAGATTCATAGCATAGACTCTTGTCTGGACAGTTCCTGTGGCTTCCTGGCCAGGGTCCTTCAAAGGATGTTAATCATATGTATTTGAAATGCATATCATTGCTGAAAAATAAAGCCAACCAAATGGCAGCAAGGGAAAACAATTAGCTAATGCATAAGTAAAGATCTTATGTGTCTATTTTTCAAAACCAGTCAATAGCTAAGATGTTCTGCCAGGTTAGCTCAGCAAACATTCAGTCCACCATGAGAAAGTAGCTCACAACTCTATCACAACGAAGCACTGTCAGTACTATGGTCTTGTCCATCTCTCTGGCCACAGATCTATGGGTCGGTCTGTCTCGCCATTCATCCATCTATCATCTGTCCCTCCAGCCATCCATTTACACCTTCATCCATCAAGCCAACATTTGTTTAACTTCTACTGTGTGTCAGTTATGTGTGGGACACTGGGGGCATAATAATGCAAAAAAAAAAAAACAAAAACACAACAAAATCTCTCCTGCTCTCAAGGTGCTAGGGTTTAGTGGAAGGGGGGGTGGGGTTGGGGGTAACCAAACAAGGAAACCATCACTGGGTGAAACACAGACTTAAGCTAAAAAAGTTGAGATTTCCATTTAAAACTCCCCAGTTGAGCAATTCCTACAGATGATTCAAAGTCATCTGTAAGGAATAAGTAAAAGTGATTTGAATTTCCACAGGCAGGTTCAGATTTTATGTGACTCATGACAAATTCTTGGGATTGGAATCAGAGTGAATGGAATTGAATTTAATAAATATGTAGCGAGAGGAAAGGGATCAATACCCCACTACTTCAATACTCCTTTCTCAGATCCAGGATTAGGAGGGCCTCTCTGATGAGTTGACATGGTCCCACCCACAGACCCCTGGTGGGAAAGGCCCCCCAGAGCTGCCACCAGGAGGGAAGGGGACTGTGAAGAGGTGACTTCACCGTCACCGTCCAACCCAGATGTGCTAGCAGGATGACCTGTGCATGGGAGCCCATCTGTGGAGTTTTCTCGAGCGTGACACTGAAAGCACGGGAGTGGTCTCCCTTGAAAAACCACCATGGCCTGTGCAGGGATCCGAACTGTTGATGTCATTCCATTTGTGAGGCGCGGGGAGGTAGATGACATGGTCATTGCTCATGGCCATCAGAGGCATATCTCTGTCGCTCACTGGCCACCTGAGATGGCTCACTTCCCCAGCCTAGGACTGGAGACATTACAATTCTCTTCTCCACAGAGTTCCTCAGAGGCCACCAGCTACATGGAGAGGCTCTGTGGGCCAGCTGTGCCACCAGAGCAGAGGTGTGTTCCGGAAACCAGCTCTGCCAGTATTTTCACATCCTCAGATGAGGAAGCAAGTCTCACCTCCTACTAATTTTCACTTTGATCTCAGCTGAGAGAAATTGTTGACAGAACCTGAAATCATTCATTGTGTTGCCCTACTTTAAACAGTAATTTCTTTGCTTTATTTTTTCCTGTCCTAATGTTTCTCAGCCTAACTGTGTTACCCTAGTTAACACAATGTACCTCATAGGGAGATTGTAAGAATTAAGTGAGGTTCCAAGTGTCCACTACCACTAAGGCAGGGCCGGCCCGGGCACGGCATGTGAAGTCAATCTCCCCCCACCCCCTGCCCCCGTCTTGCTCCCATCTTTAGCTCTAACGAGCACATGTGGTGAAAATACTCAAGACCAGCTAATAACAGCCAACAGTAAGTGAGCACTTACCATACGCCAGGCACTGTGTTATGTGCCCTTTGTGTTAACTCATTTCATTCTCACTTCAACCCTTTGGGATCCACACAAATGCTCTCCCCCTTTCACAGGAAGGAAACAGGAGCACAGAGAAGTTCAGTGACTTGGCCAGCATCACACAGCTGGGGAACAGTGGCGCCGGTGTCTGCATCCATGCATCCCATTCCCAGAGCCTCTGCTCCTGAATGCTGTACAATGCTGCCTTGTTAGTGTGGTGGAGACGCAAACTGAGTCCCGATTCAGCTTGAAGGTTTCTTCTTCTTCTTCTTCTTCTTCTTCTTCTTCTTCTTCTTCTTCTTCTTCTTCTTCTTCTTCTTCTTCTTCTTTCTTCTTCTTCTTCTTTTTTAGAAAGAGGGAGAAAGAGCGAGCAGGAGAGGAGGGGGCGGAGGGAGAGGAGAATCTCAAGCAGATTCCACACTGGGCACGGAGCCTGACGCAGGGCTCGATCTCATGACCCTGAGATCATGACCGGATCTGAAACCAAGAACCAGACCCTTAAAGGACTGAGACACCCAGGCACCCTGAATGAAGGTTACTGCTAATTTGTACTAAACCTTGGCCAAATGGAGCTTAGTTCCACTTGTTTTTCCCTCCCTTTCTAAATCATCCCAAGGATATGTTTTAATCTGCTTGTCTCCCTTTATGCTGCTCACCGCCTCAGCAGTAATTTGACATTTTATACTTTAATAGTTGCTAAATGGTCACATGCTTAAGAGAGAGGGAGGGAGGGAGGGAGAGAGAAACAAGATTAACATAATACCGTGTATCATAAATAGTAGCCTGGGTCCAGTTGGACATAAAAACTCGGGCCACATTGGAGGGGGTGGTTTAGGCAGGGGGAGGATCCTCTTTTGAGTAACATGTTTAGAAACTAACATTTGCCCCTGAAAGGCACAGGGCAAACTAAGAATTTTCCATGTCAAAGTAGCCTGGGAATGGTACAGACTGTAGCCCCAGATACCATGCTCAGTGTGAAACAGAAGTCTGATGTTATTGGTACCAAAACGGAGGAGGCAAGGAAGACAAGACATAGAAGCATCACCATAGAAACCCATGGTGCTGGGAGATGCGCCCAGAAGCACAAGGGCAGGGAGAGCCCAGGCCAAGGATGGGGGTGGGGGGTGGGCAGCATTTACTTGAAGGGGGCTCTGCCTGGCTCTTCGCCCTGGTGTCAGAGACAGGAGTATCCTGGTTTTCATGTAAACTGGGGTGAGCTATTGCACACTTATGCTCTGGGCACTGATCATGCCCCTTGGTGAGCACCAGGAGGCAAAGATGAACTTGAGCCCCCCCTCTGGGGAATCCCTGCTCAGTAGGGAGTCTGCTTCTCCCTCTCCCTCTGCCCCTCCCCCTGCCCATGCTCTCTCTCTCCCCCTCCCTCTCTCTCTCAAATAAATAAATAAATAAAATCTAAAAAAAAAAAAAAAAAGTGAACCAAAGATCACACCTACCCTCAGAAGTTTACCATCTTCTGCCGGACAGACGGACCGGCAGGATGTGACGGCATGCTGTGTAATGATTGCTTTTATGGACTTGGGGAAAGCAGAGCAAAGAGAAAGCCAGTCCCAGGATGATGTCTGGGCTGCAGCTTGGGGCCCAATGTGGTGATTTCCAGGTGGGTGACCCTGGAGGGTCCTCATTCTAGCAGAGGACACTGCATCTGCAAAGACACAGGGATCTGAGCGAGTTTGGCCCGCTCTGGAAAGCATGTTGTTGGACGTGACTGGAGTGGAGGGTCTGTGTGGGAACATAGGGGTAGGTGGGGCGGTGGGGTGGTGGAGGGTAGAAATCAGGTCACGCATGGATATGGCTTTTAGTTTATCTTGAGGGTGCCAGCCCCTCTGATGTTTGGCTAAGAATCTTGAACAGGGTGGGCTTTGCGTGCCTGAGTGCCACGGTTCCCTGGAGCCAGACTTTGCAGTATTTTTTCAAACTACAGGTCATAAGCCATTAGTAGCTAATGAAATCAACTTAATGTTTTCAAACCATAATTTTTAAAAAATAAAAATGTAATAGACCAGAACAGTACCTTTCACGTGATCTTTCATGGACGATCTGATTTTTTTTTCTTCCAATTTGTCCCAGATTGAGACTTTTGTAAAATGTAATAAGGCAATAAAAATGAATTACTAGAAAAGGGATCATGCTCTTGGACATCACATCAATCTCAAATTGCTATAGAAGTTTTTTTTAAAACACTCACTCTTCAGTAGCTTTATTGAGATATAATTCACACCGCGTACAATCCAGCATCTGAAGTGCACAATTCAATAGTTTTTAGTATATTCACAGAGTTGGGCACCTGCCATCACTGCCAATTTTGGAATATTTCCATCACGCCTGAAAGAAAACTTCTACCCATTAGCAGTCAGTCCCCTTTCTTCCAGCCCCTTTCCCGCAACCCTCGGCAATCACGAATCTACTTCCTATCTTTATAGATTTGCCTGTTCTGGGCACTGCTTACAAATGGAATCGTAATGTGGTCTTTTGTGATTGGCTTCTTTTTTTTAGCATAGTCTTTTCAAGGTACCTCCCTGTTGTAGTATGGATCAGTACCCCCACCTCTTTTCATGGCCGAATGACCTTCCATTGGGTAGATACAGCACATTTTGCTGACCCATTCATCAATTGATGGACATCTGGGTTGTGTCTACCTTTTGGCTGTTGTGAATAATGCTGCCGTGAACATTCACAGACAAGTTTTTGGGTGGACATATGTATTCATTTCTCTTGAGTACATACACCTAGGAGTCAAGTGGCTGGGTCATAAAACTCTGTGCTTCTCTTTTTGAGGAGCGCTCATATGTTTTCCTGAGCAACTGCACCATGTCACATTCTCAACCAATTTCTCCACATCCTCATCAACACTTATATCATAGTCATCCTCATGGGTGTGAAGTGATACCTCTTTGTGGTTTGCGTTTGCATTTCCCCAATAGCTAATGATGTCAAGCATTTTTTCATGCACTAAACACTTACTCCTAAGTTCTGTCCTTATCGCCTCCCTGGCTGGTGATAAGCAGTTGACTGCAAGGAACGCTGGACTGGAAAATGTGAGTGCATCTCACAGAATAAAGGTAAGTATTGCTTCAGAAAACTTTTGTGTCAGTTACATATGTGCGTTGATGTGTCCAGGGTTGAGATGTAAGTTGTATTTGTGTTTTTTACTAGCTGAAAACCTCCCCAACATCCATCTTCGAGGAGAGTGGAACAGACCATCCTGGCAAAGGGTCACAGTCCTTCCAAACACACGTCATGGCAAAGTGCCACTGCCCAAGCCCTAGGAAAATCTGACCGGCAGCTTCAAGATGTGAAGCCAGTCAAAAAGGGTTTATTTTTTTTTTTAAGATTTTATTTATTTATTTGACAGAGAGACAGCGAGAGCAGGAACACAAGCAGGGGGAGTGGGAGAGGGAGACGCAGGCTTCCCGCGGAGCAAGGAGCCCGACGCGGGGCTCGATCCCAGGACCCTGGGATCATGACCTGAGCCGAAGGCAGCCGCTTAACCAACTGAGCCACCCAGGCGCCCTCAAAAAGGGTTTAAATCCCAAAACAATTTAATTAATAAAATAGACCCGCTCTTTTGAACTCCATGAAAAGTTTAAAAGGCTATTTCTATTGTGTTTTAATGCTCAGTTAATTTGATAAAAGTTTTCAAAACCTGATGTTATTTCATGAAAATGTGATTGCTTCAAAGAGTTGGTTTGCTCTGAAGTATGTGCAAAGGCAGGTTATGTCTGGGTCTACCCTTAGTGGGGGGTTGTGTATGTAGCACTCTCTTGTGTGTGTGTTCACTGTCTTCGTGGACAGGTGCACACGCGCAAATGTCCATGCTTTAACAGATAATGCTGCTCACTCATATTCTCTGCAGCATTATTCACAATAACTAAGCGGTCCATTGAAGGATGGCTGGATTTTAAAAAAAAATGTGACATACGCATACAGTGGAACGTTATTCAGCCTTAAAAAAAATAAGGAAATCCTGTCACCTGCTACGACATGGATGAACCTTGAAGACATCATGCTGAGTGAAATAAGCCAACCACAGAAGGACCAACAACGTGTGGTTCCACTTACCTGAGGTACTGGGGTGGTCAAATTCATAGAGACAGAAAGTGGGGTGGTGGGGGCCAGGGGCTGAGAGAGGGGGCATGGGGAGTTGTGATCCAATGAATTCAGAGTCTCAGTCTGGCAAGGTGAAAAAGTGCTAGAGATCTGTTACACGGCAATATGAAAATACTTAATACTGTGAACTATACACTTAAAGACAAAGATGGTAAATTTTACGCTATGTATTTTTTTATCACAATCTACAATAAAAAATTTTTTAAAGATTTTATTTATTTATTTGACAGAGAGAGAGAGCACAAGCAGGGGGCATGGCAGGCAGAGGGAGAGGGAGAGGCAGGCTCCCCGCTGCTGAGCAGGGAGCCCGACACGGGGCTCAATCCCAGGACCCTGAGATCATGACCTGAGCTGAAGACAGGAGCTTCACCGACTGAGCCACCCAGGCGCCCCTAAAATAAAAATTTTCTAAAAGATGATGCTACTTGGAAGCCACATCACTTCACAGACAGAACTTGGGTGTTGGAGCTTCACAACTGGCTTTAAATCCCCACTCTGTCTCTTCAGAGCTGTGTGAGTTGGGTGAAAGCTATCAACCCTTGACATTTGCGTGCTTTCAGCAATAAAACAGCTGGTTCTTAGTGCCAACAGGTGGGTCAGCTGGGAGTAAAGCGCCGGCAGAGATGGAGGGAAATCCAAAGGTCTTTGCCTTTCATGTGCAGGGATGCAACCTGCGGCCCCTTCCCATTGTAGCCCTGTCTGTCTGTTGTCTGGTTTGGGGGAGCCAGTTGAAAGAGCTGTGGTAGTGCTGGGAGCCCCCTGTGCAATTACAGGGAGCGCCTCTCGGGGGACGGCCTCCCAGACACCAAAGTCTGAGTTATTCCCTCTGAAAACAAGATCTCTTGCTCTTTGGACAATTCTCTGAAGCTCGGAAGCATCCAGTCTTGGGGTTCCTTGTGAGAGTCTGTTACCAGCTCAGCCTGGCTTCCTGCCTCCTAGGAGGCAGCCAGAGACAAACTGTGGGATTTTAGGTGTGTTCCAAGGGTAACAGTGGGGACTTTCTGTACTCAGGAAATCTCCCCAGCCAGTCAAGGCCTCATCCCTTGGCTCAAGGCTTTGCCTTCATAAAACACACACATTCCTGAGATCATACTAATACTCTTACAATTAAATAGTTTCAGTTTCCTGAGTTTCCGTATACAGACTATTCATCCAACCTTTTCACTGACTGTGAAGTGGGGTTATGATCTCTGCTTTTACAAATGAGAATGTTAATGAGCCCCTACTATATGTCAGGCACTGTTCTAGGCTCTTTCGCTCAGGTTAGCTGTCTCTATTCAGGAAGTGGTCCAGGGATGACATAGTGCCTGGTCTTCTGTATGCGGTGCGTTTCCCAGAGTCTTTTGTGCCTCGGTGTGAACCCTCAGGTCCCTCGTAGGGAGCAGGGTTTCCCGGGGCAAAGGGCATGGCAGAGGCAGAAGGGTACCTAAGAGAGGTAGGCCCGCCAAACGGAGGAGTACGCAGTCAGGGGTGGCAAGATGAGGGGCCACAGGACTGGGGAGCCCAGGACCACAGTGGTCTCACTCAGGGCCAACCTGCCCTGCCTGAGGTTGCTGGGCCCTGTCCATCTCTCTGCTAGACCCTTTCTCTGATGGAGCGGCAAGGTCACTGGCGAGAGAGGCAGACAGACCTGGACAAGTCTCTGTGCGCCTCAGCCTCTGAATCAGTACAGTGCAGATAATCCCAGTGCCCAGCCCTTGGTGGTGGTGGAGGGTTCCGAGAAATGATGTACGTGAAGCGCTCAGCACCCCTCCTAGTGCGCGGTGAGATCTCAGGAAGTGCCGCTAGGGCCACACCGGTCTTTCCTTTGGGGACCCCTACCCCAAACCCCCTTTCTCACCCAGTCCTGCTCCAGCCAAGCCTCCGCCCTTGAAAAAGCTGCAGCGAATGGCATAAGCATGGGCGGGACGAGGCAGCAGGGACAGGAGAGGAGCAAGGCAGCGACAGAGAGTCTTCACCACCTCCCTGTCCTCATGGAGGACGGGCTGACCCCTCAGGCCTGGCATCAGGGGCTAAATCTGAACTTCCTCCTTCCTGTTTACTCCACCAGCATCTTGGCATTCAACTTGGCCCAAGTGAGCGGAGCTGTGGGTTCGGCCTCAGTCCTTAGTGGTGGGAAGGGCCCTGGGCTGGGAAAGCTACTGGTCCAATCTCCCAGAGGGCTGTCCCATCCGGTCGATGGGCTAGGAACACAGAAGAAAGACCTAGAGCTGACAGGCCAGGGTGGGGGGCTCACACTACCCAAGGAGTGTTCGACACAAGTTCAGTCTGATGGGGTGACAGGCACCTTCCTGCTAGTGCTGCTAGTGACACCCAGAGGAAGTCAGGGGTCCTTGGAAATCCTGCCCCTTTCCCACCTGCCCTGGAGTTTTCTCATCATGGCGGGGAGTGTCCCACAGTGGCTGCCTACTGTCATTCTTGGGGAGATACCTCAACCCACACCCCATCCAACTCCAGGTCTCTTCAGCAAGATGACAGAGAAGGGGTCTTCCTATGGAGGTAGAGTAACACAGTGGGAAGAGCGGGGGCTTTGCCACCAATAAGCTTGTGTTCAACCTCTAGCCACAATATTTACTGAAAGTTCTTCAATCTCCTGAGACTTTGGTTTACTCACATCTGTAGTGACTATAGCAACGCTTACTCTGTAAGGTTATTGTGGGGCAGAAATAAGATGACATGGGAAAGTACCTAACATACTGGGTACATATAAAAGATACTTGATACATGTTGTTTCCTTCCACTGCTTCCGGAGGGAGCACCATGGGCCATAGTTCAGTCGATCGACTAATTAGCATCCTGTTCCTTTCAGAGTGCTATTTGGTGCCCCAGAAATGATTAGTGGGGGAAGGAGAAATTGTCTCATTCCTGGAGAGATTCCCATATGGGTGAGTGAAATCGTAATACATGGACACTACTAGTAAACCAAGATCGTGCCACCCATGCCTCCCCTGGGTCCTGCAGACACAGGGAGGCCACCAGGGTTGCTCTCAGGGGGCTGGCATGGCTACAAGGAGTTACTCTCTGATAAGAAAGCAGGGGCTGCAATACTCATTCAGGGCACTCTGTCCTTCTGCTGAGGAGGAACTCCCCAGATGGGTCTATTAATTATCAAAGGCCCTCTCCTGAAATGGAGCCATGATTTTAAGAAGATTCTGGCTGTGTCTGTTGCAGGCAGAGCTGCATCTCTGCAAACCAGGCTGCTGTGGACAAATGTATTCTCGCTGAGGAAGGGACGGGGCCAACGTGGCATAGGGCACGGGGTGGGGGCCCTCCTGTTAGTGGCATAAGGGCCAGAAGCTGATAACGATTTTGTGAGCGACTGCGTGAGACTCTGGGCACATGACGGTGCAGCTGCTATGGGACACAGGGGACAACGTGGGCCACCAAGGTGGGCAATGCCGCACCTCTATGGCTATTACGAGTGTATCTTGCCCTCCTAACATATTTTGTAGGAAGTAGTTGCCAGCGCATGGGAAAGCTGTTGATAGCAGAAGAGCTAAGCAGACATAGGAGTCACACTGCCTAGGTTTGGGGCAAGCCACTGAACTTCTCTGCCTTAGCTTCCTTGTCCGCAAAATGAGGACAACAGTCCCTGCTCCCAGGCAATGCATGGAGAGCGCTGGGGACAGGGCCCGGCACAGGGAACATTTTTTCTACATAGGTGTCAGCGGTTATTTATTTTAGTCACTGAAAATATTTGCCCTTCAGTGAATTCTCCCACGTTTTCTTGTATCATTAGTGACTAAAGAAAAACGGGCCAGTTCTTTTTCCATTGTCCCACTTCCCATTTCTATTTCCTGCCTTATCGCATTGGCTACCATTAGGCCCTTCTTGGGAGCAGTGAAAACCACGTTGAATTTTCAAGCAGCCATGAGAAGGGTGGATGTGAGACAAGAGTGGTGAGAAGCCGAGCAATGGCTAGGACCCCGGTGTAGTAATTTAGCTATGGTGTGAAGAGGGAGCAGCTATGGATAAAATCCCAGAAAACGGTGAGGACAGGCTCCAGCTCAGAGCCACCTTGAATCAAGAGTTGACAGAATTCGGGGCGCCTGGGTGGCTCAGTTGGTTGGGCGACTGACTTTGGCTCAGGTCATGATCCTGGAGTTCCAGGATCGAGTCCCGCATTGGGCTCCCTGCTCAGCGGGGAGTCTGCTTCTCCCTCTGACCCTCCCCCCTCTCGAATGTGCTCTCTCTCTGTCTCACTCTCTGTCTCAAATAAATAAATAAAATCTTTAAAAAAAAAAAAAAAGTTGACAGAATTCAGTGGTGACACTGATGATCAAAATAAATGGCTAGGGCACCTGGGTGGCTCAGTTGGTTAAGCATCTGCCTTTGGCTCAAGTCATGATGCCGGGGTCCTGGGATCAAGCCCCGGGTCGGGCTCCCTGCTCAGCAGTGGGGAGCCTGCTTCTCCCTCCCGTTCTGCCCCTCCGCCTGCTTGTGCACACGTGCTCTCTCTCTCACACACAAAAATAAATAAATAATATCTTTAAAAAAACCAAATGGCTAAAATTGACCATCAGTGGAATTCTGTTATAATTTATTCATCTGAAAAAGAGAGGAAGAAGGGGAAAATTCACGATCTCACTTTATGATTAGTTCTGAGGCAATGGGTTTGGGTAAAGTTTGCAAATACTCTCATTTTCTACTGTATCTCCATAGGTTGTTGCCAGTTAGTTAGTTCCAAGATAGTTTACTATTTGTTAACGTTTGTAAAAGCGTTTCTAGTTCACAAAGCAAACGTACACACTTGGCCTTATTTTTGTCTTCACAAAATTCAGCTGTACTGAAGCTTCAGATATGAGGCACGATAACATACTGTTTAAGAACACGGCCCTGGAATTTGAGACCTGGCCTCCTAGCTGTGTGACCTGTGGTAAGTCACTTACCCTCTCCACACCCCAGTTTCTGCATCTATAAAATGGGGGCAATAATACAACTCCCATCATGGGCTTGCTTAGTAACATGGCAAGTCCCCTATAAAGTTTAATCCATTACCCAGGATTTTATGGCTTACAAAACCCCCTCCCTTTCTTACCTGACCTTCTTTGATACTCACACACTTGTCACACGTCCCCTTGCCATTCACCCTGCAGTTAAACCCTGGCCTGTCCTGTTACTGTGTACCTCATGAATCTGCCTCCATCTTGAAACCCAGGTTCAGTCAAGGGAGTGATGCTCAGCACCGTCTTCAAGAGGGGAGAGGGGCCGACCTGAAGGAGTCGCCCTGTTGGGTCCTGGAGACATGGCATGAGCTCAGTTCCCCATGCCCCCAGGACCCTTGATCTGGGCGGCCGTATAACGTATACTGTTCTTCAATCATTCCTCCAGCGCAAGAGGCCAGAGCCAGACCTGTGCCGAGCAACCAGCATCTGTGGCCTCCTGGCCTATGAGAGATCCTCTTTTCTGCGCCGCTGACAGGAGACCCACAAATGGGCCCCCACAAACAGGACTGCACGAGGGATTCTGCTCCAGGGCCTGTTTCCCTCAGCCATGCTGCTGAGACATGCACAGAGGAAGGAAGGAAGACGACAGTGACCAGAAGGAGAGATGCGCACTGCCTGCCCCGGGGGTGCTGCTGGGCTCCTCGCGAAGCAGAGGACTTCCAGGAGATGGAGGTTTGGAGGAGCAATCTGAAGGGGTGTCTGAGGAAGAGCAGGTAGGGAAGACAAGGGACAGTGTACGCGTGAGGCAGACATGGAAACAGCCTTGGCCGGTGGCAGGGCCCGGAGCAGCAACTTGGCTGCAGTGGAAAATCCCAACCAGAGGCGAGAACTCCATTCAACAAATATTTACGGCACCTACTCAGTACAAAGAAGAGGGCCAGGCTGAGTCACTGGGCATGGCCCTGTCCTGGCACCACGGCGTTGCTGACAGAGGGACCTCCAGGGTCCCTGGAGCAGATGAGGGGCTGGGAGAGCGTTCAGGAGCCAGGATGGGTGCCAAGGACCACCTGGGCCCCAGAGACACCTCAGCCCCGTGGGGACTTAAGCTCAGCAGCCCACTGGGGACCACCTCTTCTGGCAAAGAACTACTGAGTCACAGACCCCTCAGGACGCTGCCCAGGCTAAGCTAGGGTAACCCTGGGGGTCGGGGGAACTGAATCCGCTACCATAGTATAGCAGGGCGAGAGCAGGCCTGAGGAGAGTCACCTCCAGGTGCTCAGAGCCAAAAAGTCCCTTTCCTTCCCCCTTCCAGCCTCACCTCCTCAAGCAGGCCCAAAGCTGAGGTTGCTGAGGCCAGGGGGTGAGGGAATGTGGGGGGGTGGGGGAGGCTCTGCCTGCCTCCTTCATCTGTTTTTCACCCTGTCCTCCCCACATCGTCATGTGTCCCCCCCACTTCTGGCCTCACTCGCCTGTTGCCCCACTGTCCTGTTTTGCTACAGGAGTCCTGTGCCACTGGTCAGGGTGCACAGGGTACACTGGCCCCACCCTCTCCTGCCTCATGGTCCCAACATCCAGAAGTAGAACTAGAGCATCCCACGGTTCTAGACTCAGGCTTTGGTCTCAGTGCCTCAGGGATCTCCCGAGCAGGCCCCCAAGACACAGGGTAGGCAGCCGCGGATCCCAAACAAAGGGACCCCACAGAGCGGATGGTAAAGGTCAACCTCACCCTCTGCATGAACACTAACCTGCCTGGTGAGACCACAGCCTTCTGTGGCCATTCCCCAGGAAATGGCACCCGAAAAGGTCAACACACAAGTGGGCTGCCACTGAGGTGCTATCCCAAGGATGCTTCACATATGCAGAGTTATTTACAGCCTGCAAAACACTGTCACAGCTGATCTTTACAGAAACCCCAGAGTTGCCGTGATCCCGTCGTACCGAGGAGGAAACCAAGGGTGTTAAGTGGCCAGCTCAAGCTTGGCAGCTATTAGGTGACAGGACCTTGAACCTTGTCTGATTGCAGGCCCCACACTCTTTTACATTAGACCAGGGTTCTCTCACTCTTCACCCAACATCAAGTCCAGATGAATGGGTTGATGATTGCTTCCCCCTCTAAGGCAATCCCTCGTGCTCTCCACACCCCTTGTGCCTCCTCCAGTTACCCTGGGCCCAGTGTGCCACTGACCCTTTGTCTGGAAGTCCCCTTCCTGTTCTCTCTTTGCAGCGAGTCACTACTCTTTCTTTAAGAAATGCTGCCCCCTCTTTGAAGCCTCCCTGTACGACCCAGCAGAGCCAGCCCCTCTCTTGGGGCCCGCACATCTCTCTGCCCCCGGACCTCTGCAAGCTTGGATGTGGACTCACTAAATAGGAATTAACCATCTGTGCATCTGTGCCCTGCACTCCGCCCATCAGCCTAGGAGCACTGTTCCTCTTTGTCCTCAGTGGCGGGTTTGTGGATGGAAGGGAGGGAGGAAGGCAGGAAGGAAGGCAGGCAGGCTGGAGAGACTGGTCTTGTGTCATTAAGAGTTTGCATCAGGAGGGCACCCTGCCATCTTGAGAAGCTGGAGAAGCTGAGGCTAGCAGAAAGAATGACTTCACTGGGGCTTGAGACACCCGAGGGTCACATGCCCTCCTCATTTCACCCTCCCCCATGAGGACATGACTCAACAACCCCTCAGCTCCACCCACCCATCTTTGCTTTACTCAAGGAAGGGACAGCTCAGGGAGTCATCTTTCCTGCCTCTTTTTTTTTCCCCCCACTGTCCATGGGGTCTCCCTAGAGCCACCTTTGCCCTCACCGTTGTCCCTGTCCCCTGCCCTCAGAGAAGCCCCCTGGGCTCTCTCTCAGACCTCCCTGCCCCCCTCAGATGAAGCCAAGGGAGCAGCCAAGCCTGGATCAATAACTCACTCTGACCTTTGGGGCCCTGAGTTTGGTGAGGACAATGGTGCCGACAGTCCTCCTGCCCTCCCTTCCCTGAGCCAAGGGCCAACAATCTAGCCCTGCTTCCTGTAGAGCCAGACCATTCCCAAGTGGGACCCTTGGAACAGAGCTCCAGGGAGCCCCCAAGGGAAGGCTATCCTAGCTTGTGGTCCAGACCTGCTGGGTGTCAGAGCCATGGTCAGGAGAGCCTCTGACAGCCCCTACTTGCACGATCATGCTCCCCACCCTCTTGCCCTGTCCGAATGCTGGATATTCTACCGCTAGAATCCATTCCTCTGATGAAGCCCAAGACTTTAGCTACCTTCTTGGAAAGCCCAGCTGATGTTGGTTGGTGATTTGCATCTCTCTGACGAGCTCGTTGGCAGAGATGGAGCCTAGAGGAGAGGGCAAGGCTGGAAGAGGGCCCTGGCCCCAGGGCATGGTATCAGGACCAACAGTGCCCCAGCGTTCCCAGGCTGGGAGGGCTGGAAGCCAACGACATTTTTACCTGGGAGAGAAAGGAAATGCAGGCTCGACCTGCCAGTCCTGCCTTGGGGCGCCCCTGGATGCTAGGGCCCAGAGGAGGGACTGGGGGGTGACACGGCCGGCACTGCAGGGGTTAACCTGGGCTGCCCAACCTCCTGCAGAAAGCTGCTCCTCCTCCGCTCCTCTGGGGGGCCTTCTGGGTGGAAACAGAGGTGGGGGCGAGGCTGGCCCGGTACTTCTCCAGCCACAGCCTCCCTGGGGCAGCCCCTCACCCGCTCCCTTACACCCCCACCCTTCCTTGAATCCTTGCCGCAATCCCAGAAGCCCCAGTACTGGCACGGGGCACAGGCAACTGAGTCATCCGCACACACCACAGCCTCCTCAACCTCACTCACTATGCCACATGTGCTTCTCTTTGAGCCTGCTCGTCTCTCCAGCCAAGCTGGCCCCACTCCAGCTCTGGGGAAGATGACCTGTCCGGCCCCGGCCGGGACTGTTACACCACTGAACAGTTGCTCAGGTCACTCATCATCGAATTCCTCCACCAAGCGTGTGGATACCGTGCTCCGACGGGCACCGCCTGACTGCTCCTCCCACACCACGCTTGTAGCCGGGAGGGGCTTTTCTAGAAGCAAGCATGACCACATCGTAGCCTGCTGCAAAGCCTTCGATGGCTGCCCATCGCCCTGGCCCGGAGGCCTTGCCCAGCAGCCAGGTATTCAGGGCCTCCCCGGTCCCATGGCCGGCAGGTGATCCACTCCTCCGGTCTCCTCTCTCGCTCTCCCTCTGCTCCAGCCGCCCAGCGGGCTCGCGATTCCCTGAAAAGCCTCGGCTTTGTCACCCTCCCTTGTCCATGCTATTCCCAGCCCGGGGATGCCTTTCCTTTCATTCCTGGTCTGGCTCTTCCATCCTTAAGGGACCTGCCCTCTGGGCCTTTCCTGACCTTCCAGCAGGTGCGGTATTTCCTACCACCCCTCACAGAGCAGGCACTACTCTTAGGCAGGCAGGAACCGGGTCCCAACACGGTTTCAGGGGCTTGGCGGGCCTTGGGGACAGACTGCTGGATTCCAGCCACCCACTGCAGCCCACCATCGGGCCAGTTGTTAGGTGGCAGAGACCAGGCTGAGGGAAGTCATGAAGCCCCGTGGCTGACTGGCCGCGTGACCTGGACGCCCTAAGGATTTAGTCCTCTAAGAAAAGAATGAGAAGCCTCTGGATAGTGTCTGGGGGCCACCCTCATTAGCTATGCCCCCAAGCAACCCTTCTCTCCTCACCCATCACCACCCCACTCATCACTAAGCAGGCAACTACCTGGAGGCTCCCAGTCTCCCTGGTTCCCCACGGTCTGAGGCTTGTGACCCCCTGAGGGGCCCTGGGGATGGGAAAAGTAGTCTGATGACCCCAAGGCCAAGAAGGAGAAAAACCACACAAAAATGTCTGGTAGGACGGGGGAGGGGGGGGACTTATGCTAAGAACAGGGACTCTGGAGCACACTCACCTGATTCAACTTCTGGCACTGGCCCTGGGTGAGACCTTCTCCCTGACTCCTGCTCTCCTCCTCTGTAGAATGGGCCAAAAGCAGTGCCTATAAATTGCTCAGAATAGAGCCATTGAATGGCAGCCACACCAGACCTGGGATAGCAGCCCCTGCCTGGGAGACAGCCCGCTGCCAGCCAGGGTACACCTCATGGACGCACACAGCCACTATGCCCCGGCCCCCAGGCCCAGAAATCACATGCTTACCCCCACCCCGACCAGCCGCAGAGAAGAGGAAAGACAGTAAGGGCCACACAGCCAGCCCACTGGCTCACCCCTTAAATACTCTCCCCATTGCCCAGGCACCCCAGGCTCCTACTCTTGACCTTTCTGCTCTGTCTTGCTCTGTCCCCCCTCCCCTTGACATCCCCAGAAGCTGGTTCCTTTTTCCTGCTGAGAACACCTGCCTGCCTTCCCTCCTTCTGGCTGGTGAAGCTGGGCCCATGGGGTGTTGTGGGAGTGCCAAGGCCATGATGCCTTGAGGTCTCATGGTCTTGCAAAGGCCCAAGTGTTCCGTGACCATCTGAGTTCCTAAAAGCTATTGTCTAATGCTGGGCGGTGGGAGGTTCTTCTGCCATATACCCACCCCATCCTCACCACCCCCCCCACGGTCCTCCCAGCAGCTGCCACCCTCAGCAAAGTTCTATCGGAGGCTCAGCTCTGCACTTACTAGCGGGGTGGCCTCTGTAAACTGAGGATCTGCCCCCCAGGATGGATGCCACTGTGCTTTACCAGCAGCGGGGCGGCAGATCTCTCACCCTGCTGGGTGGCTATCCGGAGGCCAGAAGAGGAGAAGGAGAGTCTGTCCTCTCTGCTCAGAACCAGTTGAGATGGGGCTGCCACCCCTGCCTAAAGGGGCAGAACAGAACCAGGCAGCCGAGGATGCAGTGCCCAAACCCCAGAGGTCACAAGGCGAAGACTACACTGGGAGCTCTTGTCCCAAAAGGCAGACCCGAGAAGATACAATCTTTTAATTACACGCTCAGGCTTCCTGGGCTGCCAGCCAGGGTACACCCAGCCCTCGGCCTCCTCCACAGGCCCAGCAGAAACACTGCCTCCCTCTGCCCTGACCCCCTCTGGGGAAAGAGGGGTTCAGGGCCCCTGGGACAGAGGAGAGGAGGCGGCAGCCCCAGCAGAGGCTAGACTTGGAGCTCCTGTCTCTGAGGAGTGAGTGGGGGTGACCAGATTAGTTCAGGACCGCCCCCCTCATAACACACCCACTTGTGCTTGGCCAAGACCTGGGTGGGGCTGGGGGTGAGAGCAGCATCAACCCTGCCCCCCGGCTCCCCGACACCCAAACCCCCTGGTCAGGCTTCTCTGGAGGCCAGCTCGTCCCCCAGCTGCACTCAGGCAGGTTACAAAAGCATCAGGCAGGCCCTCGTAAGAGCAGAGAGGGGTGGGTACTGCAGGTATGTTAGCCCGGGAGCCCCTTGTCTCCTGCCCAAGGTACTTGCAATGTGTGTTCGGTGTGTTGGGCAAAAACATGGGTCAGGCCCGCGCAGGCCAGAGCTGCCAGTTTGTGACCCTTCGGCTGATTTCCTTCCACCTCCAAAGGACCCCGGCACCGATGCCAAGAGCCCCGCCTGGTTCAGGGAAGCAGGCACCTGTCTCTGGTAGGTCCCACAGGGGCGGGGCTCTGCCCTTGCGAAGAGGAGCTTTCTTGTGTTGTGTATCTTTAAGTCAGGCAACCACCCTGAGATGAGTATTTTTTTAGCCCGGAGGGAACAGAGTCTCAGGGATGGGGGGTGGATGGGACAGAGTGCAGCCCATGAGGGCTGGACTTGGCTGCTTAGGCCTTGCTGCTTCCCCCAAGGAAGCTTGGATTTGTACAGCAGTTAGGCGTTTACACAGGGCTTTCCCCTATCAAAACGCATCTAATCCCTTGGTTTACGGAGGGCGAGTCTGGGATACAGAGAGAGGAGTACCTGGGAGATTGCGGGCGAGGCCAGGTCTCCTCACTCCAAGTTCTAGGCTCTGTTCATCTCAGCCAGCCAGGCCAGCCCTGCGAAGGTGCAGCCAGAGTGGGTGCTTGTCCTTTTCACCTCAGGACCCAGGGGAAGGGTCCCCCTGCCCCCCAGCTCCTCAGGGAAGGGAGAAGAAGGAGGCTGCTTGGCTCCCCTTCTGGTCTCCGCACCCAGAGCTTTCTCAAGGCACCTGGTCTATTTATCCACCCAACTGTCAAGTATATGTCAGGCAGGATGAAGCCAGTTTCGGCCTCATGCCTGAGCCTAAGGACTTTCCATTGGCTTCTCTTGGGCACCCACCTGAGGCCTGCGCAGGGAAAGGAAAGGATCATTCCCCACTCTGCTCACAGTCACAGCCTTTGCAAAGGCTGCAGCAGGAGGATGAGGCGGATGGCATGAAGGGAGAGCTGGCTGGGGAAGGCCTTTCTAGGCCACTGCAGCCCTGATCTGGAGAGAGCCAATGGTTCCCCTGCCCGGGAGGCCCCAGTCTCAGCCTAGGTCCCTGCCCGAGACAACTCCCTTTGCACAGAGAAAGGTCTCGGCCACCAGCCAGCCGACTGTCACCTCCCCACCCGACTCCAGCCAGCCAACACACCGTGGGAGGGAAGCGCCCTGACACCCTGCAGCCTTTCACCAGCGGTTCAAACCCCAGCTCAGCCACCTGTTAACTGTGTGACTTTGGACAAGTGTTTAACCTCTCTGTTTCCTCATCGGTAAAATGAGGACAATAAGACTGTACCCACCCCATAGGATAAGTCATGGGAAGTATATGAGTTAATACATGTACAGTGTTCAGGACAGTGCCTGACACACTGTAAGATCTACATAAGCAGTTCGTTTATTATTACAGTTGACGCTTGAACAATGTGGGGGTCAGGGGTGCTGACCGCCAATGCAGTCAAAAATCCATGTATAAGTTAGGTCTCCCCCAAAACTTAACTACAAATACTTTCCTATCGACCAGAAGCCTTACCAATAACCCAGTCGATTAACACGTTTTGTACATTATAGGTATTCTATACCGCATTCCTACAATAAAATAAGCTAGTAAAAAGAAAATGTTCTTAAGAA
The DNA here is from genome assembly GCF_037043125.1 of Eumetopias jubatus. NCBI lineage: Eukaryota > Metazoa > Chordata > Mammalia > Carnivora > Otariidae > Eumetopias > Eumetopias jubatus. The sequence goes on from NW_028274810.1 coordinate 15,016,951, forward strand.
AATCCTAAGGGAGGGTGCCTGGGTGGCTCAGTTGGTTGAGCAACTGCCTTCGGCTCAGGTCATGATCCTGGAGTCCCGGGATCGAGGCCCACATCGGGCTCCCTGCTCGGCGGGGAGTCTGCTTCTCCCTCTGACCCTCTTCCCTCTTGTGCTCTCTATCTCTCATTCTATCTCTCTCAAATAAATAAATAAAATCTTAAAAAAAAAAAAAAGAAAATCCTAAGGGAAAATACATTGACAGTACCATGCTGGATTTATCCCCAAAATCCGCTTGTAAGTGGACCATGCGGTTCCAACTCGTTGTTCAAGAGTTAGCGGTCTTATTATTGTTATTATTATTATTTTCTGACCCAGGGGACACTATGGATATTGAAGCAGGCAAAACCTCCCCAAGCCCTAGGGGAGGTTCCGCGGGAGGAGGGGTGGGGGACGTCTATTAGACAAGGGACCGTCACCTTCGGTGCAAGCGAGGCTCCCCAAGGGGATTACATCAGGTGGAAATTGCCATTAATAGTAGTTCCCTCTAGGGTCAGAGAGCACGAGGGGGTGAGAAATGTTACTACCGTAGGAGGGAGAAATGTGGTGACCGGGCAGAATTCCGTTTTTTAGAAAGTGGGAAGTTATTTCGAGTAAAGGGTGGGTGTGCATTGTTTTTTTCATGGTGTCCGTACTCAAAAATACGCCTGCTTCCACTCTATGGGGAAACCAGGGCACAGTGGGGAGCCCACCGTGCCCCTGGGGTTGCCAGGCAACGCCTCTGCTCTCCCACCAGAGCCAGAGCCAGGCTGGGGGCAGAGCCAGGGGTGGGTTCCCCCGCCCCCACCCTCTTCCCCACCCCCTTCCCCAACCCCTCCAGCACACCTGGTCACAAGTGCCAGGGCTCACTAGCCGTCTCGGAGGCCCTGTCTGGGGTGCCTAGAGAAGCAGCCTGGCTTTCTTTCTGGCCTGAGCAGTGTGTCATCAGGAAGGCCAATCGGGGAAGAGCATTTGCACAGCTAGTGTGCTTTGCTTTCTAAAACCCTATTAGTGCAGACGCCGGCTGCTGTAACAAATCATTACGAAATTGGTGGCTTAACAGAAAAGTATTCTTTCATAGTACCGGAGGCCGGAAGTCCACCATCAGTATCACGACGCCCAAGTCGAGGCGTCGGGAGGGCTGTGCTGTCTCCGGAGGCTTTGAGGGACAGTCCGGTCCTCTGCAGCTTCCACTGGCGGCTGGGATTCCTTGGCTTGTGGTCTTGTCGCTCCAGTCTCTGCCTCTGTGGTCACACAGCCTTCTTTTCTACCTGGGTCAAGTCTCCCTCTTCCTCTCTCTTACAAGGACACTTGTGATTGTACCTAGGACCCTCCCTGGATAATCCAAAAGCATCTCCCTAATTCAAGATTCTTAATTTAATCTTACATCTGCTAAGACCTCTTTTCCAGATACAGTAACATTGATAGATTCCAAGGGATTCGAATCTGGTATCTTTGGGGATCCTTATTCAGCCAAGCAAAGCCATCCAAGCCAAGGACTTCTTCCAACAAAACCGGATGGCAGGTCACCACTGAGCCTCCTGGCATTCTGCCTCATCACTTTCTACCTGGCACCACACACTTGGGTAAGGACAGCTGTCCACACGGCTCTGACCCTGAGGCCCTGCCCACCCTGGAGGTGACCTCTAAGACCTCCCAACAGGCCAGGCCTGTAGCTTCCAGCAGCAAGGAGGTGGGGCTGCACCCTCAGGCAATGATAGCTCCCTTCAGGCCTCCAGTCACCATCACAAAAGGTAATAGGGAGCTATAGACCAGAGCCCAGGACTGTAAGAAGTTTAAAAATACATATATTTTCTTTTTTTTTTTTTAAGATTTTATTTGACAGAGAGACACGGCGAGAGAGGGAACACAAACAAAGGGAGGGGGAGAGGGAGAAGCAGACTTCCCGCCGAGCAGGGAGCCCGAAGCCGGGCTCGATCCCAGGACCCCGGGATCATGAACCAAGCCGAAGGCAGACGCTTAATGACTGAGCCACCCAGGCACCCCCCAAAAAACATGCATTTTCAAATAACACCATAAAAGTTCAATAATGAACTGGAAAAAAATAGAAAATACAAGTCCTTCAGAATCCTAGCCCTCAGAGATAATTAAAAAAAAAAAATTGTTGTATAAAGTGATCTTCCTTCTAGACCTTCTATTCAGAGAGAACCATATACCTATAGCTTTAAGAAAGGAAGGTGGATTTTTATACTATACATTTTCTTCTTCCATCTGGTTTCTTCCATAAAGGATATATTTTGGAGGCCTTCCCTGGCGGTATCTATAGCATTTCCTCCATCTTTGTAAAGGCTGAAGGGTATATCACCCTGCGGATGGACCATGAGAAGTTACCCTATCAGTGAGCGTTCGGGTTGTTTATAATTTTTCAACTGTAACAATGTGGTGAGATAATTTAGTGAGTTACTAATAACTGACTTGCTCATGTCGCTATGGGAGGCTCACAACGATGGGGAGGCCTTTTTCTCTCTCCTCCACACGACCCTAAAGCGATCAAGCCTTGGGTGAAGGAAGTCAGGGCTTCCCAAGCTCCCAGAAAGAATTAATAGGCCTTTGTTTTCCACCGCTGAGCCTCACAGGGTCAAGGAACCTGGCTGTCAGAGAAGAGGAGGGGCTCTATGTTTGTGAGAGGCTTCCACTGCGAGGGCACAAACATCTCCTCTCAGATGGGCTTAGGCAATAGGGAGAATGTATTGCCGCCTGCGTCAGAAAAGCCCGGGGACTGGGTGAGATTCAGGTGCGGTTTTCCCCAGAGGTTTGCAAGATCATCAGGCTCTGGTTTCATTTTTCTGTCATTTTCCTTGGCTCCGTTCTGCTCTGTGGGCTAGCCTTGTCCACAAACTCATTCTCCTCCTTGTAGTAAAAAGGACTAGGGCATTTCAGGTCCCACATCCACCCAAAACACTATGCCTGTCTCTGTCCTAGGACTTGCAATCAAACACGGGAGATGCATCCTGATTGGGCCAGTTTAAGTCACGTGCCACCACTGGCCAATCAGATGAGCAGATGGGATGTCCTCACAGACTTCAGCTAGGGCACGTGCTCCCGCTCTGGGGTTGGAGGTGCGGAGGGATTTTCTAATAAGAATGAGGGGATCGGCAAATGGGAAATAAGGAGTGGGAAGTTAGGAGGTAACCAATGGGGGTTCATGAGACTCGAGTAGCCCTGCTTAGAGAAAAGCTAATGTGCTTCTGGGCCGTGTAAACCCCACACCTGATGCCTGTGGAATCCCAAGGGGGTAGAGCCAAATACGCAGGTATGGGTGGAGCAAATTCACACTAACTCCCTCAAGATGCACCATGAGCATGCTGATGTGAATATGTACCCTGATTCTAGCATAATAAGTTCCTGGAAGTGGAGCTGCTGGGTCAAAGGGTTGGCATATTCAGAATGAAATAGATATTGCTCAATTGCCCTCCAAAAAAGGTTTTTGTGTTGTTTTTTGTTTTGTTCCCCCCCCCCCCATTTCCCATTAACCCACGTCTTCTCAGGACTAAATATTATCCATCTTTCTAACGTTTGCCATCCTGATAGATTTAATTTTATTTTTAAAACTCTAAGGTAGGGTGAATATTTATCATCCACTTATTAACTAATTATAATTCCTCTGCTGTGGGTTAACCGCTCCTGGCCTCTGTTTTTTTTGTTTGTTTGTTTTTGTTTTTCCTATTGAGTTATTTATCATTCTGTTATTGACTTGTGAAAGCTCTTTGTAGGTTAGGGATACAAACCCTTTGTTTTATCTGTTGGAAATATTTTCCCCAGCTTGTCCTTTGTGTTTTGACTTTGTGTATAGAGCTTTTGTTGTCAGAACTTGACAAATTTTATGTCGTTAAATGTGTCAGGTTTTTTTGGTTTTTCTGCTTAGAAAGGTCTTAGTCACTCTAAAATAACAAAAAGATGGTCACCCATGTTTTCTTTCATGACCTCTATGGTTTCTTTTTCTATTTAAATATTTTATTTATCTGGAATTTATTATATTATACATGTGAGGCCAGGATATAATTAGGATGTAGGAACTTTGTGAGATTCCAGACCCTCCATTGATTTCCCGTGGTTCTGATTTTTGTTAACATCTGTTTCCACAGAGTGATTAGAAGCGTTAGAAGGAAAATGGCCGGTGCTTGTCTTCACATTCAGGGACAGTCAGGAAAGGAGGAGGAGTCAAGACTGGGACACAGTCTTCAGACAACGTTGGTAAGGTGGGGTGCAGTGCCCACAGGAGGGGAAACAGGTGAGCCCCTGCAGCGCAGAAGAAAGGAGGGCGGATCCAACCGGGATAAGCCTGTATGTCAAGTTGGTGGAGGCTCTTTGTGCTGAACACCAAATCAACCTAATTAAGATTGATGGCAAGAAACGAGGGGAATGGGTGGGCCTCTGTAAAACTGACAGAGGGAAAACCCCACAATGTGGTCATACAATTGTGGTTGTATGATGATTAAGGGCCATCCTTGAGTAATCCTTCAAATGCAAGAAATGAACAAATAAAAAACTTAATTCTCTTTCCAAAGGAGGGAAGGAAGGAAAAAAGGAAGGAAGGAAGGAAGGAAAGAAGGAAAAAGGAAGGGAAGGGAAGGATGTGTCTCTTGAGAAGAGTTTAGGGAGCAAGAGAAAGACCCCTGTAGTGTCCACTGCACCCCAAACCCCATACCAGGGAGCATTCTACACTCTTGCCATCTGCTTTCCAGTCTTTCAGCCCAGAAGTTTGGGCTCCTCAGTGTGTATTCCTTCCACAAGTATTTACTGACCACCTACTCTGAGCTCAAGAAAGGACCATTGCCTCTGGGGTAGTGATAATGGAAGTTTGTAATAAGAACCCCGAGGCAGTGCTGGGCGTGGAGTCTACTTGGAATTCTCTCTCTCCCTCTCTCTCTAATTCCCCCAGCCCCCTGTGCTTTCTCTCTCTCTCACTCTCAAAAAAAAAAAAAAAAAAAGCATTTAAAAAAATAATAACCCTGAGGCAGCAAGAAGAGTGCTGGTGAGAAATCTGCCACGCTGCAGGAAGTCATTTTAGAAAGAGTTCCTTCAGGGGCGCCTGGGTGGCTCAGTTGGTTAAGCGACTGCTTTCGGCTCAGGTCATGATCCTGGAGTCCTGGGATCGAGTCCTGCATCAGGCTCCCTGCTCAGCAGGGAGTCTGCTTCTCCTTCTGACCCTTCCCCCCTCTCATGTGCTCTCTTTCTCTCTCATTCTCTCTGTCTCAAATAAATAAATAAATAAAATCTTTTAAAAAAGAAAGAGTTCCTTCAGATGTGGCATTTAAAATTTTGTTCTTTAGATCTGAAAAAGTAATTCCCTGATTCTGTTGGAAAAAAGGAAAATGGCTCGTTAGTAACAGTCATGCCCACCCGTGCTTTCCCTGACAGTGTTTCTGCCTGGTTCGGGAGCAGTCAGAGGTCAGGAGCACCCTGAAGGACAGGCACCATCCTGGCCCGCGTTAGCAGAGGCTGGAGTTCAAGGGCTCACAAGCAGTGGGCCCCAGTAGCTTCCACATGAGCATGCGTACATCTGTTCCTGCGTGTCCACGTCGCTCTGGAATCATCTTTGATGTGACCTTTCCCCATTGGAAGGCACAGATCACACATCTTGGTGTGGTGGGTGCTCCAGGAAGGGCTGGATGAATGCATGAATCAGTGATGGTGGAGAGTGGGATTGGCGCTGGGCCCGTGGGCCAGGCCTCGCTGAGGACCTCGGCAGGTAAGGGAGGCCCAAGCGCGGCCTGTGGGGGAACATGACCCCTTACATCTGCTTCCTTGCATACAGGGTTGGCTGAGAAATGGCCATCAGCCCCCAGACCTGTGCCGGCGGCCCTCGCTGCTAGGCGGGTGAGCTCCAGTGAGTGGGCAGCCGCTCCTCCCCCGGAACTTCAGCAACTGCAGGCCCTGTTGGTCACCCACCCGCATTCCCTGAGCCCTTTCCTGCTGACTCACTGCAGTCCCACCGCAGCCCAGCTGGGGCCAGAGGGGAGGGGAGGAGGCTGCCTCAGGACCCAGGAATGCTCTGCTGCCCAGTGCCAAAGGGGGCCAACTAACTTTGGAGTTTCTGCTGCTCTGGAATGATGACCAGGAAATGGACTGTCTGAGGGCCCAACTGGACCCCTCTGTCCCTGACTTAGTCACAGCCAGGCTCTCGTGAATCCCCGTTTCCGAGAAAAAGGCTTCCCCAGCCCCCTACCCCCGCCGCTTGTGTTAAAGCCCAGTTCACAGCGGCCCCGCAGTTGTGCGTTCCATGTGGCCTGTGACCGTCTGTGGTCCTGTGGGATTGCCTATGACCATGTGTCCTCATGCGCCAGTGAGTGGGGTTGAATGTACAGAAGTTGTGCGGAGGGGTGTGAGTCTGCATGTGACTGCGTGAGCTTCAGAATCCCCTTGTGTACCCCATGCATACCCCGTGTGTGTCCAGCCGCGCGGGATGAGTGTAGATGAGTTGGGTGGGTGTGAGGGCACGTGGTTAAGGCTCACGGTGTGCAGCGTGTGTGATCCCGAGGGGCTGTATGTCACGGCCTGCGGATGCATGATAGGCTGCAGTTACGTGTGATTCCCCGTGGTTGCGTACTGCTGAGTGTCACAGTGCGCGATGGATGGGGTGGGCTGCATAGGATTCTTCAGGACCACGTGTAGGTTCTGCGGCACAGGCCCAGGGAGGGCAGGGGTCTGCAGCCCCAAATCCACGGCTGGTAACAGATAGGGGTGTGTGTGTGTGTGTGTGTGTGTGTGTGTCCGTTGTGCGCTTTCTCCTTTTCTAGCTTCGACCCCTAAGGAGCCCGTAGAGGCTCCCACTTGTGAAAGGAAGTGGAACTAGGCTGCAGAATGCTCTTCCCCTGGGTCACTGACCGGTTTTAGAGTGGTGTCTTGGAAGTCAGCCTGGGCTTCAGGGCGATGCCAACCCACCCATTGGAGCCCTCACAGCAGCCGGCTCCTGGCGCTGTCAAAGTGTCTGCCCAGCCCTGGCGGGGGGCCCAGCTGCCTCCCACCCCTGCAGGGATGCAGCCAGCTTCTCTCAGCCCTGGCCATCTGCTCTCACCCTCCCCATACCCAATCCTGGGGCAGAAGGAACCCAGGCACCCAGCTCCCCTTCTCTTCCCAGCCTGAACACAAGCGCCTGCCTTTTAAGGGGTTTACCTCAGGGTAACCGCTTCAGGGAAAGCACAGTGAGTAACAAAAGCATCCCGCAAGAAGGATTTACAGATGCTGCAGACTTTTAGCAGCTGTTACAGTCCCGGTCCGTGGATGGCTGCCTCTACTCTGCTCCCCTGGAGTTGGGGGGATCTTCCTGTCTGACCTGTCTTAAAGGAACCCGCCTGCCCCAGGACAGGTGGATTGCACCCAGGTAGGACCCTCCTCACCTGTACCCCTGCCACAGCTGAGGCCGATCCTTGGCCTCTCTGAAGTGACTCCAGAGCCCAGGGCTGTGGCTCTGCCCAGAAATGACAGACATGATCCTTCTGGTTTCTCTTCTGCAGATTAGATTTGGGCAACAGCTGCTCAGATGTGCGAGCCTCAAACAGCTTCTGTGTCTGCTGGGAAGGAATCTCTGTGCTCGGGATCTGGATCATCTGCCATGGCTGGTGTGGGCCACGCTGAGGGTGAGTGACGTGGTATACACTCAGCAGGAGAAAGTGCTGGAAGCAGGGGAAGCAGAGGGAAAGAAGAAATGAGGAGCTGGAGAGCCAGAATGTCCTGAATGGAGACCTGGGCTGGGGCCAGGAAAAGTGTGTGTGTGTGTCCCCCGCCCCCAGCAGGCCCACAGACCTGGGTACAAAGGGTGTTGTAGAGAGAAAACTTAGGGCCTGCAGCTCAGGATACCTAAGTTCTGCCCTAACTGCCACCCAGCCTCTGTGTGACCAGGGAAAGCCCCTTTCCCTCTCTGGGCTTTCGTTCATCCACCTTGAAGACAGACAACAAAGGAAAAATGTGAACGATGGGGCCAGAGGCATGAGTCGGTGCTCAACAAACATGACTCCTCATCTAGTAACCTAAGGACAGCCGTTGACCCCTTCCCAGGGACTGAGACCCTTCCCCAGCCCAGACAGTCCATTTCTGAAAGAATCCATCTTTTCTTCCCTCATCAGCACGGGCAGGGCCCCCCACACCCAGATCCCACGGAGACCTTGCTCAGAGCTGGGGGTGAAGGTAGGGGATTGTACAGTAAGGAGGGAAGAAAGCTGGGGGTGGAGGGAGGTGGACAGACATGGCGACAAGGGTCACAGGGCTTCCTGTAGCAGAGCGTGACATCGGTACCTGCCAAGACTCTTCCTGCTTCCCCCCAGCTTGTCCATCCAACCTGCACCTGTTCCCTCCCTCCTCGCCAACCAGCACACGTTCCCTAGGCCTATAGCTCTGGACTCAAGTCATTCTGGTTGCTGCTGTGGCTCAACATTCGTGGAGTTTCCAAGCTAAATTCAACATCCTAGGCCCACCGGAGGCTAGAAAATTTAGTAAGATACAGGCCTTATCTCTCAAGAACATTTAACGACAATTGCAAGAACACCTATTTGATCACACTAGGTAATACCACGTGGCAAATTCAACTGCCTTCAAGATCTAGACAGATGATGTAGGTGGCTGAAGCAGCCTGGTGGAAGGCAGTAGGACATGGTGGGGCCTGGGGACCTATTTCAAAGTGGGCCAAAGAAAAGATAGCTGCTGCTAGCCACCTTTGGTGACATGTCTGAGTTCCTACTAAGTGCCAGGCACTGTGTGAAGAGCTCTCATATATTATTTTCCTTAGTTCTCTTAAGGATTCTATGAGAGGGACGGGGTGGCTTGGTCAGTTAAGCATCTGCCCTCAGCTCAGGTCATGATCCCAAGGTCCTGGAATCGAGTCCCACATCGGGCTCCCTGCTCAGCGGGGAACCTGCTTCTCCCTCTGCCGCTCCCCCTGCTTGTGCTCTCTCTCTCTCTGACAAATAAATAAAATCTTAAAAAGAGAGAGAGAGAGAGTTAAAAAAAAAAAAGAATTCTATGAGAGAGGGATTAGCATTGTAGGAGACAGAGAAAAGTGACCGGCATGATCCCTGTATCCTCGTGTTCTTTGTGTAATTCCCTCCCCTTGAGAGTGGGCGGGACCTGTGACTTGTTTCTAACCAATAGAATAATCAAGATGCCAATATCTAACCAGTAATGGCAGAAGTGGTGGGGCGTCCCTCCCATGATTACCTGGCGTCATAAAAAACTCAGTCTTGCTTGCAGATTGGTATAGAGACTTCCTCTCTTGCTGACATTGAAGAAGCAAGCTGTCAAGTTCCGAGAAAGCCTATGGAGAGGGCGTCCTGGCTGGGAACTATGGGTGGCCTCTAGGAACTAGGGCAGCCTCCAGCCTGCCGTCGACAAAAAAATTTCAGTCCCACCACCACCAGGAGATGAATTCTGTCAGCCACCTGTGTGAGCCTAGAAGTGGCTCATCCAGATGAGACCCCAGCCCTGGCTGACACCCTGGCCTTGCGGAGGACCCAGGAAAGCTGTGCCCAGACTCCCGCCCCACAGACACCGTGGATAACAAATACGCCTTGTTTTAAGTTGCTATGTTTATATAACTTATTATGATGCAGTAGAAAATGAAGTATTATCCCCATCTTCCAGATGAGGACCTCAAGCTCTGAGACCGATGAGAGTCATGTGATGAGTAGGAGCCACAGCAGGGGCCTGGACCTGTCCAGACTCTGTAGGCCTACATTCTCTCCAGGACTCAGGTCTCTGGGTGGCCACCTAGATAGGAGAGGAGTAATCTGCACAGCACTGATTCAATTACCCTATCTTCGTTTCAGTTCAACAACATGGTGTACTCCCTCCGTGCGCCCAGCACTGTGCCAGGCACTGGGGGTACAGCAATGAGCAGTGCAGACACAGGACCTGCTTTTGGGGAGTGGAAGGTGCAATGAGGATTGTGAACACTGACAAGGGAGATCAGTGTGATGAGGATTTCAAAACAAGGAGGGATGGGATGAACTGGGAATGTGTGCAGGGCAGCAGGCCTCGGCGAAGGCCAGGGACAATCTCCTTGAGGAAGTGGCGTGTTAAAAAAAAAAAAAAAGGAAGTGGCGTGTTGGTCCCTTGAGGGTAGGCCTGGTGGGGAGTCAGCCCCTCGGCATTGCAAGTGAGTGAGTGGGCGGGTGAGGGGGTAAGCTTTCCTGGTCACAGGTCCCCAGGGAAGAAGGCTCTTCCAGCAATGTGAAATCATCCTGTTTCTGTGTACTGGCTTCCAAGACATCTTGTCCCAAGGACCCAGGGCCTCTATGACTAGCCCGTGATGCCCATGATTCTGTAGCACACTTCCAGGACGCATCATGGGCGAATGGGGTAAGGGTAGGGGTTGCTTAGCCGGGACTCTCATTCCCTAAACATACCCATACGTCTGGTTGGGGGGGGGGAGTTGGTGGGGGGAGAACTGCACGTGAGAGTGGAAGGCAAAGCAGGCAGATGAGGAGGGGCAAGGAAATGAGCAGAGCCAGAGAAAAGCGCAGGAATTAGAAAAACGGAACCCCCCCCCCCATGAGCCCAGCTGCAGTCTGCGATGACTCAGCAGACTCGGGGGTCCTTGCCAGTGAGCTGGCAGCATGATATGGATCAGGCAGGGTCCCAGCAGGAAGCAGATGGCACACTCAGATTGGGCCATTCTAGGAGCATTCAATAAAGGGATGATTTTTCAGAGGCCGGAACCTGGACCAATAGCAGCAGTCCATCCACTGTTAGGCCTGAAGGGATGAGAGGCAGAGGGGGTGACTAGAACCCATCTGGGAGGAGAGCACCCCTGATGGGAGCCGTGGCCTCAGTTGAGGGAGGCAGCCAGATCATGGCCACCCCACAGGAGGTGTCCAGGGGGTGGGTACTAAGTGCCACACACTCTCGCTCCTCTCTGCCTCCCACATGCTGTCTGTGCTCCCCACTGGTCACTGTGCAGAGTAAGAGTGCCCCCCCTTGCAATCCCCACAGGCCCACCTCAGTGCACAGAGCAGGGAAGAGAAGGTGGGGAGCAGACCTGGTAGTGAGAAGAGACCCAATCCCAACACCATCCCTTCCCAGCTGGGAACTCTGGACAATCTATTTAAACTACTTGGGCCTCAGTCTCCTCCTCTGATAAAGGGGAGGCTGAGCATGCTTATATTCAGTTGTTCTGAATTTGAAATGCAATGATGTGTTTAAGGATTCCAGCTTGGAGCCCTGCATGCATTGGCTGGCTGCCAGCCCTTGGTTCCCAAGAGTTCCTCAACAAGAACACAAAATCGGGGCCACTGAGAAACCAGACGCCAGCCCAAAAACCCTGGACATCAGACAATGCAAAGATGAGAAGCTCGCTCAGCAGGTCTTACAGTCCCTGCCAGTACTGAAACCCAGAAACTCTGTGTCTCTCTGCAGGGACCTGCGGGGTGCGTGCGTGCGCACACACACACCCAGGCTGCAGCTGCGGGAGGGTGGTGCCCTGCGTCTTAGCTCCTCTGGAAGAGAAGCAGCACCGGGCCTGCCCAAAGCCCAGGGTCTGCACTCAGGTATCTGAGATGGGTGGAGCAGTGGAAGCAGTCCTAGGGCCCGGCGCTGCCTGGAACCCCAGGCCCTGCTGCACGGATGCTCAGCAGCCCTCACCCACCTCCCTGGGTAGAAATCCTCCCATGCGCCAGCACTGTGTCACTTAGGTGGGACCCCAGCAGCAACAGGGTGGCCCTGCCTGGGATAGCCCTCTGGGCTTCCAGGACAGACTCTGGGCCCCACCTCGGCCTGCCTGTGACTTGACACCAGTGCCCAGAACAAAGGGCCTTGAGAGAGCCACAGGCCTCTGCCCTTTATTGCTTTATCACCCGTATCTCAGGTTCACAGGAAGAGGGTTTTCAAAGCAGGTCAGCAGTACCACTGCGGTCAGATGTTTGAAGAGAAAGGAAACCAAAGTAGATCAAAGAACTGCAGGTGCAGCAGATTAAGGCCCTGGGTGGGAAGGGGCCCTGAGGGAAGGGCGTGAAGGCCTGGGGAGGTCTTCCGCAGGAGGAGCAGGAGAAGCTGCTCAGTCCCCCTCAAAAGCAGTCCCTGAGAGGAAGGAGACAGGGCTGCCCCTTCTGCTCTTTAGGTTGACAGAGGATGACTCGGTGCATGACAGGGGCAAGTAAAGAGGAACAGGGGTCACTCGGAGGCCTGGGAGGACCCCAGCGCTACCCCGCGCCCACGCCTTGTCCTCCTCTAGCTCCCCTGCCCTGGGAGGCCCTGGCGGTGAACTCCAGGCCGCCACCAGCACCCCGCCAAACCCCGCACTGCCGGGGCCTCGCCTGCTGGCAACTGGACCTGCGGGAGCCTCCTGACTGCCTACCCAGCCAGGCTCCTGCCTGGAACTGCAGCGGGGCTCAGGCATGGGCACGCTCCCTTCTCTAAGCCACGCCTACTCTTCTCTGAGCCACGCCTTCTCTTCTCTAAGCCACGCCTTCCCTTCTCTAAGCCACGCCCAGGAGCATCCGAGAGTCCAAACGGGAACCATGAAGTTTCCATTGTCTCCTTCCTATGAGACTGATGGAATTTACCAAGTTGCTTATCAGAAGTCTGGGCTGTAAACTTTATTTCACTGCCCGATTTTCCTTTCTTTTCATTCTTCTGGCTTCTTTTCCATTTATTTCATGCTGTTGTGTTGAATGAATCCTTTTTTTTTTTTAACGAATCCTTTTTTTTAAGTTATAAAATGTTCCAAACATTTAGAAATGTATAGGGAATTATATAATGAACACCCTGGTCCGCACCTACCAGCTTTATCAATTCGTAACATATTGCCACATTTGGTTTCATTCTGTTGCAGCTGGTGGTGGTGGTAAAATGGAACTAAGAAAATTTACCATTTCTCAACCATTTCAATTTCTTTTAGAAACCTAGAATTACACATACAGAGGCCCTGTGGCCTCTCCTCCATTCCCTTCCCTTCTTCCCTAGGAACGATCACCACTCTGAATGTGATTCTCTTATAAAAGCAATACATGTGATACATGTTTTACAATGAAAACAATCCATAACGCAACATATTTTAAGAAAAAAGAAAAAGAAGAAGATAACAGGAGAGGAAGAAAAGGGGAGTATGTCAGAGGGGGAGACGAACCATGAGAGATGATGGACTCTGAAAAACAAACTGAGGGTTCTAGAGGGGAGGGGGGTAGGGGGATGGGTTAGCCTGGTGATGGGTATTGAGGAGGGCACGTTCTGCATGGAGCACTGGGTGTTATGAACAAACAATGAATCATGGAACACTGCACCAAAAACTAATGATGTAATATATGGTGATTAACATAACAATAAAAAATTAAAAAAAAAAAAAGAAAACAATCCATACAGTGGAGAAGGACATAAAGCAAGAAGTAAAAATCCTCCTGCTCTCCACAATCTTAAACTTACTCCCCGTGAAGTACCCATTGTTAAAACTTTCCATGCATCTTTCCAGGTATTTTTAAATACATATGGATTATATTTGCTTATTTTCTTTCTTAATCAAGATGAATTTACACTATGTACTATGTTCCCCAATTTGCCTTTTGTTTCTGGTTATTGTAGTTCCTTGGACATTTTTCCATGTGAGTACTGATAAATCTACCATATTCTTTTTAACAGCTGTATGGGATTCTACTTTATTTAATAATTTCCCATGGAGGGGCATTTAGGTGGTTTCCAGCTACTTCACTCTTCTAAACAAGCCTGCACTGAACATCCTTGACATATAGTTTTCCTCACTTGTGGGACTATTTTATATCTGGAAATACCTAGAAGTGCAGTTTCTGGATAAAAAGGTATTGAACATTTGACATCTTGAAAGATATTGCCAAATCCCGCCCCCCCCCGGTAAAAATGATCCATTTAAACACCAACCAATAATGCATGAGAGTTCCTGTCTCCCCACATCCTCAAGACTGTGTCTTTTCATGCCACTGTCAGTCTTTTATTTATCTTCTTCTGTGAACTATCTTCTCTTGTCTTTCCCCTAGCATTTTTATGGGTTTATTTTTACATTTGAATCTTTGATCTATCTGGAATTAATTTTAGATGCACAACGAGATAGACATTCTTTTCAATTCACAATTACTGTTTTCCCTACTCTGTAAAAAGATGGAGTTAAGTACAAGATAAAGGGAAAAGCAGATTTCTCTTCACTCCTAACAGGTCACTGCTACCTGATTTTGCCTCCCCACTTAGAACCAGCCCACCTCGAGGCTCTAGGTTAAGGAAAGGAACACTGCCTCTGCCCACCCTATCTTTATAGTGGATGGGCTGAACACAGATGCTCTGCAAACATCCAGTCAGTCATTTAACAAATAGGCAGTCAATGGAACTTCGTTTTCCCCCCAAGGAAAAGTGTATTGTACATGTAGGAAGAGGGGGTACACCTGGATTTTTGGTGGCCAGAGGAGTAGCTGTGGCCGACTGCAGACAGCTCACCCAAATCCATTCCCCCTCTTCTATTATAACGGGGTTGATGCCAGGCACATGGCTGCCTAGCTAGGGACAGTGGCTCCCAGCCCTGTGAATTTAGCTGGAGCCATACAACTGTACTCTCAGCAAGAGAATATGAACAAAGCTGGCATGTGTCCCTCTGGCTATAATGGCTTAAAAATATGACACAAATTCAGGGCGCCTGGGTAGCTCAGTCGTTAAGTGTCTGCCTTCGGCTCAGGTCATGATCCCAGGGTCCTATGATCGAGCCCCGCGTCGGGAAGCCTGCTTCTCCCTCTCCTCCCTGCTTCTGCTCTCTCTCACTATTTCTGTCTCCCTTCAAAAAATAAATAAAATCTTAAAAAATATACATATATATATGACACAAATTCTTCAATTCTCTTCCTGTTAAGAGGTAGGGGGATCTGTGACCCCTCCACTTGAACCTGGGCAGTCTTCAACTATAATGTGACTTCTAAGGCTAGGGTACAGAGGTTTCTATCTTGTTCTCCAAGAACTTTTGCTCTTAGAGCCCTGAGCCTCCATAAAGCAGTCTAACTCCCCTGAGGCCACAGAACTGGAGAGGTGTCCTGGTACAGGCCTGGCTGAGCCTAGTCAAGCACCGGGTAAGTGAAGATGCCTCCAGATCATTCAACCACCAACAATTTGAGTCACCCTCAGTCAATTTGAGTCTTAGCTGAGGCCCCAGTCTGTATAGCAGAGAGACAAGCCACCCTCCCGGTGTTCTGTCCAAATTCCCCAGCATTCCTTGCTGACACACGGAATCTGTGAGGATAATGAACTGGTTGATGTCTTATAGCACTAACTGTCAGGGTGGTTTGTTATGCAGTAATAGATCACTGGGACCAAACTAAGACCTAGAAAACTCCCCCAACCCTTCCTGCGGACTCCAACCCAGAGGTGGCAATGACCTAGCCTCAACTATGCAGATGACAACTCCTAGGGATGACAGAGCCATAGAATGGGAGGCACCCAGATCCCTAAAGGACACTGCTGCTGGCTGATAAGAAACACTCACCTCAAGGGTTACGTGAGAAAGGAATGAATGTCTTTATTCCTTTGCCAAACAAACAAAACAAAGATAGAGCAGAGGGCAAGGCGGGCATGGTCCCTGACCTCTGGGAACTTCTGTCTTTGACTGGAGAGGAAGCTGGAGGGAGGGCTCACAACTCCAGATGAAGCCTCCAAGATGATACAACTGGTTATTTAATGGCAGGTGAAATATGTTCTGGGCAGAGATATACAGGAGGCTGTAAAAACAACTCACAGGTCTCCGGACCTGGCGTGGGCAGACGTGGGAGGTAGCCCTGAGGAAGTGATGCTTGGCCAGAAGGGTGAGTAAAAATTAAGTAGGATGGTAGAGAAGGAGGAGGGGAAGACTGTTCTGGCAACAGAAGTGGATAGAGCATGTGCCAAGGCTCCTAGGCAGGGCGATGATGAGTTTGAGAAACTGGAAGAAAAAACAAGTCAATGTGAGCCTTGTGGGTCAAGCTAAAGATTTCAGATATGATTTCTAAGAAATGAGAGTTCACAGGGTAATTCCAGCCAGAGACTCAGCCTCTGGAAGCGGTGTGGAGAGCAGACTGGGGGCAGGGAGCAGCGGGGGAGCTGATGGAGACCCCGTCCATGGTGGGGGCTGTGGTGATGAACAGGGTGATCAAGTTTGAGAGACATTTGGGAGGTGGTTGATAGGACTTAGGGGGCAAGGGAACTCACTGAGAGAGAGGAGTAGGGATGAAACACCAGCGAGATGATGTCTGGTCTGTGAGTAAACTGTAATGTCAGAGCCGGAAGAAATCTAGGCATGACCGAGTTCAAAGGCAGCTCAGAGCAAGAGAAAGGGGGTCAGATTTGTAAGTGGGGGCCTTTGAGCAAATCACCTTGCTCAGGACCACTTAAGCATAAGGGCAAGGGCTGTGTTCATTCGTTCATTCAAAACACATGGTGAGGGGTGCCTGGGTGGCTCAGTCGGTTAAGCATCTGCCTTTGGCTCAGGTCATGATCCCGGGGTCCTGGGATCGAGCCCCACATTGGGCTCCCTGCTCTGCGGGGGAGGCTGCTTCTCCCTCTCCCTCTGCCTGCCGCACCCCTGCTTGTGCTCTCTCTGTGTCAAATAAATAAAATCTTAAAAAAAAAAAAAAAACCATGGTGAGTGGTGCAAGAACTGTGCAATCAATAAGTTGCAAGCAAAAAGTACGTGGTGTGTTAGTGACAGGGCTAAGGAGAACAAATAGAGCAGGGAAGGGGAGAGAAAGGGGAGTTAAATTTTTAGCTAGGATATTCAAAGTCTACACTTATGAGCAGGGTGGATCCAGGTTCTGTGGACTCTGAAGGGGGTTCTCCTTTAGACAAAGTATTAAAATATCTTATTTTTGCAAATGGCACAAAGATATGTGCAGTCTGAATCAATTTCTAGGGCCTTGCACGGAGTGGTGCGAGTGAGGGGGCCCAGAGCAGAGCTTCAGGAGTTTCTCAGTAAATCCGCCTCTGCTCATGAGTAATAGGGCTGGGGAAGGGGAGGAGTGTGACAGTGGGTGTCACAAACAGAACCTGCTTCTGTGACTTGCAGCAAGTCCTTCAATTACTCTGACCCCCAATTTCCTGATCTGTAGTTGAGGAAAACAATATCATGGCCTTATAAGGTTTTTAAGGAGTAAATAAGGGCACATCAGTAAAGATCCTGACTCATAGTAATACACGGTAGCCAGAAGAAGAGGCAATGGTCCCAAACAATAAAATCATCGCAGCAGGTGTTGGATAAGTTGGTATGGCACGTGCCATCGGCATTCTGGGAAACTCTCTGGCTGACGAACTGACCCTTGTGGATGTTTTGGAAGATAAACTCCAAAGAGAAATGAGGCATCGCAGGCGGGAGCTCACTTCTTCAGACGCCAAAAACTGTGGCAGATAAAGATTACTCTGTGACCGCCAATTCTAAGATTGTGATGGAAAATGCAGGAGTTTGCCAGCAAGAGGAAGAGAGTCGTCTCAATCTGGAGCAGAGGAATGCTAATGTCTTCAAATTCGTTATTCTCCAGATCATCAAGTACAGTACCAGTTGCATCATAATTATATTTCCCAGCCCAGCAGATTCTCACATTCTGACATATGTTACCTGGAAACTAATCGATTCCCTGAGCACCACGTGATGGGAAGTGAGTGTAATCTGGAATCTGCTAGATTTCGCCCTCTTATGGCTGAAAAAGTTGGCATTAATCCCAGCAGCTGCCGAGTTTGGGGAGAACCTAGCGTCTCAAGTGAGGCTCTATGGAGTGGAGTGAACGTAGCAGGTGTTTCTCTCTAGGAACTGAATCCAGAAATGGGAAGGGACCGTGATAATGAAAATTGGAAGGAAGTACAGAAGATGGTGACCGGAAGGGCCTATAGAGCCATCAAGCCAGAAGGATATACCTGCTGGGCTATTGGATAAGTGTGGCTGATCTCACTGAATCCATGTTGAAAATCTATCCAGGATTCATTCCATGTCAGTGATGGTGAAGGGAATTCATGGCATTGAGAACAAAGTCTTCCTGAGCCTTCCACGTATCCTGAGTGCTCAGGGGTTAACCAGCATTATCAACCAGAAGCTGAAGGCTGACCGAGTTGCTCAACTCAAAAAAAGTGCAAATACCCTTGGGGACATCCAAGAAGGACCTAAAAGATCTGTGACTTCTGGGTTCTAGGCTATAGAAATTTAAGAACTCCAAAGTGGTTAACCATGAATCTCTAGTTTTTAACCATGTACATGGATTATAGTTTGCTTTTTATCTCCCTAGATATGTGAATTTGGGCTCACAGAATCAAAGCCCACGCTTGGTTTAATGCTTGCAGTATGAGCCCTTGAACAAATAAAATTAACTATTGGAGGGGGAAAAAAAGAAGAAAAGAAAAAAGAAAGAAAAGAAAGAAAGGTGGGGGAGGGGGCCCAGGCAGTCCTGCGAATGTGGCCAGATCCTTCACTGCCTCCGCTGCCACTTCTCCAGCTATCACACGGAAGGCAGGACAGTCCTAACGCCACCGCACAAGTCAGTTGTAAGGACATGATATGCAGGCATGGACAGAGCCCAAGGCCACTGCTCCTGCCTTCTTCCTCTCCCAGTCAGACCCATGTTCCGGGACCTGTACCCAGGAGAGGATGGGCTGTGACAGCCTTGGGCACCTGGTGACCAAAAGCTCCCCCCAGGTCTTGGGTGTGTGGCTGGTACAGCAAATGGTCTCAGGCGTACAACAAAGCAAGCTCAGCCCATGGTGGGTGCTGGTGACGTTCGATGACTTAAAACAATTAAACCCATAATCAGAGGGTGCTCCGACTCGGCTGCTGTGGATTTGTTTGCCCACGAGTCACAGTCATCTTGCTGGGAGTGTGCATCAGCCGTTAGCCCTCAAAGTTCTGTTGCTAAGAGATTATGAACCAAATGATGTTTCCAAAAAAATAACCACTACAGGATGTTCCAGGAGGGAGCCATAATAGCCCAAACAGAACGGATATGCTGTTATTGATAAGTCCCTATAAAGAGCCAAGGAATGGGATGGCTGGGGGTAGCCTGGCCATGCACATCCTATGTAAATGTCTGGCTTGCCAAGGTTTTAAATATAACAAAATACAGTTATCCGTGAAAACTGTTAGGGATATAATATAAAGTCCTCATGATTCCAAAAGTTCTTTCATCAACCAAGATGTGTCTGTTGGAGGCCTGTTTTTCGCCTATCCCATGCATGTTTACAACTATCTCAGCCACATTTAATAGCAGACAGCCCCTACGTCTGACAGCTGTAACCACCCCTTGGTGACACAGTGCCTGTGTGTGACAATTGATGAAGTGATTTCATGCAGCCGCTTGCAGCCGCCTCCACTTTTGCTCTGTTGCTGGGGTAACAGGAACCAGTCAACTAACAGAAGCCCAGGTTAGAGCAGGACAGTTTCCATCACAGGAAGTCCACAAACAGGGCACTTGAGAGAAACCAGTTGTCATCTGGCGCCTAGAACAGTTCTGACCTGCAATTTTCCTGGGAAGATGCGGCCATTCTGCTCTGGGTCCTCACCAAAGAAAGGCTCCCGGGTCAGCCCCAGGGGATCTCTATCAGGCAGGTGCATTAATGCAAAGTAGCATGATACCAGCCTGACAAATCCCTTCCTGCCACCCCGCACCTCCTCCCCTCCCAACCCCCCACCAGCCCCCCTATGCTTTCTCTCTGCCCAGGCCCCTGACCGCAGTGGCCGAATGGTGACATTTTACCTCGCTGGGACAGGTAGTGGAGGGCAAGTTGTGGTGTTCTTCCCTCTCATTTAACAGGTGAAGGAGCGGAGGTCCAGAGAGACAAAGTGAGGTGTCAAGGTCAGGCAGGTAGTAACTCAGGAGGCAAACCCCTTTATGGGGTTGTTAGGAGGAATGCACGAGATTAGACAGTTAAAACTGCTCCGCAGTGGGAGACCCTTGATGGCAGCCATGGTCACAGCTCTTGCGATATCATCATGGGCTCCCTGCCATGATTCTCACCACCGCCAGCCCCCACTCCTGCTCAGGACCTGGGGTGCAGGTGGGCAGGCGGCTGGTGCCAGCTGGAGTGCCATTGTAGTCCCTGGTGGTGACCGGCCAGGGTCAGGAGGGCGCCCAGTGACAAAGGGACACATTTCCCAGGGTTCCTGGTGACAAATCCTTAATTTTTCAGAAGGGGGGCTCAAGGAATGGAGAAACAGCTTTGTGGATTTCTGTGCCTGTCTAAACACATGTGCTTCCAATTGGCTCCCTCAGGCTGGAATTCCCCAGTGCCCAACCCGGCAACCTCCACTGCCCGGTGCGCCCCGCCCTGAAGCCTGCAGGGGCTTCTGCCCTTCGCCAGAGGTGCCCCCCCCTCCCGCCCCCGGCCTCAATAGCAGGCTGCTTTCTCCCCCTGGAATGGGAAAGAGCTAGCCAGGGCGGGGTGCCTCCCTAATCCGTCTGAAAGTTGCTCCTCTGAGAGTCTTAAAACCTCAGCCCAGAGAAGGACAGCTAGGGAGGGCGGGAGCCGGACAGACAAGGCTGAGGCGGAGGGTCATGAATTCACCAGCCCTGCCACTTGGCACCCACCCCCAGAGCAGCGGCTCCGTTATCCTGTGGGGTCAGGACGCTGTTTCTGCCGAGTCATCCTTTCTTGCCCAGAGGGATTCTGGCCCAGAGCCACATTCCTGGTGGGGTCTGAGTGCCACAGAGGACGGAAACTTCCTTTCTCATCAGACCCCGGCTCTCCAGCCCAGCACACAGTCCGGTCTCTCAGCAGCCTCTGCCGGCAGCAAACGCTCTCCTCCAAGCCTGTGTGGAGCCTCCCCGCAGAGCCCCCGCCCTCCCTAGACCTTGACTCTGGGTGAGCTAAGAACATTCCACAGGAAGGGAAGGATGCTAGTGTGCCAAGGGAAGAGAGACTGGGTCTAACGGGAGGGGGCCAGAGGGGCATTGAGGAACTACTTAAAACTCTCCACCGGCCCACTCGGTGGACCCTCTGGCCCAGGGGGCTTCAGCAGCCCCATTGAGAAGGAGCCTACTACTCTAGGACAGGCCTGGACAGGGGCCAGATCTCAAGCTAGAGAAGAGACAAGGCAGTGTAAGAAGCTTCATCCCTAGGCCCATACTGCCCCCCACCCAGCACCTCCAGCATCTCCCTGTTGTGCAAAATTTTAGCATCCCCAGACCAGCAAGCTGGCCATACCTTCTGTAGAGCTCATGTTTCAGGAACCTATGTACCAGGCACTATACTAGGCCCTGGCCCCTAGCAGCGGACAAGGCAGATATGGCCAGTCCCAGGATCTCCCCCATCCTTTCTAGGCCCACCAGCCTTGCTTTCATCCCAGACTGCTTGGGTCCCCACTTCTAGCTGTGTGAACTTAAGCAAGTCATTTTACCTCTCAGTACCTGTCTTATCTATAAAATGAGGGCAAACTAATACCTACTTCATAGGGGTGCTAAGAGAGGTAAATGAGTTAATAGGAGTTTATATATATATATATATAATATATGTACATATATGCTAATATATGTAATATAAGTTATATATGTAAAATGTTTAGAACAGTTCTTGACACAAAGGCTTCAGTGTGTGTGTGTGTGTGGGAGTGAGTGTGAGTGAATGTGCATGCGTGCATGTGTGCAAGCCATGTCTTTGCTCCCACTAGCCTCTACCTGGAATGCTTTTCCCCTTTTCTGCAGGAATATGGGGGTTCAGCAGTGGCCGAGTTTTCAGAAGGCAGGACTGATGAGGGGCAGGCCTAAGGTCAGACCACAGCCCTGCTAGGGCCACCAACTCTTGCAGAGCACTTCACACTGCCCCGTGAGCCGCTGAGGGAAGGGGGCTCAGAGAGCTAAGACACCTGCCTGAGGTTGCAGCCCCAGTCCGTGTTGGAGCTAAGGGTGGGGCTTAGTAGCACTGTCCCTGCCCCTCCTCACAGTGCTGGTCCCCAGGAAACGTCAGACACTCCAAGGTAATCACCAGAATCTCAGAGCTCCCCTAAGGCTCAGCACCCAGAGGATGGGCCCTCCCTAGCCCCTCAGAGGTTCTGGAGTCGGGAAGAGTTGTCTCTCGGAGCTAGGCAGGGCCAAGGGAGGCCTCAGGACAGGGGGCGCTGGCCCCGCAGGAAGAGCTCAGCCCAGGAAACTCTGAGCAATGCCAGCAGACCACAGAGCCCCCAGGCTTCCTGCCCTCTCCACACAGGCCGCCCTGTCAACGTCAACAGGTTTGTGAAACCCTGCCGGGCGGGCAGTGAGAACTCAAGGGGCCCCAGGGTTCACTGTCTGTGGTCACCCTGTTCCTTCGCAGCCCGGGAGAAAGTGGGGCTTCCTAGAAACTGCCCTCCACACTGCAATGGGATCCAGCTGCTGACGGGGGACCCCTGTCTCAGGTCCCAGGCCTCCACACCCCAGGGCTCCTCCCCTTAGGCCCTTATCTCCTGAGCCTCCCCTGATGCAGGGAACCCCTGGACGCAGCTGTAGGGTGGGGTCTGTGGTTGAAGAACTTTGGAGTGGGAGATATGGGGGTTAGAAGCTCCATTCATAGTTTCCCTGGTTGTGTGCCTTTGGGCAAGTTGGTTAACCTCTCTGTGCCTCAGTTCCTTCATGTGTAAAATGGTGATAAAAAAAAAAAAAAACACCTGCCTTGTTGTAAAGATTGAATAGAACGATGTACGTGGAGGGTTTGGTACAGTACCTGACCCACAGTAAACCCTCAATAAATAGAAGCTCTTGTTTCACTAAACACTATGAGTGGCAACATAAGTCAGGGTGCAAACACTATCACACTTATTTGATTTTGCAATTTTTACTGAAATCATCCAGACCCAGGGCGCCTGCGTGGCTCAGTCAGTCGGTGAAGCATCTGACTTCGATCTCAGGGTACTGGGATCGAGCCCCGCGTTGGGCTCCGCGCTCAGGACAGAGTCTGCTTGGCCCTCTCCCTCTGCCCCTCCCCCTGCTCATGCTCTCTCTCTCTCTCAAATAAATAAATAAAACCTTAAAAAATAAAAAAAATCAAACCATCCAGACCCAATCTACTATACTCAAAGGAAGTGTATACGTTCCTCTGGACGCTTCCTCTCCCTTTGAATTGCTCAGGAACCCAAGCCCTACATGCTCCAAAAGTTGGAGGTAGAAGGTCCAACTTCTGCCGTTGGGCCAGGAGAACAGGAACTCTGACCGGTCCCACTTCCATGGCGCCTGTTGACAGTTGTTCCCACGCGGTCGGAAGGAGGAAGCTGGTCCTGCCCCACCCGGAGCCCCGCGAGGCCAAATGGATCTTCCAGGGAGAGGACTCCAAGTACGGCCAAGAATGCCCTCCCTCCTACTCCCAGGGCACTGCCTATGTTCGTGCCTTGTTTGTGCCCATACATGGCCATTCCCGGGGCTGTGTCCGTGGAGCTTCTGGGTCCACCCCTCACAGACTGGATAGGTGTTTAACCCTTTTTCCTTCCCCAGGATCCACCTTGGGGTTGGGGCTACTTCTCCTTTTCAGAGCCCCAAACACAAATAATCTCTATTCCTCTGTGTCTGAAAGTCCCCAGAAAGCCGCACACCTCGGCCACTCCAGCTCCTTCCCCGATGGTTAAGCTCAGGGCCGATTCACCTGCCCACAGACCACCAAGGTAACCCTCACACTGGACAGAGAGAAAGCCATCTCCAGTGGGGTGGCCTGCCATATTATGTTCCTTCTCAGTAACTAGACACAGGGAGAAGCCAAAGTTGAGGCCAAGGGAGCGCTAGAGCCCTTTTCTCTTTATGCTCCTTGAGCAGGGGGTCTGAGCTCCTGGAAATGGGAGACGAGGGGGTTGCATTTCTGTATCCCCCAGCATCTGGCTCCAGAGTCTGAGCTCTCTCCAACATGGCCACACGGCTCAGTGAGTGTTGACTGACCAACTGACTGAGAGCAAAAAGCCCATCTGAAGGGCGGAGGATGGAGCAGAGAGGCTGGATTGGGCAGAAGAGTGGAAACCAGGCCCACGGGAAGCAGGGAAGCGGATGGGTCTGCAGGAGGGGTGGGGTGGCCTCCTAGGAGCAGAGGAAAGAGGATGCATTTCTAGGGGCAGTCAGGGTGGCGCTAGGGCTGCCCAAGACCCCGGGAAGCATCTCCAGGAGAACCTTGGAGATTGCCAGACTCCCTCAGGTGTGCTGGGGGCCGGGGGGGGGGGGGTCACAATGGCGGGACCTAGCGGAGGCAGCAGGTGTGGGGGAGGGGAGGTGTGGGGGAGGTGGCTTTCAGGGGGATGCAGAGGCAGCCATCAAAACTGTAACCCCCTCTGTGAAGGAAGCCGTTGTTCAAACTGGAAACCAACAGCGAGCGCACTGCCCTTGTCAGAGTCCGGAGCTCAGGCTGCCCCAGAGAAGTGTTCCCACCGCCCAGAAGGGGCTCCGGCTCTCTCTGTGCCCATCTCAGTGCCCTGTGCTACGGTGTAAGCTGCCAGGGGCCTCTGGGGCTCCCACAGCTGCTGACCTGGGCTCCCTCGGGAGCAGTGAGCACAGGGAGTGTCCGAGGGGGACACTGCAGAGGACCAGTGGGGTCGTGGCCTCTGAAGCCCCATAACCCAGTTTCAAACCCTAGCTCACCCCTACCAGCTGTGTGCCAAGGTACCCGCTCTGAGCCTCAGGCATGTGGCCTGCAGCAGCCTGGACCCCGTGGAACTGTTCAGTGGCAGGATGGAGAGCACTCAGCCCAGAGCCTAGTGCATGGTACCAAACTGTGGCCTCATGTGGCATCACGCTGGTACAGGTGTCCAAGTAATCGGGGAGGGTGACACAGATCTCTTCCAGCCTCGTGCCTGTCCATGAACTGACTTGGCATCTCACCGTGGCCGGGAAATTGCTGGGTTGGGGGTGTGGACAGCCACAGTCACCGTCTCTCTGCAGGACGGATGCGGCTTTGCTGACAGAGAGTCTGCGGTCTGGACATGCCAGCGGTGCAGGTCTGAGGTCAGCCGTGGGGAGCCGGGCCCACCACGGCCTCGCCATCCCCGGCAGGGCCCCAGCAGGGACCAGCATCTGCTTCCAATCAGCTGCCCCTCAGCCCGGGGATGGGGTGGCAGGGGGGTAGGGGGATGGGGGGGAGCTGAGGCCTCCTCCCCAGGCCCAGCTCTCACCGGGCAGAATGGACACCAAGGGCAAAGGAGGCAGGGAGACATTCCAGGGACGCAGATCAAATAGGAAAGGTCTAGAAATCGAGGTTTGTTGTTGTTAGTTCACTTAAAGGAAATCCTCCCCTGGCTCCCCTTTGCAAGACCACACCCAAGGGAGCCCAGTAAGTACCCCCAGCCTCCCCTGGCTCATGCCTCTGGCTTGTTCCCCACTCACACCCTGTGCCTGGGGGCCCCTGTCCTGCTCTGTGCCTGGCTGACCCTTCATCCTTCGGCTTAAATCCCATTTCCTCAGGAAAACCTCCCTGGCCCCATGTTTTGTCCCCATTAGAAAATCTTGTTGGCATGATTCACTTTGTACTTACGTATTCGTCTATGTAAGTAGAAATTGTGTCTGTGTCCCTTGGGACCATATCCCTAAAATCCAGCCTAGAGCCTGGCACAGAGCATGTGCTTGATAGATACTTGTTGAATGAATGACTGAATCATGCCTCATAATTCTTCTAGCAGTTTCTGAGTGTGAGCTTCTCGTTTTTTTATCTCCGCAGGATAATCAGCACTTATGCCCATTTTACAGGCCCGGAGTCAAGGTCCCCAATCCGGTGCTCATCCTTTATCTAGGAGGATAGTGTGTACGCAGGGAGAGTGGGCTTTGCAGTCAATCACCCTGGGTTGCTGCTGATAGCTCTGCCACGTGGCGGGGGGGGCCTCCCCTCTCTGAGCCTCATTCTCCTCATCTGTACAATGGTACGATCGCTGACTTTAATGGGCTGTGGCGAGGCTTCCATGAGCCCATGAAGGTCAAGTGTCTAGCACCAGAATGGGGTCTCTGGGCTCGCACAGCCCTCCTTGCCCCACGGGGATCATCTCTCGGGCATTAAGTGGTTTTCTTTTTTTTTTTTTTTTAAGATTTTATTTATTTATTTGCCAGAGAGAGAGAGAGAGAGAGAGAGAGTGCACAAGCAGGGGGAGCAGCAGGCAGAGGGAGAAGCAGGCCTCCTGCTGAGCAGGGAGCCTGATATGGGACTCGATCCCAGGACCCTGGGATCATGACCTAAGCCGAAGGCACACGCTTAACCGACTGAGCCACCCAGGTGTCCCATTAAGTGGTTTTCTTAAGTGCATTAAGTGGACAGACCTTATTCCCCTATACCTGCGAGTGCCCTGAGGACAAGACTGGGTCTGGTGCCTCCGCACGTCCCGCTTTGCTCCTAGGCCAGCACAGGCCCTGGACCGTTGCTCAACCAGATGCATGAACACGCGAGCGCTTGCCTGGGTCCAGAGTCAAAGCTCTGCCAACTTCCTGCTGATGAGCAGACTAGGAAAGTGGGAGGAGGGCACTCTCCCACCTGCATCCAAGGGCTGGAGGATGAGTGGAGGATGAGTGGCGGCCCAAGCTATGGAGCAAAAGGGAGCTTTCGGAGAAACTGTGCGTTCCAAAGGAGGGAGCAACCAACTCCAGAGGAGAAAAGGGGGGTATGCCCAGAGGGAGGGAAAAATCTAGAAAAGAGGCCCTAGAGGGCGGGTGTGGCCTGGGACCTCCACGTGTAGCCCCAGGGCCTACAGCGACACAAATGGTGCCTCGGAGGGAACAGGAGAATTAGTCTCGACCTTGGCCTGCAGATGGGCACAATGAGGCTAAAGGAAGCAGAAGCCCAGAACACAGACACAAGCATGCAACCTTGAACCCTAGACCTGAGGGTGCCTCTTATAACTCTCACCTTGGACCTCTGGGTATTCCTTTGGGTATTCCAGAACAGTGCCCGGCACAGAGCATGTGCCCAATAAACATTTGTTAAATGAATGAATGAAGAAGAATAGATGTTTCCCTTAGCTTCTTAAGTGCTCTCCCAGCCTCCCTCGACTCTGCCCTTCTTGCAGCCATCTCCAAAATGCCCCTGGGACCCCATCACTTCCACTGGGAACCTGCGGGTAGAGGTGGGGGAAGCGTACCAGTGGCCTCTGAGCCAAATATGGATCACTGACCTTCCCTGTTGGGCCCACACCATGTGTTTTTGTTTTCTTATGTGTTAAGTTTAAATTAGTTGCTAACATCTAAAAATAAAAGTGCCCACAGAAAAATCTGGGTTTCCAGCTTCTCTGAAGAGTCCGTTGGGCGGCATATCAACAGGGTCGGCCTGCCCCACCGGCCTGTGGCCAGAGCTGCCCGGAGAAGCCCTGCCCTCCCGCAACTTCTTCCTGCTCTGGCCTCTTCCATCCCTCCCTTCCCACCCTGGGCCCTGCGGATGGCGGAGAGAGTGACCCCGGCCCCCAGGCGGAAGTCCAACCTCCTCTGCCAGGCCCCCGACACCTTGGTGATGTGACCCTGCCTCGGGATGAGCATCTCTAGCTACCCGTCCTCACTGTCGTTGTCCCCAAGGTTCTGGCCACGCCACACCACCTCTGGTTCTCCCGCTTCCCACACTGCTTCACACCTCTGAGAGCTGGCGCAAGCGGGACCTCGGCTGTGGTGCCTGCCCCACTGTGGGGAATGTGCTGATGCCCACCTGCTCTTCGGTCTAGGCTCAAGGTCATCTTAGCAGAGGTGGAGCCTCCTGCTACCCCATCCCGGGCAGAGCAAACAGCCCCTCTGTACCACCACAGCCTGGGACTCACACCCCTCTCCATGTTTTTGGCACTGTGCCACAGGGCTGTGGGCTCAGGGCCGTGGGAATCACACCTTGTTCTCCCTTTATCTCTGGGAGGGCCAGCCTCTGGACACAGAATAGTCTCCTGGGCTGAGCTCAGCACATGCCTAAAGCAATGAATCAGATAGAAGCCTTTGATTTCATGTGCAACGGGAACGTTAAAAAAAAAAAAAAAAATCCCCAAACAATCACCAAAAAAACTGAGAAGCCTTTGGATGGTGCATTATCAAGAACTGCGTTTTGTCACTTCTGCCCCCAACGCGCGCGCGCGCGCGCGCACACACACACACACACACACACACACACACACACACTGCCCTGACAGTTCCAAGACAGACACTGTCCCAATCAGGCTGCCTCTTGAAAAAGAAGAAAATGGGACAAATGTTGTTTGGGGGAACTACTAGACACATACCCCACTGACCACAGCCACACGCACACAGATGCACAGACATGTCCCATGTCAACTACTACAAACGCCTCCTGTTTGACCTCCAGCTGAGGCCCCATGCCTCCCTCACGTTCCAGGCCTTTCCTGACTCCTCTCCCACCCAAACAGCTCTGTCCCAAGTTCACGGCCTCAGCCTCCTCTCGAAACCCAGCTTACCGGGGAGTCAGACAGCCGAGGCCTGCCACTCGTGGGAGAGACTGCTACCACACCTGAGAGGTGAGAGCAACTTCATTTAATCAATGGGAGCAATCAGGCTAGTCTAGAGTCCAATTCTGAGGGGCCTGGTGGGCAGGGCCTGGTGGGGGGAGGGAGAAGGGCCACCCGGAGAGCCAGAGCCCTGGCGCCCCGGGAGGGACTTAATCCTCACCACTGATGGAGTACTGGGTCCTGCCAGGCCCAGCTGAGGTGTGGACCAAGCACCCAGAGCCAGCTCCTGGGCGGCAGGGCCAGCTTTACTCCGCATCTGTCTGGCTCTGGCCCTGAAGCCTTGCTTTTCACCACCAGGTTCCAAGTGTCATCCATGGCTGTGACAGGCATGACGGGGACAGGGATAGAGGAAATGGAAGCTAATATACCCACTGAGGTGCCCAGTACAAGGGAGTGGCATTCAAATCTGCTGTCGTGGGACATTTATATATTTAGTGCAATAATCTCCCTGCATGCCGAAGTAGAACTTTTAAGAAGGGGCAGTTCTTTCTGGCTGCCTCTTCAGAGGCCCCAGGTGGGCTGGCAGGGTCAATAAGAGAACATTTGAGGGGAACAGGGCCAGGATCGGTCCATTAAGTCACCTCGTGGCCCTGTTTCAAAGAGGAAGCTCAGGCTCAGCGAGGTGTGTCCCTGCCCCACGCATATTTCCAGGACAGAAACGAAGTCAGCCTGCTTCTGGCCCTGGTCCTGGCTCTGTCCCCTCCTGCCTCAGGTCTGTCCACCAGGCAATGAGAGCGGGGCCAAGCCCTCCTGCCTCGGAAGTCTGGAAGGCATTAGCACTTCTCCCCACCTAGGCCCGGGGGTGGGCATCCCGGCTCAGCAGAGGTGCCCCCCCGCCAGGCACCCACCACAGCATTGGGTATCTCAGGCTCCAGGGGCATCGACTCCAGAGTTCTTGTGGGCTTCATAAAACTCTGCCTCTTGCTGTTCCAGCTCCCAAAGCCAACCGCATTAATCACCTTCACTCACCAATCCCCCAGGAATGTGGCGGTCTCATAAAAGTCAGCCCTGGGTTATACAAACCAACCAACCGAGGCTTCTAAGTCAACTGCTGAGGCTCTGCCAGGCTCCTGGCCCTCCTTCCTCTACTCTGCTTGCTGCCTCCCTCAACACACCTCTGAATTAGGAGGGATTGGTGTCGCCCACGTGAAACCACCTTTAGATTGGGGGTAGGTGCCCAGAAACCTGAAAACTACCTCCCCCTGCCCGGGGCCTCCCCTCTCTACCTGCTCCCACCCTACCACCATCGGTGCTCCCCACTCCTCCTCAGGATGCGCAGGCCCATATTCGGTGTCTCACACCCCACTCCCCAACCGGGGGCTCTGCCACCCACCTCTTGTTCTGCCCCAGGGCCCTCTACCCACCCTCCATGGAATAGGACATGGTTCTGGGGAGATTTCCCTACGGAAGTAACAGAACAGAGGGGTTGGGGCCAGCTGGCAGGCTCTGGGAGTGAGACTTTTCCTGCCCCTTCCTGCCTTCCTCCGTCCCCTCTTCAATCCCCAGGACTCCGCACCAGTAAAGTCCCACTGGGCCTGGCCTGGGGTAAGTAGGTTCGGGCCCGCCTCAGGGACTTTCTGCTGAAGGATAGGGGGAACCACACCCCTAAGTGCCTATAAACAAGGGAGAAAATATGCATACACTCCACCCACTCACCAGAAGGGAAGAATCCACAGCTGGACAGAGGGAGGCACACAGGTGCAGGCCACACTGCTGCTCTAGGGAACAGCAGCATGAAGGGGGCCGAATCCGGAGCGGCGGCTCCCGTTCCAGGGCCCCAGACTTCTAGAGTTTCTTACACCACTTAAAATATTTCAGAAAGCCAACGGACATCCTACATTTAGCCATGGAGAAGCTTCTAGGATTAACAAAAATTCCAAGGCTTTGCTTTTGGCTTGGATTACACCAGCTCAATACAGAAAGTCTGGCCATTTTGTGCTGATAAACACTCTGAGCGTCCATGTACAAGGATCAGATTGAGAGAATGCAGAAAGAAATAATAACAACTGCTGTTTACCAAATTTTTCCCAAACATGGAGTTTGTAGTGGAGGAAATAATAAAATGGGTCTTAGATGCTTATTTCCTTAATATACAAGGAGCCCCTACAAATCAGTGAGAAAAAGATGAATAACCCTCCCCCAAAATAGGCAAAGGCCAAAGACGTGGTATTCACAAAAAAAAAAAAGAAGAAGAAGCAGAAGAAATTCAAATAGCCAACAAAGATAGGAAAATATGTTCAGCCTCACTCTTAAAGGCATTTAAATGTTTTAAGTGAGATGTAATTTTTCAACTATCAAATCAGCAAAGACTTAAAAGGTTGATAATACCAATACTGGTGCAGATGTAAGGGTTCACCATACCCTGGTGGAAATGTAAATTGATACAGTGTTTTTGGAAGCAATTTGGGAACATACATTCAAGTTTTAAACACACACCACATTAGCTGGCAATTAATCTACAAATACAGCTGTTTATCCCAGCACTGCTGGGAATGGCAAAAACTAGAAGCAGCCTAAGTGTCCATCAAAGAAGAAACCGGTAGCTCAAGTCTATACAAAGAACTTTGTAGTCTTTAAAAATATGATAGGTACATCTACAGATATTAACATGAAGCTGTCAAAGATATGACATTAAGTAAAAAAAAAGAGGGGCGCCTGGGTGGCTCAGTCGTTAAGCGTCTGCCTTCGGCTCAGGTCAGGATCTCAGGGTCCTGGGATCGAGCCCCGCATGGGGCTCCCTGCTCGGCGGGAAGCCTGCTTCTCCCTCTCCCACTCCCCCTGCTTGTGTTCCCTCTTGCTCGCTGTGTCTCTCTCTGTCAAATAAATAAATAAAATCTTGGAAAAAAAAGTAAAAAAAAAGAAAACTGAGCTATAAAACAGCATGGTTATAACATGGTCCTATTTGTATTTTACTGAAGATTTTATTTATTTGAGAGAGAGAGAGAGAGCACGCATGAACAGTGTTGCAGGGGAGTGACAGAGGGAGAGGGAGAAGCAGACTGCCCGCCGAATGCATAGTCCCACTGGGGGCTCCATCCCAGGACGCTGAGATCATGACCTGAGCTGAAGTCAGCTGCTTAACCGACTGAGCCACCCAGGCGCGCCACCATTTGTACTTTTTCTAAAGCATATGTAGTGACTTGTGTTATCTATGCTTGTCTATAGAAAGACATGTCTTAGGGCTAAACAAGAAATTGTTGGGTGTTATCCTGCAGAATAGGCTGGAGCAAGGTGTAAGAGTAGGTAGAATACTTTTAATTTGTACTTGCCCTTCTCTGCTATATTATTTACCACAATTTTTATAATTTTTTATTGATTTTTAAAAGAGGCCCCTGACAAGGACAGGATGAGAGTTCCAGTTTATAAGGACGGGATGGGTACCAAAGAGGGCCCAGGGGTGGGGGTGGGGATGGCTGCGCCAAGGCCCAGAAGGGGAGGCTTAGAAGGTCCTCTGCAGAGAAGGGGAGGCGCGCAGAAACAGGCTTCTCTTTCGCCTGGAAGAGAAGGTCTGCCCTCTCAGAACTCTTCCGCACTCAGAAAGGACAGACATACAGAGTTTGGGGAGACAAACCAACCCTTTACTTGCCCGAGCCTTGTAGGGGCAGGCTGACTTGCCCTGAGGGTCTGGCTCAGCCCCACCCCTCTCACCCCCTCCTCAGGCCTCCTTTTTCTCTTTCACCCGGGCCTGGACAAAATCTGTGACCCACAGAACGAAATTTGCACGGGAATTTTTCTAAAAGGAAAAGAAAAAGTGAAAAGTCTGACAAATAGAAAGCCGTTCGAGAAGAGTTTTCTTTTTTTTTTTTTAAGATTTTATTTATTTGAGAGAGAGAGAATGAGAGATAGCACGAGAGGGAAGAGGGTCAGAAGGAGAAGCAGACTCCCCGCTGAGCAGGGAGCCCGATGCGGGACTCCATCCCGGGACTCCAGGATCATGACCTGAGCCGAAGGCAGTCGTTTAACCAACTGAGCCACCCAGGCGCCCCCGAGAAGAGTTTTCTGAAGATCTTAACAGTCTGGCCAGAGATGCTGGGCCCAACGTGAGGTCCTATGAGAGAGGAGGACTTTTCTGGTCTTTGTGAGATTCCTTCTACCTACACACCCCCCACCTTAATTCCAGTCCATGTGGGGTCACAGGGTCCTCGACTGGGATGTCAGCTTCTGAGCTTCTTACCGGGGCTGTCACTTTGCTTCCCTGACCCTCAGTTTCTTGATCTATAAAGTGGGCATCATGGTACCTTGAGGATTGATGTGAGACCTAGAAATAATATAAATAAATATGATGACACAATGTTTGCCATACAACAAGTGGTCACTAAAAAGCATAGATGTGTGTTTTTTTATTTAAAGATTTTATTTATTAATTTGACAGAGAGACACAGCGAGAGAGGGAACACAAGCAGGGGGTGTGGGAGAGGGAGAAGCAGACTCCCCACTGAGCAGGGAGCCCAATGTGGGACTCGATCCCACGACCCTGGGACCATGACCTGAGCTGAAGGCAGACACTTAACGACTGAGCCACCCAGGCACCCCTAAAAAACATATAGTTAACTAACCTTATTGAGGTCATCATTTTGCCATATATACATATATCAATTCACTATGTTGTACACCTTAAATTTACACAATGTTACACGTCAGTTATAGCTCCATAAAGCTGGGGGGTGGGGTGGAAAGCAAATGTAACCATAACTGTTCATCAATATTCCCTAAACACAGTCTCACTTCTGTGCCTTTGCTCATGCTGGTTCCCCTGTCCAGGATGCACCTCCTTCTCCAGCTGGCAAAATCTTACTCACATTTCAAAGCCTAGCTGCGGCATCACCTCCTTTGTCAAAACCTCTGCCGCCCCTCTGCTGAACAGAAGCAGTCTCCCCTCCTCAGAGCTTCTGGGCACTTTGTTCATAGCCTTTCCGGCCCTTGCTGGCTGAGTCACCGGAGTCCTTCACCCTGTGCACTTGGGGGCCCTGGGCCGGGATGCTACTCTCCCATCTTTGAGTCCCTGTCCCTAGCACAGAGGACCCTGGATAAATCTTTGTCAAATGCCCACATGAATGGCTTCCCCTCATACAGACAACCTTCCCTCCTCCTCTGGAGGGACAGGAGTGAGCAGAGAAATGGGACTTCTTTCTCCCCAGTCAAATTCCTGGATTTGGGTTGATTCCAAAGGAGCTGGGGTACCATGAGGGGCCCAGTTCAGATACTTCTCGACGCTGGGGCTCTCTCCACTGGCAAGGAGGGGCTGAGCATACCAAAGGCAAAGGGGCACAGTTGGAGAGCTAGGCTGGGGTGGCAGTATATGCCCAGGAAGAGTGGGTGCCCATCCCAGGGCTGTCTGCCAAGTCACCTAACCTGGCATTTCCAGTGACCGTAAACTGGCCTTTTGAGGAAACGGACTGGTCTGCCCCTCCTGGCCCAGCTGTGCACAGCTGGCCTCTTCACTCCACGCCTGTGTTCCTCCCTACTGCCACCCCACCCCAGACCTGGACTAAGGGAATGTCGTGTGTCCGTCCTGCCCCCTGCTGGCCAACTCGGGAATGGCCCCTCAACTGGTGAGGTGGTCCCGGGTGTTGAGGGCGTGAGGGGTGGGCGGAGTGCCAGGGCCTGCCTGGCCACCCTGCATGGGATTGTTCTAGAAGACAAAGACCACCCCAGCCCCATTGTCCTGTGGGTCTCACCATTAGACCTTACTGGTTCAAGTGGGCATTACCCAGAAAAGACGCAAAACTCTGTCCTCAACATCTAATGGAAGGAAAATAGAGATCTTCACCGATATCCTGCATTAAGGTTTTGGACAAGAGATGGAAGAAGAGGTGTGCCCTCTCAGATCAGAACCCTGAACCAGCTGAGGGGGAAGAGGAATCCGGGGAGGACTTCCAGGCAAGGAAGTTGGGGAGGCAGAAGGTGCCGCGAGGTCGGGGCTCCAGGTACCTCTTTGTGGCCGGGTTTGGGGTGGGGAGGGTGTGAGGTGGTCAGAGGAGGCCGAAGGCAGATCTCGGGTACCAGGGACGAATCTAGAGCTTGCTTTTTTCCTTAAAGCAATGGGAGCACCTGAAGGATTTACAAGCAGAGGAGTGACATGTGTAGATCTGAATTTTAAAAGATCCGTTGGGCAGAGGTGGGGAAGGAGCAGAAGGAGAATCCCTGGCGAGGAGACCCCCATGAGAGGTTTGGGAGGCTGTGGTGGAATAAGGGGGGATCAATGTCTGAATGAAGGCAGTAACTGCAGGGAAGGAAAACCATGAACAGATTCTGGAGAGTTAAGGAAGAAAGACCCAGGACTCGGTGGCTGCCTGTGGGGATCAGATGGTGGGACCACAGCTGGGAGGGGGACACAGGGGAGGAGCAGATGGGGGCTGTGGAAGGAGCAGCCTCTGTGTGGAGCATGGAGAGCCTGAAATGTTTGAGGCTCATTGGCCGAGGGTGACCAAGGGATGGCACGCAGCTGGGTCTGAGGTGCAAAGGGACTGGGGCTCGAGCCCTCAGTGGAGGCCTTGTCAGCTCTCCGACGGTGGCTAAAACTATGGGTGTGGATGCACTCACTCGGGATGGTGGGTGAGGGAGGGAAGGGAGGTTGAGAGGGAATGCCCTGCTCACGTTAGGGCTTGTATAACTAACCCCTGGGGAGACAGGGAGGTAAGGACAAGCTAGAGGCAGAGCAGTAAGTCAGAGGCACATCACAGAACATGGGCTCATGGCCCAGCTCTTCCAGATATGTAAGCACTTCTTTACATCTCCAGCCTCAGTTTCCCCTTCATGAAATGGCCCTGATAATACCTACTTTGTCGTATCATTGAAAGGAAAAGAAACAATACCCATAAAGTCCATCACACAGCTCCTTACCAAGAGGTATTCAATAAATAAGAGCCACTGTCATGAACAGCCAACTCGGAGAAGCTACAAGATTCCAGAATACTCCAAGTATGCTAGTGCCCTGGGCCGGAAGCCCCTCTGGGCCTCCACCTGACACTTTTGTCACCAGCTGGATGAGCAAATCCAGGCAAGACACAGATGTCCCTGAAAGTCCCATTTATGTCCCTGAGAGGCACAGGCTGGGAGACGCAGCTGTCTGGGCGTCTGTCCTGCCCAGGGATGGTGTTCTCTGGATGGACGCCCCAGCCCACCCCTCCTCATCTCCTGCCTCGCCCTTCAGGACCTTCCCTGGAATCGCAGCTTACCGGTGAAAGGGCACGGCAAGGGCCTCAGCCTCTGCCCGGTGCCTGAGGACAGGCCATGTCCTCCCCACCAAACAAATTCCCACCTCTCCACTGGGCAGCCCAGAGGAATGAATGGGATCAAAATGGGGCTTGAGGCGTCCGGGAGCCCAGTAGGATGGAATGGCCCAACTCTCCTCTGTGGGGCAAGCTCCCCGATCCAGGGCCACGCAGATAAACTTCATCCAGTGAGGTGACTGCACTGGCCTCGGTTTCTTCATCTGTAAAACCCCAGGCTGGGCCAGGCCCCCTGCGAGCTCCCTCCCACCAGGAAGGGCTATTCCGTCTGGTCCCCACCTTTCGTGTCTGCGACTCACCTGCTGTCCAGCAGAGGGAGCCAGCACCTCCTCCCAGCAGGCCGGGAGCCAGGGCTTGGGAAGCTGGCCCAGGGTCAGGGAAGTTGACTGAATCACCACCGTGCCCGCCTGTGACACCCCCAGTGCACCCTGGCCCCGGCAAGCATTCAAGAAGCAGCAGCCGTAGTTGTCTCCATTTCACAGATGAGGAAACTGAGGTCGCAAGAGTTTAACTTGAACCCAGGGGCTCAGGCATTAATGAGGATGTGGGCGACTCTCAGAGGGTATACTATCTCTAATATCTGAGCGACTTGCCTTAAAGGGGCGGGCACACGGAGTAGATGTTCCAGGGATGCGGGTCGGCCACTGGCCCGGGGAAGAATGCTGTGATGGTTAGAGCTGGCCAGCTGGGGCAGGACTCCGCGGCTCTCTCAGGGAGTCAGGAGTTAAGAGATGGTGGGTCTAAGGCCACCTCCAACCCAAGGTGCCACATTCTGAGAGGACCCAACAGGCCAGGCACAGTGGGTGCCTGCTCTGAGTGACAGGCCACTGCCCCTGCAGGGGCTTGGCTCTACTGGGGCCTCATGGCTACCGACACTCTTCCTGGAACATGTCTGCCTCAGGCCTGGATGGGCCTGGTGTTTTCTCTGAAGGCCTCTGGATCCCAGTCACACACCAAGGGGCAGACCCCCACTGGCTATCTCTCTCACCAAAGGCTTGTTCTGGAATCCCAGGCAGGCCTTGAGGTGAAGGCAGGGTGGGGGGTCTTTGGTGGCCTGAATTCTGTGCTGTGTTCATGGGGCTATGACCTCCAGCCTACTGGGCTGGGCGGCCAAGCCACAGAGCAAGCTCATCAGGCTCATTCTGGGAGCCCTACGAGGATGTCTGCCCTGACCTTTAGATGGACCAACATTCTGGATCAGAGTTGGGGTGTCCAGGGCTCCTGGCCCCAGCTACTGTCCAGTTTCATGGCAGGGCAAGCTTCTCTGGAAGGGCTCCAAGCACACCATGGGGCACACTCAGGGGCCTGAGTGGGGAAAGTGAGGGGCAAGCAGATGGACAGTCTCTCAGGTCCAAGCTGGTCAGGCAGCAGTCAAACACTCATCACTTCTTAGGCAGGACAGTGCCAACTGGAGGAAGATGGAGTGCTGGCTCCCTTTAGAACCACTGGAGAGACTGTAAAAACTTGGATTCTGAGACTCCTTCATGGACTCTCCATGGTGGTGTCCAGGACTTTCCATTTTCAACCAAGCTCCCCCCCAGGGATTCCCATGGAGCCAGCTTCTGAGAAACTGCTCTAGAGCAACCAACATGGCAGCCTGCCTGGGCACCCTGCTTCTGGGGTGGCTAAGGGTGGATGGAATGGCCCAATGGCCCAGGGGCAAGCCTGCCTGCTGGAGAGGCCCCTGGGAGAGATCCAGTCTACTCTGAGTGGTTCTGCTGGGAGCAGTAGGAAGGACTTCCAGGGAGGCCAGCTTTGGGGAGCATATTTGTGGATGCCCTCCCCTGCTCCAGACATGTGACCCACGCTGTCCTGTGTAACTCTCACAGTCAACGTCCACCCTTTTGACAAATGATGAACCTGAAGCTCAGAGAGCTTGGATTCCAAGGCCACATGGCTAAGAGCCAGCACTAGGGTTCCAACCAATTATTTCTGACGCCAAGGCCCTTGCTCTGTACTGTGTAGAGTCCCACACGGCCTGCATTGCTGGCAAGGTAACAAGCACCCGGTCACCAAGAGGGTTCCAATGGCAGCTGGATGCTACGAGGGAGAACCTTGCTTTATGTGGGGGCCTAACAGTGTGCAGTGGAAATGTGTGGTGGGCGTATGAAGGCCAAGAAATCAAGGAGAGGTTTTCAGGCTCCTTGGCTGGCTCTGTGCTCCCGGCCACCCCGACCCTTCTCTCTCATCTCTCTTTCACTCACAGTCACACACACACACACACACACACTCATACTCACACACACCTCCCCAAGGCTCAAGAAAGCCTACACAGCTAGTCCAGCCCCTCTCAAGGCCAAACAAGATGGGGCCTGGCCCCAGCCTTTGTGGGGTGGCCTGAGATTCTCGGGGGCACTGCCCAGGCCTCTGGGACCCCCGAGGGCCATGTGGGACAAAGGGGAGATCTGAGCCCTCTCACCGGCCTTCACAGGCTTCAGGCCACTGATCTCATCCTTCGGCAGACACCCCGGGGGCAGGACAGAGTCCCAGGGCCTCAGGGGGAGCGACTTCCTGGGATATGTTTGTCTTGTTTTCTTACTTTTAAAATTCCCATTTATTTTGTGTGGGGTGGAGTGGGAGCAGAGAGGCATGGATTACAATGGTAACTAACATGCTCTTCGGGAAGAAGTTGGAAAATACAGAAAAGCACAAAAAAGAGTGTAAAGCCACCAGGAAGGGCCCACACACCTAGAGATGACTGCCTCGGTTCTTGTGGCGTCTTCTCAAGGCCAGCCTCCTAGGTTCAAATTCCAGAGACGAATTACTTAACCTCTCTCTGCCTCTTTGTGCCTCAACGTCTTCATATGTAAATCAGAGATGCAAATAACAGAATCTGCTTGGGTTGTGGTAAGCATTCCCTGACCCCCGAGATGAGTGCCTGTCACAGCGGGTGCTGCATCAAAGTTTAGATTCACATGGCGACAATTTTTTGTCTTGCAAAAGATTTCACGATTGCAATTTTTTTTTTTTTTTACAAAACTGAGTGTTACCATTTTGTAAGTAGCCCTTTTCACCTAGAACTACATCATGAACATTTTTTTCTTTTAAGATTTTATTTTTAAGTAATCTCTACACCCAACCTGGGGCTCAAACTCACAATCCCGAAATCAAGAGTCACGCGCTCTGCCTGCTGAGCCACCCAGGCGCCCCCATCATGAAGATTTTCTATATGTAGATTTATATGATTACACTGTTTTCTATTTAGATGTATATGATTATAGGTTTTGTTGAGATTCTTTCTGGGTTTTGTTTTGTTTTGTTTCTGTTTCCATTTACAGGATTTCAATTTATTTATTTGTTAGTTCGAGGATCTCATGAGGATCTGTCACTTTGTAGCAGGCCTTTCCCAGCTTATGCTGCATCATGAACTTTCCCCCACATCCCTGAAGGGTCTTTTACAGGCTGTTTTGAATGGCTGCATTGTGCTCTTCCTGGGCAGCGTGTGGACGTGGAGGCAGCAGCAGGAGTGCAGGCCAGGGAGGCGGCTTGAGGCCCCTCCCCTGCACACCCAGGAGGCGAGGCCTGAGCTGGGCCCGGCCAGGCCCCGCCCTGGAGATCACAGAGG
Organism: Eumetopias jubatus; assembly: GCF_037043125.1. Lineage (NCBI taxonomy): Eukaryota > Metazoa > Chordata > Mammalia > Carnivora > Otariidae > Eumetopias > Eumetopias jubatus. The sequence continues at coordinate 15,056,078 of NW_028274810.1, forward strand.
GCAAGCCCTTCCCCGGGGCTGCCCCCTCCACAGCAGCCCGGGCGGCCCGCTTTCCTGAAGGCCTGCTCTGAATCACAGTGCAAAGTCCGGGCCTCTGGTGAAGGGCTTTTCCAGACATCACTGAGGGCCTCTCCTTCGGGGCTGTCTGGTCAAGGGGGTGCTGGGTGAATCGAGGCCTCCTCCCTCCTCTGCACCTGGAGGAGGGAGGAGGAGGTGGGAGAGGCCCAGAATACCACGGAGTGTGGGAGTAACCCAGTGGATCCAAGGCAGGAGAGTGGTGGAACCAAGTGAGCAGAAGCAGGGGGAAGGGCCCCAAGAAACACCTAGAACGTCATCCGGCCGCCAGGGACTTTTAGGGAAAGGTAGGAGAAATAAGGCCTGAGCACTGGCTTTGGGTTTGGGGGTCTGGGAGATGGAGGGACTGAGGGCAAGCTGGGCAAATTCCAACCCTGGTCTCCCAGTCCTTGGAGGCACCTGGGGCCTGGCCTTCTCTCTGGAAAATTCAAGGCCATGACACCACACTGACCCCAGAGAATGGACCACATGCCCTCAAGTCACCCCCTCCCCCAACCTCCTGCTGCCCCAGCCCCCTTGTCTTCCTCTGCCTAAATGGGGAGTGGGGAGCACAGAGGACTCTCCCCAGGCCGCGCCCCTGTTCCCCCAGGGATGCCAGCCTTCTCCGTCTACACTCGACCCCATTCTCTGGCAGCTTCCTGAAGTCGCCAGTCCTTCCCTGTCTCTGCTCTCTCACCAGTAGCTTCTCCCCAGGAGCAAATATGCCACCGTATCTCCCCTCTTAAACACATCTGAACAAGTTTCCATATGTCATCCCCGGACCCCACCGTCCCATTCCCAGCAGAGCATCTTTGAGCCACCCACACGAACCCTCTCCAGCCAGCTCCGGCCACCGTGGCTCCAGGGAACTGCCCTCCTCAGGCGCACCCACGGCCTCCGTGTGGACAAGGACACGGACTCGTCTCTCTCGGCGCTTTTCCCCCCTCCTCGGTCCCCCCTCACCCAGGTGTCCACTCCTTCCTTCTAGAAGCACTCTCCCCTCCTCTCTCCCCTCAGAGCTCACAGGCTGCCCCTCAGGTTCCTTAGTGGGTTCCTCTTCGCCTTCCAATCTCCTAATGTGGCGGGCCAGCACTCACCCTGGGGCCACTGCCCTGCACTCACGTACTTTCCCCAGGTGGGCTTCTCCGGGACCACCACTCCGCGGCCGGCTCTTGCCCTCTTTCCGTCTAAGGCCTCGCCACCGTGAACTTCCCCCCAAAGGGCTGAACAGCTTTGCCACACGCGGTCTTGAATGGCTGCGTCGGGGTCATCCCACCGCGCTCAGCTTCTGATTTTCAAGTTCCTCCCGCCTTCTCGATGCTTCCACTCAGAGGCCACAGAGGCCTTTCAGACTGTAGCCGCCACTCCCTCCCGGCTCCTCCTTCTCTTCTTGTCTTCGCCGCCCCACCAAGGGTCACCATAACCCTGCCGAGTTGTCCAAGCCCACACTGAGTCGCCCCGAAAGGACTCTCCTCCGCCACCACAGTGCGCCCCCGCCAGTCCACCCACATCCTCACTGCCCTCTGCATCTTCCCCATCGCTGCCGAGCTGCCCCTCGGTCTCCCTGGGCCCACTCCCCCACTGCAGCCTGCTCTCCTAAAACACAAATCAGACCACACCACTCCTCCACTCAAAGCCCCCCAGCATCTCCCAGTGGCCCTTGAAATAAAAGCCAGACTCCTGGCCGTGGTCTGCAGAGCCTGGTACACTGTGACTACCACCCGGCCCTGCCTGCCCCACCTCAGACCACCTTGAACCGCCTCTCCCCGCACCCTTTCCGCTTCAGTCTCCCAGCTGCCTTTCCAGCAGCCACATCTTTGTCACGGGGCGCCCCTTCCATGGGCACTTCACACCATCTCCTTTCAAACCCTTTATCTCAGCTCGTAGTTCCCCTCCTCAGAGATGTCTTTAATTACACGCAAAGTATCTTCCCACACCCATGCCTTCAATCACACCACCCCGGCGCTTTGATTACCTTTACATCTGCTCCTTTCTTCTACCTCTGCAATGTAAGCTACAAATGCAGGCATGAGGTCTCTCATCGACTCCTCTACCTGGCCCACAGAAGCCACTTGCCCCCAGGTGCCAGGACTGGAGGCAGCAGTGGCCAGAGATGGGGTCTGTTTCTGAGCCCCAGGACCAGGCATCAGCCCCTGGCCGTGGCCTCCATTCAGGCCCCAGCTCCCGATCCGACATCATCCGTGCAGTGCACCCGCAAGAGCTCTGGGTGGACCCTGCCCTGGCGTCTGCTTCCACGAATCTGAGGTGCTCTTAGCTGGCTCTCCATCCCTTTCAGCCACAAGCAGGCCTCTCTCCTCAAATACTAGAGTCCTGCCCTCCCTCCCTGATGGCCCTTCAGGCAAGCAGACCTCTCTTTCCTCCAGAGTTCCCCCGGCACTGAGCAGGGCCCGCTCTGGAGTTTCTGGGAGGCCCAGGCCGGGGTAGCCTGGAGGGACTCCTTGGCCCCTTCAGCCTAAAGCCTGTGCACCTGTGTCTGATCCTACCCCTCACTCCTCAGCAGCCTCTCCCTGTGAGAGGCTGAGGGAACCAGCAGGTGGCAGGGCCTTCTGAGGAGGCAGCAGACCAGCAACATCCTGCTTGGCCGTTTGGCTGGGCGTTGGTGCCTCCACTGAGCTGGGTACATGGGCAGGGAGGCTGGGTTGATTGGAGGGAGACACTGAACTCAGGCTGAGTCCCAAGGTGTCTCCCAGCATCTAGCATGGGGCCCGGCCGACGGGAAGCCTTCCATATAGAGCTGGGGAGTGAATGAGCGAGTGAGTGAATGGGTGAGGTCCAAAGCCCTCATAGCCTCACAGTTCAAGGAGATGCCCTCTGAGTCCCAGCTCGTGGTGCCCCAGCCAGGATTACTTTGCTAAAGAACTACTTTGGCACCGGGAACTCTCTTTGTGCAAAAGCACCAGGAATGGCCCCCACAACCCCAGAGGTGGATGGCCTGGCCTCTCCATCCCTCCTAATGCCCCCCTTCCCTGGAGCGGCTCCCTTCTGGCAGACATCCACACTGCCCGGCACCAAAGAAGCCCTGGGTCCAGCCCTGCCCAGGCTGCACAGGGCTGCTGTCTGAGGAGGCCCCCATGCTCCCAAGGGCACCCCTACGGGGCACTGTAGAGAGCAAGAGCTGAGGGGGCCACGAGGTGCTCCTTGTCTCTCTGCCCTAAGAGTCATGTGCCTCTCTGCGGCGGGCGGCGCCCCTGCCCCCTCCCCCCGGGCCTGTGCGAGAGCCTACTGTCCTTGCACTGAGGTCACGGGAGACTCTTCAAAGGACCGGCCTGCCCTGAGCGGGGCAGGAGCACGGGCTTAGCTGGGCGCTGGGGCCTATGCTGGGGCTGGAATGTGGCTACGGCCTGGATGAAGCTGGGGCTGGGACTGGAGGAGGCCAGGTGACAGGCTGTCCTATCCGGAAGGAAGCTGGAGGACCAAGAGGCTGAGCCCCAGCGAGGCCTGGAGGGCGGGTTCCCATGAGGCCATGGCTCGGGGCTGGGCCAGCTAGCACCTGAACCCTGGGCCCCTGAAGCTGGCGGCCCGATGGACTCTTGCAGATGGGGAAGGCCCTGGCGGGGATCCAATCCCCGAACTCCAGACCATCCAGGGCAGTGTTGGCTCGGCTGGGGGCAGTGACTCAGCCAAGATCTCCCCGGGGTGGCCCGGGAAGCCAAGGATGGGCACACAGATGCAGGCTCTGCTCCCAGCCCACAGGACTCTCCATGGATCCTAACACCTACCAGGTCCCGACCTCTGCCCACAAGATCCACCACCACATTGGACTTCCCTCCTCTCCTCTCCTGTCCTGCCTTGTTCCCTTGGTGTCTGTTCATATGCTGCGCCCTTGTTAGACTGGGAGCTCCCAGAGGGGCAGGCAGCCAGGCCCACCCTGGGTGCCAAGGAAGGTTTTTAAGTAAAAGGAAGCCCAGGGACTGGGTGTGTTTGTGACTAGGGACAAAGGCAAGCCTCCGTTTCTCATTTTTGCTGAAGCCAGCCAGGTATGGACCAGAGGTCTGAGGGTACAAGGCAGGGGGTAGGAAAGTGAGTGGAAGAGCAAGGACTTGGGGGTGGGGGGTGCTCCCTGCTGGGTGGGAGGAGACAGAAGAAAGGACAGAATGAAGTGGTCCTGCCAGGAAAGGTCTCAGCCCTCCATGTAATACCCATGGTGGTCCCTGTCTCCGGTCCCCATCTGCTCTTCCAAGATCCATGTCCTGCTCACAGGCACCACCTGGGCACGCATGATCGTGCATCCACTCGTGTAGCACACGCACCCGCACGGGCACATGCCAGTCCACAGCTTCCCCAAAGCCTGGGGGCCACCTCTAGCCACCTGTCCCCTGGCCACAGAAGCCAGACCTCCCTGGGCCAAGGGGACCCTCTCCTTCTGGCCCCAGCCCTAGCGCCTGATGCGGACGGGGGACCTCAGTGGAGGTACCCAAAAGGCCACACCCCAACTCTGGAGGAAAGCAGAGGAGGAGGCTGGGCCGCAGGGTCCCTGGCTAAGCTTGGCACTGCCACAGGTCCAGGCTTCCGTGCCGAGTCGGGGTGGTGGCCCAGGAAGCCTCCACACCCACCGGAGTCCAAAGAGCACAGGTGTGGCTGCCTCGTGGCCTCATCACCATAAGGCCCGCCTGCTCACCCAGGGCCCGCCTGGCCATAGGACCTCTGTCTGTGGCCGCCAGCAGAGAAGACACTGCCCTCCCACAGCCAGCACCGGACCACCAGCTCAAGCAGCAGCCCCCGTGGTGGGGCAAACCTCACTGGAACACAGGTAAGGCCTGGCCTTCAGGAAGATCAGGGCCCTGCCCTGCCGCAGGTGATCCCGGGGTGGTGGGAACAAATCAGTGTCTTCCCAGGCCAAGGTCTCCAGCCCATTCCCAGATGCAGCCAGGAAGAGCAAGCCCAAGAAAGGCTTGGGACTCATCTGCTGGCTAGCTGGCTAGCTGGCTCGGAAGCAGGACAGGGGGGAGCCAGGGGTCCAGAAACATCTCTGGGCTCCTTCTCCCAGGGTTTGTGATGCAGACACCCCTTCGCTGTGCCAAGCCCCTAAGTTCAGGAGATACATGGGGGAAACTAGGCGGCCACAGCCCTACTCCCCCAAGGGCAAGGCAGGCCAAAGCCAGCTGCCTCCCCTCTCCTGTTGTCTGGGATCTTGAGCTCCAGACAGTTCCCGGGACCTGCCCACAGGGACCCACAGGGACCATCCTGGCTTGGGCGGGGGAGGGGAGCAGGGCTGACCAAGGCAAAGCTCATTTTCTCTTCTTTCTTTTCTGGATCTAGAAGCAGGAAGTGTGCAGCCTGGGGGGAGGGGTGGTGTAGAGTGGGGAGGAGCAGGCTTCTAGCACCCCTGTCCCCGAGGGAACAGGGGTGCTCCCAAACAAGGAAAACAGAGCCAGCTGCCTCCTCCACAATCCCTCAGTTGTTTCCTAGCAACTGGTTTCCCCATCCCTGAGTCATCTTATCAGACCCTCTGTTACTTTCATAACCGTCCTAATAAACGGGTGTGGGCTCTTCTCTTATACTTTGCCCAGGATGTTTCAGCGTTTCTGTACAATGCAGGCATACCACAGAGATGCATGGCACCCACAAACTTGACACCCTATTCATGATGCATACACACGTCATTCAAATGACACTTACCCTTGACCCCCATGCTTAATTCTCTCCCATCCCACCCTGCACCTGCACACACACTGTACTTACCTCCTTTCCTTTCTGACGTGTGTGTATTCTAGACAAACCCCCGCCCCATGCTGGGAAGGCACTGGGGAGACAGCCGTGGCAAGACAAGTCTGTCCTCAGCAGGTCACAGCCCCGTGACAGAGGCATATCTACACAATTAAAGCCTGGGGTTTGCAGCCAGACCGGGCTAGGCTCATTCGCCAGGAAATACTGTGGTGACCTCAGGCCTTGTTACCCTCTTTGAACCTCAGAGTCCCCATCTGGTAAATGGAACAAGAACAGCACCTGCTGGGTGAGGTTGTTTTGAGGATTAAGTGAGTTGATGAGGGTGAAGTCCATAGAACAGTGCTCAGCACGTAGAGCCAAAGAAGTACAAGCAATGGTAGTGAAAATTAAATATGGCGTTTGTAAGGGGCACGGCCCCAGGCTTGCACATGAACCAGAGCGGCTGTCTTTGTGAGAGAGAAACATACAAGATTGGCCGTGGCATCAGGAGGGCACTCTGGGCAGGGGAGAATGGTGGTCAAGGGGGGCTTCACGGAGGAGGTGATCCTTGAGCTGGATTTCAAGGGCTGGGTATGGAGGGGCTCTGGGCAGAGGGTTCAGAGTATGGAAAGGTGAAGAGACAGGAGTCTTGACTGTCTAAGACATTCAGGGAAGTGCAGATCATTGACAAATCCTACAGAGCTCCATGATTAACATGCCTGCACACGTGCATGCAAACAGATACACACACACACACACACACACACACACACACACACACACACACACACACACACACACACACACACACACACACCCCTCCCTAAGTGGGTCCGCAGCTTAAGAGGCAACATAACCTCCTCCCGATTTGCGGAACTGAAACAGACTTGCTCAAGAGGCTTGCTTTGGCAAGGAAGGCTGCTGTACCTGACACCTTTCCTCCAGAGGCTAGGTGCAGCCCATGGACCTGGCATCTTTTACATCCAGGCCCAGGACAGGATTCCCGGGTGCCTGTCCACACAGCTTTCCCGAGCCCATGGGAATGAGCTTTACTGACCAAATAATGGGAGGCCAGGAGCCTGCCTTGAGGCCTCCCCGGCCCAGCCAAAATGGGGCTCCTCAGAGGAAGGCAAGGCTGCAGGATGGTTCCGGAAAGGCCCCTGGAGCCAGAAGTTTTGGGTCTGGTTCTGGAGGCCCCAGGTCAGAGCCTGGCCCAAACTCAGGCCTGAGTGAGGGATGAGCTACAAGAGCACCGTCTCCTACCTGGTCCTGCCCTGGTATTTTTCTCCCCAGCCCTGATGGCTGTCTCTCTGGTTCAGTGTCAGTTCGAGGAGTCATCTAACCGTGCCAGCATGTCCCGGCCCAGCAGCAGAGCCATTTACCGTGAGCTCCCCCTCTGGTCCCCTCTCCCCTCCCCTCCCCGAAACCCCTGCCCTCGCTGACCACCCCGCCTCCCGTAACTGTCTGTCTCCCCGCCAATCTGTTCCTCCATCTCCATCCCCTTGCTTTGCACCCCTGCAGTGCACCGGAAGGAGTACTTGAAGAAGGTCTCCTCCGAGGCCACCTGTCTGCAGCACAGGGTGGAGGTGAGTAACTCTGGGGAACTGCTCTTTGCCCAGGATCTGGCATGGCGGCAGGAAGACAGCCCGCATGAGGATGGTGGTCCCTGCAAGGACCTGCAAGCAGAGCCCTGTCTCAGCGGGGAGAGGTCTGGGCTGGAGTCCCCAGGGCAGGCATGTGCCACTGGGGGCTGGAAAGAAGGTTCCAGCCCTGCCTGGGCAAACGGCACTGGCGCTGTGAGATCTAGTTGCCTGCAGGGCTGTTGGCACCACAGGGCGAGCGCAGGCTGGAAGGGTGTTGTGGGGAAGAGCAGACACCTGATCAGGCTGAAGCATCTGGGGCAGCAGCAGATTTAGGCTCCCAGGGAGAAGAAGCAGGGGAAGGACACAGGGACAGTGGTCTGGAGGCTCACAGGGCAGCAGGGATGCCCAAGCCTGCCAGGTGAGTTGGGGCCAGGAGTCCTGGGCCTCATGACAGTGGCGGGGGTTGGGAACTGGCTCCATTCAGGCCTGGTGGGTGAGAGCAAGAGGAGATGTGTCCCGGATGCACATGAGGTCAGGGGCCCCGGAATATGTTGGCAGCGTGAACTCCCAGAGAGGCGCTGAGGCCTGGACAGAGAGCAGGACAGGGGTGTCAGGAGCAGGAAGCAACGGCCGCCCCCCCAACAAGGGCCTGGAGGGGAGGGCAAGGGGCGGGGCTGTGGCTTGTGAAGGTGGCATTTGGATGGGAGAAGGGAGGGGTCTCCTTGAGGAAGAGTAACAGCAAAAACCTTCCAGGATGGTCAGACTAGCAGTGGGCAAGGCTCTGAGTGAGACTGAGATGACTATGGCCCTCATCGGGCAAGACCCAGGGAGGGAGCTCTTGATCTCCCTGGGAGACTGGGAAGGGATAGACTAGCAGAAGTGGGAAAAGCATTCTGGGTATGGTGAGAGGCATGAGCCAAGGCAGGGAGGCAGGACTGTTCAGTCAGTGAGGAGAAGGACCAGGCTGGGATGGTGGGTTCCCAAAGAGGGCAAAGAAAGCCAGGGACAGAATCTGAAGGTCCTATATCCCACCCAGAGGAGTTCTGACTTTATTTGTTGGGTTATTAGAGCCCACATCTACCTCCAAACAGCCCCCTCTGCTGGCCGGGACTGTTAAGGGCCATGACATCGTTTTTCCAGAGTCCTAAACCCTCGCATGCGGCTCATCAGACCCTGACTCGGGGGCCCTACCCTAGCCCAACTGCTCCTGGCCTCCCCTTGGCCACAGAAGGCTGCTCTATGGGGATGGCCTGGGACCTCCCCGACAAGGAGGCCAGGAACACGTCCTTCTCCTCTGCTGCCTTTCCCCCGCCCCTGCCCACCACCACCTATGTGCCCCCTCTCCAATCCTCCTTTCCCCTCAGCACCTGATGACGTGTAAGCTGGGGACTCAGAAAGTCCAGGAACCCAAGGATGCCCTGAGGAAGCTGCAGGAGATGGATGCTCAGGGCCGGGTGTGGAGCCAAGACTTGCTCCTGCAGGTCAGAGATGGCTGGCTCCAGCTGCTGGACATCGAGACAAAGGTCAGCCCCCTCTGGACTCTGCAGTGGGTCACAGCTAACATGGGTTGTGGATAAGCCAGCACCAGGCATGGACTCCACCCATCCCGTGCCCCAAACATAGGCTAGCTGTCCCCATATACAGTACGTACCCAGGCCTAGGGAGGGCTGGGGGACAGAGGCACCGGGGTCAGGGAAGACGACACCCCTGCCCCAGGCCACGAGGCGAGCTGGGGCGGCCCAGGTTCAGAGTTCCCAGCAGCCACCGTGGTGCTCACGGCCGAACTCTCCATCTGGCCCAGGAGGAGCTGGACTCTTACCGCCTGGACAGCATCCAGGCCGTGGACACGGCGCTGAACACCTGCTCCTACAGCTCCGTCCTGTCCGTCATGGTGCAGGAGTCGGGCCTGCCAGTCACCAGCATTCTGCTCTTCCAGTGCCAGGAAGTGGGGGTGAGGGACCAGGGGCAGGGTTGGGGAGGGAGTGGGCATAGGGTCCAACGACCATCACTCTCCCCCCGGCACCCCCCCCCCCGGCACCGACACACACACACACACACACACACACACACACACACACACACACAGAGAGCCTGCCTGATTGCTGCTTCCTCCAGGCAGAGCAACTCAAGGCCTGCCTGCAGAAGGCCCTGGAAGAGGAGCAAGAGCAAAGGTAGGCAGTTTGGGCCCCAGCCCACCTGCAGGACCTCAGAGCCTGGGCCTGGGTGGGCCAGGCCCTGGCCCCACTCCTGGGGGATCCCAGGAGCCTGTGGCCCAACCAGCCTGGGCCTGGAACTGGGGAAGGACCAGACTGGGGCTGGGATGTAGATGGGCATGAGGGAAGAGATGAGACTGGGCCCAGGGAACACTGGAGACTGTCCCCGGAGACTGACATGGGACCGAGAGGGCCTAGGGGGCATGAGTGAGGCAGGGTGGAGTCCGGCTGGAGACCAGGGAGCAGGGCAGGTGGATCTCCTGGAGGGGGGTGGTGATACCCCTTGATCCTGGGGCAGAGCCTCCATCCCAAGAAGCCTGTCAAAGCTGTATCCCCATCATGTGCTCAGCAGACCCCCATCTGGAGCCCGTCACCCCAGCCAATACAGATGGAAGGGGCCTCCTCTGGAAAGGTCATTCCCCAAGGAGCAGGTACCCTCACGAGAGCAGAGGCCCCCTCCAGAACAGCCCTCCTGGGCGACCCCACAGCACAGTAAGTGTGGGGCATGAGGGCAGGTGGAAAGGAAGCTTTGGATCAAAAATCAAAAAAAGGCTCTGGGCCACTGTCCCCTTCCATTGTAGGCACACCACCATCCCCACGGCGGCTGCCACACAACTCCAGTGTCCGCGAACAAAGCACCTTCACTCTGCCTCCTCCAAGGCAGCCCCCATCCCCCGAGAACCCAGAGAAGGATGAGGTAACCGTAGATTGTCTTGAGCCCGCTGAGGCTCTCTGGGCCTGGTCCCAGGATGGCCAAGGCAGGCCCGGGACTGAGGAGGGACAGGGAGGCTTGATCAGACTCTGGGCTGGGCCTGAGGCTCTAGTTGGAGGTGGGGAAGGGTCAGGGGAAGGGTCTGGGGTGGGGGCGGCTTCCAGGGTGGGCCCAACTGCCGACTCAAGGGCACGGGTTGTTTGGGGTCCAGGAGATACTAAGCCATGTCCTTAGGGACATCGAGCTGTTTGCAGGAAAGCTGAAGGAGGCCCAGGCAATGAACAGTCATAAGAAGAAGAGACTGGGGAAGAAAAAGGGCAAGGACCAGTGGGGTGAGTGCTGAGGGCTGCAGGGGAGGGGAGAGAGGTGGGGATGTGGTCTTGGGATGATCTACAGCCCACCACCTTCGCCCTCCCCTGTAGTGATGACACAGGCCCAGTATATTGATTGCTTCCAGAAGATCAAGTACAGCTTCAACCTCCTAGTATGTGACCCCTCACAAGTTCCACAGCCCTCCCCTCATCCCACCCCAGTAACTGCCTCCTCTCTGGTGTCATGGACACCCCCAAGTCCTTGCCTTCTCTAGCTTCTCCCCCTGGAACCTGCCCTCCTCCTCTTGGGACTTTTGGAGAGTACCAGGCTCCCACCCGAGGCCCCAAACAATTGTAGTGTCCTGGGGTCCTGGTGAAGGTGGGGAGGGATGAAGGGTAGTAGCACGTAGTGCCCTGTGTCCCCAGGGGAAGCTGGCCATCTGGCTGCAGGAGAGGAACGCCTCTGAGTTCGTGCACATCCTCTTCCAACTTCTAGACTCCGTGAGTTTGGGGAAAACAGGGTGATGAAGAGGGACAGGCTGAAGTTAAGACAGAGCAGAGGCCGGGGTGGAAGTCAGGCGGCAGAGGGAGGCTGTGGGGTCTGCACCTTGCTCACCACAACACAACCTCCTCGTTGACTTCAAAACACCAGCCCTGCTGTGTACAGAACCCCTCAACAGGCGAGATGGGCTGGGGTCGGTCCGAGGACACCAGGGATCCAAGGGAGGCAGGAAGGAGCAGCAGGCCTGAGGCAATATGGGAAGCCAGGAATCGCGGGCCCCTTCCCACTCCTGTTTGGCCCTGGGAGAGCCTCAGCTTCCTGACACCTCCCATCCCTCCCCTAGATCCTGGCCCAGTGCCCTGAGCCTGGCCTAGTAGCCCAAGTGATCTCACCCCTCCTCACCCCCAAAGCCATCGACCTGCTACAGTCCTGCCTCAACCCGGCTGAGAGTGACTTCTGGAAGAAGCTGGGTGTGGCCTGGACCACCAGCGGGTGAGTGAGGGCAAGGCCGGGACTGAACTGGGCCAAGGGGCATGGGGGCACCTGGCAGGACGTTGGAGACGGCAGGCTCTCGGTTGTCACAAACCAGAAATAACTCAGAACAAATCCAGGGGGACTCTACGTGGAGTTGCCAGCTTTTTATTAGACTACATACAAACAATAAAAAAAAAAAAAAAACCACACCAAAATGGCCGCTCACCATCACCGCCACCACTGAAGGAGAAAAGGACAATTCTTCCCAAGAAAGCAGAGTTGGCAACCTGCTGTTAAAATATTTTCTCATTTTGGTCAAGGACAAAGTGAAAACTTTGTCTCAATCCAGCCAGAACTTAAGGATTGCTGACGGAAGCGATGCCAATGCAACATCACTAAGACTTGGCAACCAATGGGCCAAGGGGTGGAGCGAGAAAGAGGTATTCCGTGTGGCCGTGAGATGGGCCACAGCACAATCAGGCCTGGCTGGGGAGGCCGCGGGGAGCGAGCGGGAGGTGGGACCAGCTGGGGGTGTGCCGAGCTGGAGCTGGGGCGTCAGTGAAACATTCCCCAGATAGAGCACCCCCCGCACCGGAACTCAGGAGAGAGGTCCTAGCTGTCCTGTGGGTTTGAGAACAGTCAGCACAAAAGCGACACCTGGGGGGCGCCTCGGTGGCTCAGTCGGTTAAGCATCTGCCTTCGGCTCAGGTCATGATCTCAGGGTCCTGGGATCGAGCCTCGCATCAGGCTCCCTGCTTCTCAGGGAGCCTGCTTCTCCTTCTTCCTCTGCCTGCTGCTCTCTCTCTCTCTCTCTTTCTGTGTCAAACAAATAAATAAAATCTTTAAAGAAAAAAAAAAAAGGTGACATCTGGAGCCACCTAGAGGCAAGGACTCCAGAGGGAGCCCCAAGAACTCACTTAAGCCAGCGAGGCCTGCACCAGCCCGTGGGATAGGAAGGAAGGGACACTTCCAAGGGCTGGTGGCAAAAGGGGGAAAGGGTCAAGGAGGCCAAGAGATATCCCAGAGAATTGAAAGGAGAAACAAAAAAGCAGGGGCGTGAAGACCCGGAGAAAAGAGGGTTTTAGAAAGAGAGAGAGTCGACCAGGAAATCAGCCCAGTTGTGCTAGTGAGTCTCCTGCCTAATAGGCAGCCCTTCCCTGTGCAGCCTCGTTAAAAGAATTTTTGCCCGATTCATCTAAAGACATGAATTACGATTCAATGTAATCTATTGATTTCACTGTGGTAGAACATACATAAGATCTGATCTACCATTTTAAAGTGTATGATTCGACAGCGTTAGGTACGTTCACAGTGTTGTGCAATCGTCCCCACTGTTTCCAGATCTTTTTCATCGTGCCAAACAGAAACTCTATACCCATTAAACAATTAATTAAACAGAACTCTGTACCCATTCCTCCCTCTCCCCAGTCCCTGGTAATTTCTATTCTCTTTTCTGTCCCTGTTTATTATTTCAAATATAAAATGAAGTCATATGTGCCCTAAAATGTTTTCCAATTTCTTAAAATAACCAAAAGTCAGTGAATGAATGAATGGAGAGACAATACAGAAAAGAGACTAACCAAAAAGATGTAAAAGCCCTCAAAAGAGTTGAGTTTTGGCAAATTATATTTAGGTGACTTGCTTTTAGGCAAATTGACTGGAAGTTATAAATAGCACTAAATGCTGTGGTAATCCAGAAGCATTTAGACCCTACAAGGCCATTGTATTTGGCAATCGGGAGATTATCAGGACTTTTGAAGGACAAATTTCTTTCTTTTTTTTTTTTTTTTTTTAGATTTTATTTATTTGAGAGAGAGAGAAAGAGAGCACACAAGCACGGGGGAAGGGCAGAGGGAGAGGGAGAAAGCAGACTCTCCCTGAGCAGGAAGCCCGATGTGGGACTCTGAGGGGCTCCATCCCAGGACCCTGGGACCATGACCTGAGCTGAAGGTAGACGCTTAACCGACTGAACCACCCAGGTGTCCCCAAGAACAAGTTTCGATAGAGTAATAGCAGAGGTAAAAATCAGGTTGCAAAAAATAAGGAAAGACCCAGGGGTAAGAAAATGTAGGCAGGACATATAGACACATTCTCAGAAAAGAGAAGGTTCTAGAATGACTGTCTAAAAGGAGTATTAACAGGGTCAAGGGAAGACTTGAGCATGTTTTCAGGGTAAAGAGAGGGAACCAATTAAAAAGATTCTGAAGACAGAAGGATGTGTTCGTTCCTGCTGAGCAGATATTTATTAGCTGCCTCCAATGCCCTACCCACAGTACTCAGGGTGCTGTCACGGGGCTCCCTAGAGTAAGAAACACAGACACAGGGGAAGCATTACTGGGAGAGGGGCAGTACTCCGGGGCCTGGTGAGGAAGGGAGGGGACTTCCTCAAGGGGAGTGAGGATTCCCCGGGAGAAGATTCCTAGCAGAACAAGCCTGGATGCCACGAAAAGCCCTGCCCTTCCTGCAGTGGGGGTGCAGCAGGGCCGGGGGAGGGGGGAGGCTGGGAAGCAAGTAGCAGCCCCCACCCTAGACTCAACCACAACAGCTGCTATGATGCAAGGTGAGTCCCACCCACAAGTGAGCTAAAAAGAAAGAGAGCACTGCCAAGAAATGAAACACAGGTCAGAAAAGCCCTGCCTGAGACCCCGAGGCGGGGACAGTCTGTGGTTCCACCCCTTTGATCCAAACCCCCAGTCCAGAGTTACTGTATCTGCACTTCACGGGCAGGGGTGAGGCCGGGCCAAAGATACCCTCACGGTGGGAGGTGTGCATGCTTCACCGCGTGCCCCTGTATGGGTGTCTGGGGCCTTTCATCCGTGCTCACGGGCCATGTCCTCCCTTGCCTAGAAGATCCCGAGGCTAGGCCCTGTCATCTCCTCCCTCGCCACATCCAGCAGCCCGGCACGGAGTGGACTCAGCTTTGTTCTCTCTGCAGGGCCGACTGGACAGGCATTGAGCCCCCGCCCTACCAACCCACATTCTATGATGGTTGGCAGCTTCCAGAACCTTCCAACCAGGTAAGGGGAGCTTCGCAAAGAGCCCTGCTCAAAGCCCTGGTCTCTGGGCTACTTTCTGCCCTCTCAGTCCAAACCACGGTCACATGACACCTACTTGGTAGGTGGGTTCACGGAGGGACCCAGATCTGCGTGGTGGCCAGGCAGGGATGGGGATATGAGGCAGGTGTGTGTGAGTGGGGCTGTGGTCTGATACCCCAGCTCCCCACCACCATGCTGGCTGACTCCCTGCTCCTGCTCTCTCTGTTTTTTCCCTACAGGCACCCTCAGGACACCAGAACTCTCCTTCCCTCCGGTACGCCCTGGGCTTAGTCGGGACTGCATGATTCTGGGGAGGGCCGGGGCGGGACTGACCCAGTGGATCTGTGGATTCTACAACTCAGACCCTCTGGGCTCACATTTAGCCAGTCATATGCCTTCCCTACCTTGGGTGAAAAAGTGTTTTACCTTCCCAGACTCCAGTCCTTCTCGTCATACTACCTCTGATTTCCCAGAGCTCAGGTATAAAGCACTCAGAGGAGAGTTCAGACATAGAAACGTGCACTGCTAGCAGAGTCTTCAGAAATCAGTGACATTTCAGACCCCTCCTGCCTGCAGGAACCCCCACCCCAACCCCCACCTTACGTTGACCTGCCATTAAACCCTGTGGCAGCCGAACAGTCACCACCAGACTCCAGGCAGGAGATATCTGGGTCTCTGGGGCTGGGACAGGGACTCAGTCTCTGAGGCTCCATTCTCCAGCCATCCTGACTCTGTGTGTGGTCGGGGGGGAAGCTCTGGGTTAGGGAGCACCTCCTACTTTGCTCAAGAGGAGACACAACATGGCCCTCAGCTTGGGGACCCCGACCACGTGCCCTCCAGCCCCAGACCTGTCAAGCCAGCCCTGAAAATGCAAGTCCTATATGAGTTTGAAGCCAGAAACCCACAGGAACTGACTGTGGCCCAGGGAGAGGTGCTGGAGGTGAGACACAGGCTTGAGCCTAGAAAAGGAGGTGGTGGTTGGCGGGAGCCATAGGCAGCCTGGCGTTGGTGGTCTGGGTATGGGGCTGCTGGGGTGGGTGGACTAGATAGGGAGAAGAATGGTGGGGGAGGGCAGGAAGGAAGAAAGCCTTGGCTGGGGGTGTGGGGTATGGACAGAGGCTTGGGTGACTGAGGTAGTGACTCTTGGCAGGTCCTGGACCAGAGCAAGCGGTGGTGGCTGGTGAAGAATGAGAAGGCACAGAGCGGCTACATTCCCAGCAACATCCTAGAGCCCTTAGAGTCGGGGGCCTCCAGGAACCAGAACCAGTCGCCTTCTTGGGTACCACCTGGCCTCGACTATCCAGAAGCTCTAAGTCAGGGGTGGGAGCAGGAAGGATTCAATGACAAGTGGAGGAGATAGCCCTGGTTCAAGTTCATCCGTACCACCACAGGGTTACTACATGCCAAGTTTATTATCATGGGGCCAGAGCAGAGAATAAGCCTTGTCCCCACCAGATAAGTGAACCATGGAGTGAGATAAATGATTTGACAGGAACCCAGAGCAGGGGCCTGGATGACGGGGGCTGTGGGTAGAAAGGAGATGAGGGGCGCCAGCGTGGCTCGGTGGGTTAAGCGTCTGCCTTCGGCTCAGGGTCCTGGGATGGAGCCCTGCCTCGGGCTCCCTGCTCAGCGGGAAGCCTGCTTCTCCCTCTCCCACTCCCCCTGCTTGTGTTCCCTCTCTCGCTGTCTCTCTGTCAAATAAATAAATAAAATAAATAAAATCTTAAAAAAAAAAAAAGAGAGAGATGAGATGAGATGGCCTCTTACCCCCAGCTCCCCTGATTCCAGGCTCCAATGCTTCGACTTAGCTCAACGCCTGAGGAGGTCACAGCCTGGCTGCAGGCCGAGCACTTCTCCACCAGGTGAGTGCCTAGCCCCAGAGGGCGTGTCGGGAGAACCTCTTCGAAGGACTCCAATAATAGCCAAGGAAAGCCAGAGACCCAGAACACGCGGGGGCCAGAAGAGACCCACAGTGCCCCCCTCTGCTGAGTTAGAGAGAGCAGGGGAACGGGTGCGTCCATGCCTGCGCAAGAGCACTGAATGAGGAGCCTCTGCCTGGGGGAAGAGAACAGGATCCCCCAGGGAACTCAGGAAGAACTTCAGCTGCCAGCCACCCCTCCCCACCATAAAATTCTCTCCCAGGGCGTTTCTCAGTTCAAACCCAGGAGTCCTGAGCTTGGTTTAAGCCAACATGTCTCTCTGACTCCTTCACCTCCAGATACCCTATTCCCTAAATTCTCCTGTAACCCCAGCCTCCAAGCCCAAACAGCCCCCCATCCGTCCGATACTCCAGAATATACCACGCCCCGAATACACAGGCCCGAGTCCTTCCGCTCTCCTGCTGACAGATCCTGCTGTTCTCGTTCCCAGCACGGTGAGGAGCCTTGGCTTCTTCACAGGGAGACAGGTGCTTCACATGAGACCCGGGGAGCTACAGATGCTGTGTCCACAGGAGGCCCCACAGGTCCTGGCACGGTTAGAAGCCGTCAGAAGGATGCTGGGGGTGAGGACACCCTGGGCCCCTGACCCGCACAGGAAATGCGGGATGCTCCCCAGGGTGGGAGGGAGAATGCCAAGTGGACAAGCCTGCAGGCTTCTATTCCATTCCATTCCATTCCATTCCAGGCCTGGGCTAGAACGGGGTGCGACAGGTACTGGGCACAGGATATTCCCCCCTCAGAGGCTTGACTTCACATGCTCAGGCATGCAACGTCAGGCATGCCGTGAGCCTCCAAGCTGATTGTCAACATGACCCGCCTCACCTCAATGCTTTTCTTTCCTCAGATGAGTCAGTAGGCACCAACCTAGACACTTCTGAGATCAAGACCCTCCCACAACAAGCAAGATGGCAGATCTGATACTCCTTGGAGCCCTGAAAAATTCGCTCTCGGGTCCCCAGTTTGCAGCGAACCCCACACCCCAGCTCCCACAGCAAAGAGGATGAGCAAGCCCAGAGGTTGAGACCAACGGTGCCCCTTCTCGCTGTGTTGGGAGCCCTCCCCAGTTATCACCTATTTATTGTATCTCTTTCCTAAGCCTGGAGCACTTAATCTGTCAGGACTCCGTTCAGTCCCTCTCCTCCCCAATAAAAGCAGCTTTGAGCTTGGTCTGTGCCTCCCCGCAGCTTCCTCTGGGCCTGATGGGGGCCAAAGGCAGGGAGGCAGGAAGAGGTGGGACTCCGGGCCTGAAAACGGCAGCCGCCCCACGCCCATCACTGAGCCAGGCTGTTGGAAGGTGAGTGGGGACTCCCACTGCAAGCCCGGAGCTGAGAGAATTTGAGCAGAAGCTCTCCTTACTCTCTTTCTAAACAAACGCCAAGATAAGGCTCTGCCCACCATCTTTCTCCTTCTCTGTACCCTTCTCCCAGCACGCCCCAAGGCACCCAGGACAGCTGAGGTACAACTCTTCCCGGGAGGAAAGAGTACTCAGTCTGACAGTGGCTGGTGCGGATCACCCTGGCTGAGGAGCCAGAGGAGCATTAACAAACACGTCAGCTGCTCCGGGCTCCACTTGGCAACTTCCTCTTTTAAAACAACTGTGGTCCCCTCCTGTTGGGTGAGCCAACCCTGAGCTCCTCTGCCCCACCCCACCCCCAGCTTGTTTCTTTAGTGGTGGCGCATAGGGAACACTGGACTGCAAGTTGCAAGTCTACCAATTGGCTGTTTGACCGGTTATAAAGTCAATTCACACTCTGGGTGCCTATTTTCTCAAAGGTTAAGTGAAGAGTTTGGACTGTTTGTGGCTTCTAATATTTAATATACATAGCCTTTTTAAGTCTCATAACTGTCATGGACTCTCCTCCCTACAGAACAGAGGTTATTCTTTTATTGCTTTTGGCTACAGAGAAAGCTTGATGTGCCTGTGATCAATGGTCCTAGAGGGTTCTTAAAATGTTCCCCTAAGTCTTTTGTCTGGGCCCCTGAATACCCTATTTTTGGACTGCCTGTGCCTGGCCTCCAAAAATCACCTCTCTTAGCTGGTCACACTGAATAGGAAAGCCAAAACTTGCCTTCACAAAAGAGAAAAAAAGGTGAGACTCTTAGAGTCTGGCTGTCAAGGGCCAAAGTTAATTTCTTGGGATGGGGAGAGGAGATATTAATCCATCACCCTTTGGGGTTTCATAGAGCTGAAGGAGTCCTAGACACAGGGAAAGACTTCAGGACCAGAAAAAAACAAAAACAAAAAAACCCAAGTGTTTTAGCACAGATTTCCCAGCAAAGACTCAGACGAGGTAAGGGGCTGCCAGGGCACCCAAAGCTCAGTGGACCTGGCACAGGTTATGCTATTAGACAGACCTGGGTTTGA
This sequence comes from Eumetopias jubatus, assembly GCF_037043125.1. Classification (NCBI taxonomy): domain Eukaryota; kingdom Metazoa; phylum Chordata; class Mammalia; order Carnivora; family Otariidae; genus Eumetopias; species Eumetopias jubatus. The sequence continues at coordinate 15,074,934 of NW_028274810.1, forward strand.
ATCCCAGGCCACCCATGGAAACTGAAGCTTAGAAAGGTGACTGCACCTCTCCAGGCATTGCTTATCTTCATCAAATGGGCCTAAAACCTATTTCACAAAATTGTTGTGAAGCTTGAATTGGAATAAGTTAGCCAATCTATATAAAATATTTAGATTCTTGCCTGACAAATCATAGGTGTTCAAAACATATTCATCTTTTGGGGTGCCTGGGTGGCTCAGTCGGTTAAGTGTCTGCCTTTGGCTCAGGTCATGCTCCCAGGGTCCTGGGATCGAGCCCCACATCCGGCTCCTCGCTCAGCAGGGAGTCTGCTTCTCCCTCTCCCTCTGCCCCGCCCCCCGCTCGTGCTCTCTCTCTCTCTCTCTCTCTCAAATAAATAGATAAAAATCTTAAACAAACAAAACATGTTCGTCTTTTACCTCAAGTTAATTTGTGACTGGCCTTTTGTTATCTTGGAAGAGAAATCCAGGCATCTTAAGTCATCTGTCCCTATGTGTTTGCACTTTTTTCCTTCTTCCTCTTAGTGAGGTGTCCTTTTAAAAAGTCCCAACCTCGCTTCAGCAAGCTACGGGGGAAATGTGATTTCCCACAGCCGGGCTAGGTGGTTGGGGGCTCAGTGTCCTGAGGCCATGCTGTGGAGGCCAGGCCAGAAACCCGAGGAGCTGCCTTCCCACCACCGTCAACGATAGCAATTTCCTGGTGGTCAAGAGTCTCAGTTGTTCTGTCCACGGCAAAATGAACAAACTTTTTAGAATTGCAAAAGAAAGAAAAACAAAACGAAGAGAGTTTTGTTCGAGCCCAAGTGAGGACAGCTGCCTGGGATACACAATCTTCACAAAGAAGAGAGTGCGCCTGCGAAGGAATGTTTACTACAGGGTTATATATGGTTTTTTGTTACAACAAGAGTTACAAATCAAAATGATGAAGGACATTTCAGGAAAATCACAAACTTTATCTTATGTGCAAGGTTGCGGGCTTCGGAAGTATGGGAACAGAACTGAGGGAGATGTTTACTCTTATCTTTAGGTTGAAATGTTTCTTTTAGGTTATTTGCTAACAGATGTACCATGTGTGCTCGGGGCAGAAATAGAGCCCATGCTTTGAAGTTTGGTGAAGTCATTCTGATCCTGGTAACAATCGAGCTTCCCTGGGAGCCCAGGAGCAGGGCCCACAAACACTGAAAGTTGAAAATTTCCTTTAGCACCTCTTGGCGCTTGCCCACTCCCCCCACCCCCAACACTCTCCCCCTCCCGCTGGAGAAAAATTTAGGACACGAATCTCACCGTCCAGGGATTCACCAGGGCCCTCACGGCCCGGGTTGTTGGTGCTCCTCCTGCCCCGACTGGCACTATTAACCACCCAAGGGCAGCTCCACCAGCAGGGAGCGCAAAGCCCCAAACCCAGCGAGCTCCGCCACTGCCCAGCCTCCAGCCGGGGAGGCGGCACAGGTTGCCCAGAGCCAGTCTTGCGGGCTCGCGGATGGAGCGGACAAAGATGGGTGGGGGCGGAGTCAGAGCGCACGCGTTGTCCCCGCCCACCTAAGTCGGGTATAAAGAGCCGCCCGTTTCCGCTCTACTCCCAGTCCTGGAAGGCACCGAGGCAGCATCGGCATGTCGTTGTCCAAGTCGACCATGGTTCTAGGTTACTGGGATATTCGCGGGGTGAGTGCCGTCTCGACGGCCGAGCCGCTGCGTCAGGGAGACGGCCGCGGAGACGACCGCGGGCTCAGGGTCCCTCCGAGAGGAGGGTCGCTACTCCGGAGCCACGGCGTCCCTCGCCACGGCGCAGCCCGCCGCAGCCGAGCTCCCCGACCGCGGAGACCGACCCCGCCTGGCGTCTGGGGTCACCGGGCCCCGGAGAAGGATGAGGACAGCAAACCGCCGGGGTCGATCTCGGTGGGGGTGGGGGGCCGCTTAACGACCGCCTGGGCAGGATGCACGGTTTGTGCAGCCCCCGGCAGGGGGACGTTGGCGGGCGGGGGTTGGGGGCCGGTGGGCGCCGCGCAGGCGCTGACGGCGGGTTTTTCTCCCCCAGCTGGCGCACGCCATCCGCATGCTCCTGGAGTTCACTGATACATCCTATGAGGAGAAACAGTACACGTGCGGGGAAGGTAATGCGTCCCGTATCCGTGCATCCGGTGTCCAGCGCTATAAGCCCCCTGGCCTTCCAACTGTCCCTGTCGTCTTGTGCCCAGAGGGTGGTATCACGCCTAAGTCGGGTGGGACATCTGCCCCAATCATCCGGGACCCCCCTGCTGTGTCCCGTGTGGAGAGAGATGGATGCATCCTTTATCGAGCTGGGGATCCTCCCCCTGCCGCCGTCCAACCGCGTCTGAAAGTTTTACTAAATAGGCCCGGAGAGTAAATGGTTACCTTTGGGGGCCTCGGAATGTGAGGTATTAGCATCAGGTTATTTCTTTTGATCTTTCCATGCTCCTCAGGCAGGATGTTAAGGAGGTTGGGTCCCACTTCATTCTCTTACAGCTCCCGACTATGATAGAAGCCAATGGCTGGATGTGAAATTCAAGCTCGACCTGGACTTTCCTAACGTATGTGGCTTTAGGAGAAGAGGGCGCAGAAGGGAAGGCCGTCAAATATATCCTTGCTTCTTTCCTGTCCGGTCTAGGGGGACCTAGAATGTGGGCTCTTAACCTGGTTAAAATAAATAGAATTCAAGGGTGCCCGAACTTGAATGGAGAAAAAAAAAGTTATTTTCATTTCCACTAACCACGGACGAAAAGTTAACAATTCCTTCTATTGTGAATATAGGTAATAAGTGACATTGGTTATTAGCCATGGCTGTGACCTTGTCACTAGTAGAATTGGGTATTTTCATATTATATTACATGTGTGGCAGTACATAAATATTAGTTACATGCATCATACTTTGAAATTATAATAGCTGTTACCCCTGCTTGTTATTTAACGCATTAATAGGCACATATTACTCTATGATAATTTTGTTTCTTGAATGTTTTATAAATTGTGAAAACATATGTAATTTGCTTTCTGCATTTAAATTTAATCTTACTCTGACGAAGGGTCCGTAGCATGCACATACACATACACATGCACACGGAGAGAGAGAACGAACCCTGGTCTAGAACCAGGTGGGGACCCAATTGCTACTTTCTACTTATTTTCTTCTTCCTCCTAACACAGCATCTTCTCTCTACTGTTCACTTCCCTGCAAGTCTCAAATGCCCCAGGAGAGAGAGGCAGGGAGGCAAGAGAGAGTTGGTTGTTCATCTGACATGTCCTTTTCCTTCCAGCTGCCCTACCTCATGGATGGTAAGAACAAGATCACCCAGAGCAATGCTATCTTGCGCTACATCGCTCGCAAGCACAATATGTGTGAGTGGGGTAGGGCCAGTGAGGGACACCAGGCTGACAGTTCTCTGGGAGGTGGATAATTCCAAGGGTGACTTCTCATCCTGCGGCCTATAGGTGGTGAGACTGAAGAAGAAAAGATTCGAGTGGACATCATGGAGAACCAAATAATGGATTTCCGTACGCAGCTGATACGACTGTGCTATAGCCCTGACCTTGTGAGTCTCCTTAGGAGGCAGGCATCAAGAAAAAAGAGCGCTTAGAAACCCAGGCGTTCGTTCTGCTCCATTCTGCTACTTCTGCTTTCCCACCAACCAGTCTCTCAGAAATTGGGGGGGGGTCCATTTGTCCTATAACTCTGGTGTTGGCCCCTCCTACTCTGTCCTGCCACCCCTACTGAAGGCAGTAAGAAGGAGGCACGCGGAGAAGGGGGCCGCTAAGTGTCCCTCACTGGCCCATGCCCTGATGCTGGCGACAGCATTTCTCCCACTCTCTTTTTCCCTCTCTCCCAGGACAAACTGAAGCCTCAGTACTTGGAACAGCTACCTGGACAACTGAAACAGTTCTCCTTGTTCCTGGGGAAATTCTCATGGTTTGCAGGAGAAAAGGTAGGAAGGAAGGAAAGGGGGAAGATGTCTTTCTATCTCCCAGCGTTACTGAACTCTGCAGACCTGACCATCTTGTGCCCCTAGCTCACCTTTGTGGATTTCCTCACCTATGATGTCTTAGATCAGAACCGTCTGTTTGAGCCCAAGTGCCTGGATGAATTTCCAAATCTGAAGGCTTTCATGTGCCGTTTTGAGGTGATGTTCCCTGCCCCTTTCCCTTACAGAAACACTCACAGGCTGCCCTGCTCCCCAGGGGACCCCATTGTGGTAGATTCTTTCTCAACACTAGCATTTGTGTAAACGGATCCATAGTTGGACACTTCTCAACCTTCAAGTCTTGGGAAGGTTCTGGCTTCTACACCCTAAAGGCACTGTCTACATGAAATGGTGGCCGGGGGAGGGAGGGCTGCTGTCGAGACAGCAGTGTGTGAATGTCCCTGGCTTGGGACGGGTCTGTTGGACTGGGTTAGAGTCTTTATCAGGCGTGGTGTGCTTTCCCTTCAGGCTTTGGAGAAGATCGCTAACTACATGCAGTCTGACCGCTTCCTGAAGATGCCCATCAACAACAAGATGGCGCAGTGGGGCAACAAGAGAACATGCTGAGCAGGAGGTGGACTTGCACCGCTTGTTTTGTTCCATCCTGTCCCTAGGGGGCGTGTAACTCTCTCTTCTCTGGTCTTTTCAATAAATAGCGTTTAGGCTACTGGTGTCTAGCTGGATTTCTCTTGGGTGTAAAGGCCAGAGGAGAGTAAGGATACGTGGAAAATTTCCAAGACGTGAATCCAATCCCTGCAACACTGACAATCCCCTTACCTCCCCAACTATGTTCAAAGCTAGAGGTGCTTACCCAAGCCCTGAGAGCGAGCACTGGAAATGAAGGTGAGATCGCACAGTTGTAGTGAACAGGTCTGTTAAATGGAACTGGAGCCCTTTAAAAATGTGGTGTAGATACCAAGTGAAACTGTATGGGACTGTGGATTTTGCAGAACTGGAGTTCAGAAACAGACCCTTATACGTGGGAATGTAGCGTGATAAAGATGGAATCTCAAATTGGTGAGCTAACCAATAAATAGGACTGGGGCAATTACTTACCAATTAAAAATAATAGTGGGGCACCTGGGTGGTTCAGTTGGTTAAGCTTCCCTACTCTTGGTTTTGACTCAGGTCATGATCTCAGGGTCATGGGATTGAGCCTCACGTTGGGGCACGCTCGCTCATGCTTTCTCTCTCTCTCGCTAAAATAAATAAATAATAAAATCTTTAATAATAATAATAATAATAATAGAGCCCTACCTCACACCATTCACTAAAACTAACTCATCTTCAATTCAGGCCCAACATTAAACAGAGCTGTAGAAGTGTTCATGAAAATGTAAGAATATTTGTAATCTTAGGGTAGGTTTCTCTAAATAAGACATAAAAACAAAAAGCCGTAAAAGGAAAGATCTGCAAATTGAACAGTATCAAATTTAAGAATTTTCTGTGACAAGGCACAAATAAGCAAAATTAAAATGACAAGATCACAAATGAGACAAAAACAAAAGGACAAAACAAAGACAAAAACAAAGTACCAGTATAAATAAAGACTGTATAAAGAACTCCTGTAAATCATTAAGACTCTTTTTTAAAATGGACAGAAATCAGGGCGCCTGGGTGGCTCAGTTGGTTAAGCGACTGCCTTCAGCTCAGGTCATGATCCTGGAGTCCCGGGATCGAGTCCAGCATCAGGCTCCCTGCTCAGCGGGGAGTCTGCTTCTCCCTCTGACCCTCTTCCCTCTCGTGCTCTCTATCTCTCATTCTCTTTCTCTCAAATAAATACATAAAATCTTTAAAAAAAAATAAAATAAAATGGACAGAAATCATGAACAAATGATTTACAGAAATAGAAATAGTGATAGCCAAAAAAAAAAAGTTAAACATGTTTATAATCCAAGAACTGCAGATTATAACAGTGAGAGACCATTTTCCATCTATCAAATGAACAAAATCTAAGAAGTTTGTGAAGCGTTGGCATTTCCTGCCAGTGTGCTTGTAAATTGATATAGTTACATTGGAGGACAGTTTGCCAATATCTTCTAAAAAATCATGTCCTGTAACCCAACAATTTCCATCCTGATAAAAAATTTACCCACGTACCTAAGCTATATACTAAGATTGTGGTATTGTTTGTGAGAACAGGTGAAAATCCTGTCCATGCCCATCAGGACTGTGGAATACCATAAGGCAACTGAAGAATGAGATTGAACTGTGTGAACTAACATGGAAAGACCCCAAGACACATTGCTGAATTTTTAAAATTAGATTGCAAATAAGCATGTACGGTATAATACCTTTTACATTTTAAAGAAGGAAACCATGACATAAGCATTTTCTGCGATACAATTATGTTTGTGAATGCATAGAAAAAGATCTGGAAGGGGGCACCTGGGTGATACAGTCGGTTAAGCATCCAAATCTTGGTTTCAGCTCAAGTTGTGATCTCGGGGTCATGAGATCAAGCTCCACATTGGGCCCCACCCTCAGCACAAAGTCCACTTGAGATTCTCTCTCCCTCTGCCCCTCCGGCTCATGCTCTCTCTCTCTCTAAAATAAATAAATCAGAAAGAGAAGAAAGAAAGAAAAGAAAGAACGAAGGAAAGAAAGAAGAAAGAGAAAGAAAAAGAAAAAAAAGAAAAGTAGGAAGAAAAGGAAGGAAGGAAGAAAAGGAAAAGCTCCGGAAGGACACACTGAACAATGCTTACTTCAGGCAAATGGGAGAGAGCCCCAGGCTCCAGGATGGAAGTTAACGGGGATTTTAGAGATAGAGCTAAGGATTTCTCCTTTTTTTTTCTTTGTAGAACCATTATGCACTGAGGACTATCTTTACTGAAATGTACATTTTAAAAGGGTGAATTTCATGTTTTGCTTGTTTTATTGTGCTATACGTATTTTTTTATTGATGTAGTTAACATACAATGTTCTATTAGTTTCAGGTGGACAACATAGTGATTCAGCAACTCCACACACTACTCAGTGCTCACCACGGTAAGTGTAGTTACCATCTGTCACGATACAACAGGATTACAAAATTAGTAACTATATTCCCTATGCTGTACTTTTCATCTCCGTGCCTTATTTATTTTATAATGGGAAGTTTGTACCTCTTAATTGCATTTATCTATTTCACCCATCCCCCCACCCACTTTGCCTCTGGCAACCACCAGTTTGTTCTCTGTATTTAAGTCTGTTTAGGGGTTGTTTCATTTCTTCATTTGTTTTGGCTTTTAGGTTCCACATGTCTGTAAAATCTTTCTCCGACTTACCTCACTTAGCATAATACCCTCTAGGCCCATCCATGTTGTCACAAATGGCAAGATCTCCTTCTCTTATATGGGTAATACTTCACTGTATATACAACACCACATCTTCCTTATCCATTCATCTATTGATGGACACTTGGGTTGCTTCCACATTTTATCGTAAATAATGCTGCTAGAAACATAGGGGTGCAGGTATCTTTTTGAATTAGTGTTTTTGTTTTCTTCTGGTAAATACCCAATAGTGGAATTATTGGACCATATGACAGTTTTATTTTTAACTTTTTGAGGAAACTCCATACTGTTTCCCACAGCAGCTGCACCAGTCTGCATTCCCACCAAGGGTGCACAAAGATCCCCTTTTCTCCTCATCCTCAACAACACTTGTTATTTCTTGTCTTCTTGAGTCTAGCCATTCTGACAGGTGTGAGGCATTTCCCTGATGATGAGCGATGTCAAGCACCTTTTCATGTGTCTGTTGGCCATCTGGATGTCTATTTTCTCTTTTAACAAGGGGAGTGTATTCATATATTACTGTGTAAGAGAAGACAGAGGGCCTGAATGGCCAGGTGATGTCAGGAGGGTGGCCTCAGGAGGTATTAGACACAAGGTATTATTAAGCAGGTGGTTCAGCTGCCACCTGTTGGCACCCCTGGGGGCAGTAGTCAGGTATCTAGGGCCCTATCTTGGGTATGGGGAGCCATTGGCCAGGACAGGTACAAAACTGGAGTTTCTCTGTGACCCATGAACTAGTGACAAGAATTTCCATAGCGTGAGTGGGTGAAGTGTGCCCTAAAGGAAAGGAAGGCTTTGTGGATTTAGAGAAGGCCAGAGGAGTTGAGAATACCTCTGTCACTAGACAGAGGATGTGACCAGAAGTCAGAAAGGGAATGAATGATTTATTGCTGTGTAACAATATTACCACCAATTGAGTGCTTAAAAGCACACACACTATCTCACGGTTTCTGTGGGTTAGGAGTCGGGGCACATCTCTACAGGGTCCTCTGCTTCAGGGGCTCATCTGAAAGCCACATTCAGTGCATCAGCCAGGGCTATGACCTCATCTCAAGGCTCAGCTGGAGAAGGATCTGCTTCTGAGACACGAGATTGCTGATAGAATATGGTTCCTTATGACCTGTTGGACAGAGAGAGGGCCTTAGGTTGTTGCTGGCTGTCAGCTGGGGGCTACCCTCGATTCCTTGGAAGGGGGGCTTCTTGCTTCATCAACACCGGTAAAGGGGAGAGTCTCCTGTGAAGATGGGTACTACGGCCCTATGTAATGTAATCATGGAAACAACATCCCATCACGTTTGGGGGCCTCTATTAGAAGCAAATTACCAGTCCCACCCACACTCAAGAGGAGAGGATTTCTCACAAGTGTTCGAGTACCAGAGGGTGGGATTAGGGGGGATCATCTGTTCACCACAGGGAAGAAGGAAAGAAAACAGGAAATTGGCCTCACAGTCAAAGACCCCCGGGAAAGGTGGGTGACAGAAGACAGCAACAAGGCAGTTAGAAGGGAGAGGTTTAAAAAGCATAAATCTGCCGGGGAAAGGGATTTCATGTGAATTCCAGGTAGATAATGGGTAAATCACATGTTCCAACTTTTTCTAGTTATTATGTTTGTTAGTGAAAGTCCAATGAACCGTTATACAAAGCCAGGGACCTTACTGGCCCAGGAGGCTGGGAAGGCCACTGAGAGGAACAGATCCATTCTGTAGGAGCTGTGGTTCCCTCGGGCCCCAACCCACCCCAACACTGACTCTCACCCAGGCCAGGAAGAGACTGCTGTCACATGGTGGCCTCCAAACAAGGAAGGGAAGCGCATGCCCTCTCATCCCAGAGACACAGAGACCATGCAAACATTAGGAAATTCGTCCATCAGCAATGGGATTGGGCAAGGCGCATCCAGAAGAGCTTTCAAGCAAAAACAAAAACTTGTGATCGGTGCTTTAAATGTGGTAGAGCAGTTCTCCAAAAAGTATTAGGGAAATTCATTTGTATTCGTTGTTGAAGGCTGAGCAACTGGATTAAGGCACTCCTAGTTCAGAAAGAAATAGCTTATGTGATTCAAGAAAAAATGAGTTGTAGAGTTATTTCACTGATTGGATGAGTGGCCCAGGGGACACTGATGTGTATGGATGGATCAGCCAGCTCGAGGGCCTGTGAGAATGTCTGCACTTTGCACAGCAGTTGCACATTCCTCATCCTTCATCTGCAGGACTAGGTGGATTGATGAGCCACACCGACAAAAAGGATTTAGGGAGTTCAGATGGATGGTAGGGCAGAGAGAAGGAATGGAGCATTAGCCGGTGATTTCTCTGATGTGCAAAGATGCTCATGTCGCTCCCCTGCTTTAGTTATCCCTCATAATCTGACCTCTGTTTCCTTCCCAGCTACTTCTCTGGGCTTGTGCTTGTCCCTGCCCCGGAGCACTGGGTGCCAGCCTTGCTGAATTCCCTAGGGAGAAGCAAGCCTCTGGAGTCTGGAGGCTGCCAGGGTAGAGATGCTGGCTCTGCCCCAGTAAACTCTGGCCTCCTATGCCCCCCTCAGTGCCTTCTCCCATAAATAAACCCCCCTCACTGGGCTGTTAGGAGAATGAAGCCGATAGTTCTAGAGCATTCAGAACAGACCAGCGTAAATACATTTATAAATATGAATTATCCAAAAGGACCATGTTCTCCTCTATCTCCACGCTTTTGTACTTGCTCTTCCCTCCACCTAGAATGCTTTTGCTTTAGCCCTGCCTGCCTAATGGCCATTCATCTCCTAAGGTAAGCTTAGAAGTCACCGCCTCTAGAGGCTACAACTGATAACCCCCATGGAAATGGTTAGTGATGGTCGCCAAGGATTTGTGACCGTTTTCCTTTGGGGAAAGCTTCGCTACCCTCTTGCACTTAAGTGTAGCCCTGTGACTTGCTTTGGTCAATTAAATACGAGGAGAGATTACACAGATTTTCCAGGCAGAAGCTTTAAGAGTGAGAATGTGAGTTGCCATATCCACTCCCTACTGCTGGGATCTCTGTGAGCAGGTGTCAAGCTGAAGTCTCCACCAGTCCGACAGATGAAAAAAGCAGGGCCCCTGTTGACCACATCCGACATGAAGCATGAGTAAGAAATAAACGTATATTAAGCCACTGATGGGGTACCTGGGTGGCTCAGTCGGTTAAGTGTCTGCCTTCAGCTCAGGTCATGATCCCAGGGTCCTGGGATCGAGCCCCGCATCGGGCTTTCTGCTCAGTGGGAGCCTGCTTCTCTCTCTGCCCATTCCCCTGCTTGTGCTCTCTCTCTGTCTCAAATAAATAAATTTTTAAAAATCTTAAAAAAAAACACAAAATACTGAGATTTGGTTTAGGACTGACATTTGTCCACCTCCCTCAGGCAAATTTAAATGTGCTTATTTTAAATCTCTCTTCCCTTAGGATTTGATATTTTCTTCCATCAACTTACCACACCGAACTCTAATTGCTTGTTTAAATGTCTGTCTCTGCCATTAAACTCTAAGTTGCCTGAGAGCAGGGACTGTGTCTTAAGCAAATTTCTATATTCAGTGCTTATATAAAGCCCAACACAAAGCAGGCACTCACAATGCATTGATTCCAATGTGTTCTAATGAAAATTGGAAGGAGAAAAGGAGTTTGCTTCAAATAAGTGCTTAATGCTCTCAAAAAACTTTTTTACATTCTCCTCTGTTTTGGAAAAATGGAATGTCCTGTTTTGTTTTGTTTTGTTTTTAAAGATTTTATTTATTTGTCAGAGAGAGAGAGCACAAGCAGGGGGAGCGGCAGGCAGAGGGAGAAGCAGGCTTCCCGCTGAGTAGGAAGCCCCATGTGGGACTTGATTCCAGGACCCTGGGATCATGACCTGAGCCGAAGGCAGATGCTTAACCAACTGAGCCACCCAGGAGTCCTGGAATGTCCTGTTCTTAAAACAGGTAGAGATTGTCCAGGTAGAAGTGCTTAAAGTCTGGGCAAAAGTTCAGGTTCAGGAAGGTCCCAAGGATCAGCAAAGAGCTCCGAGCATGGAGAGTAGATTTTATGATTTCGGAGTCCAGCTTATTCCTTGCTTAGGCCAAATTGGAATGGAACATTTCTTTCTTTTTTTTTTTAATTTTTATTTATTTGTTTGAGAGAGAGCGCGCAAGAGCAGGGGGCAGAGGGAGAAGCAAGCTCCCCGCTGCAGGGCTTAATGTGGGGCTCGATCCCAGGACCCCGGGACCATGACCTGAGCCGAAGGCAGAAGCTCAACCGAGCCACCCAGGCGTCCCTAGAATGGAACATTTCTGAAAGCCAACAGGGATAGGCTGTCAGTGTTCTTTTGGCATTTTCAATGGAAATAATTACAGGTGACTCATGTGAGATTTAATCCAGAAGAAAAGATTAAATGGATATGTGTATATTTGAATTTCAAGTGAATTAGTGCTGCTATGTTGCCCCACATGGAGACAGAGGGCAACCGAAGGTCATTAGTAGGGAGTGTTTTCAGTGGTGCAGAGGAAGGGGATTAGAGCAAACGGGAGAATGTTCGTGTTGTGTTAGAGGTCTGAAGCACAATTCGAATAGGTCTGTATTTTATCTTCTATGGTATAATGTTTCCAAATTGCATTAATAGATTTTTTTAAACTGTGACCGAAGCCCTACCTGTTTCCTTCCAAAATTATGTTTCAATTGGGAAGAGAACAAGAAGAGTGTGGGAAACACAGGGTGAGCGGGCACTGGGCCTTTTGGATGGAACTGTGCTTTGTCGGGAGATTGTTGGGGCCACCTCACAAGGTGGAGTCTGCTGGGAAAAGCCAGATCTGGCTAACTAGGAATATGGCAATTAGCATTACAGGAAGAGTTGTTCTGGAATCCATAAGGATTGGCCCCTCTTATTCTCTGCTCCCCAGATCTTGAATCATGATGTAGCAACTGGCTGGTCTCTGTATCTGTCTTCAATAAATTGTGACATTCATCATGTCACATGAGTTAGCAAAATGTAGGCTAACAAAGTGGGATGACAGTTGAACCTGAAAGTGTGATCCTCAGAGGGAAGGAGACCAAAAAAAGCCAATCCAGGGACGCCTGGGTGGCTCAGTCAGTTAAGCATCTGCCTTCGGCTCAGGTCATGATCCCAGAATCCTGGGATCGAGCCCCACATCGGGTGCCCTGCTCAGCATGCAGCCTGCTTCTCCCTCTGCCTGCCGCTCTCCCTTGTTCTCTCTCTCTCTCTCTCTCTCTCTCTCTCTTTGACAAATAAATAAATAAAATCTTTTTTTTCTTTTTTAAAGATTTTATTCATTTACTTGAGAGAGAGCGAGAGGGGGAGCACAGGGGAGAGGGAAGAAGCAGGCTCCCCACTGAGCAGAGACCCTGATCGATGTGGGACTTGATCCCAGGACCCCGAGATCATGACCCCAGCTGAAGGCAGATGCCCAACCGACTGAGCCACCCAGGCGCCCCATAAATAAAAATCTTAAAAAACAAAAAAAAAAGCCAATCCAGGGAGTGCCTTTAGGTTGTTGATATCCAAGTAAAAAAGCCTTATTATGCAACATCTCTTTGGAATCATCTCAACAAAGACCATCTTATAAGTATTAAATAAATGCAAGATGTAAATAGATACAAATAAATGCAAAACAGCTTACCTGCAAATCTGAGTGCAAGCTGTTTTCTACTACATTATTGCACTCACCTAATTTTCCCTTTTTTCTACCTCCCATTCCCTTACTATTTTATATAGGGTGAATTGGGGGTCATTGACATTACACTTTAGAGCGTCATTTTCAAAATATCAATCTGAACATTTCTCAGTGATCTCCGACTTGGAACAGGATGCAGTAGTTGATGACACTTTGAGTTGTTCCTGTTTTGGGTAAAAGAGGGTGAATGTGTTTTTGTTTGTATAAGGGATGGTTGCATTATATTAGGCAAGAGGATTTTATGGTGGTGGCTAATGTTTGGAAATGCACATATGGAAAAGAAAACGTTTATCTTAGGCATCTGTCTTCTGCATCTTTATTTTTGATTTTTGTTTTTTTAAAAAGATCTTTATTTATTTTATTTGACAATGAGACAGAAAGCACAAGCAGGGGAAGCAGCGGAGGAAGAGGGAGAAGCAGGCTTCCCACTGAGCAGGGAGCCCGACGCAGGACCGGATCCCATGACCCTGGGACCATGACCTGAGCCAAAGGCAGACGCCTAACCAACTGAGCCACCCAGGAGCCCCTGTCTTCTGCATCTGTGGAACGTCCTTCCTATAGGTGGGGAATTTCTCACATTTTCAGTCCCATCTCCCCACGGTAGAAGACTGCCAGTTGACTCTTGAGATCCATCTCACCAGCTTCTGCTGTCACGACCCTCCATTTCTGCCGGCACATTACTTCTCAGGCAAAAGACGTCATTTCCAACCTGATTAAATTCTGGCCAAAGAGGTATAAATGGAAGTGTTATACTTTACTGCCAGAAAGTTTCCTCAAGAGGAAAAGAGCAACCGCCATTTCCTCTTTCTTCCCCCTGCTGTTTGGAATGCAGATGTGGTGGGGCTCTAGCAGCCATTTGGGGCCATGAGGTGACATAAAGAATGGAGCATAAAGTTAAGCTAGGTCATTAAGTCTACAACGAAACCAACGTTACCAGGGTTTCCCCGGCTACCTCCAGACCTTTTTTCACATGAGAAATAAACCATTTAAGCCACTGTTATTATTTAGTAATATACAGCAGAACTTAATCCTAATTAATCCAGTTGATTTTCCAGCCCTCTCTTGTAGCTGAGGCACAGGCCTGTGACCCAGGTTCTGTTAATTGTGCACAGTGGTGCAGGATTTCAGTTCTAAAGAAGCAGGCCCTGAGAATTTATTTTCTGGCAAGGATAGGAGTGGAGGGGTCAGGGTTCTGGAGGCAGCCATTGATGTCTGGTGCCACATGTCAGGGGTAGGAGCTCCACCAAGAACCACAGCAATGGCTGTGAGGCTTTCTCTAGAACAATCTCACGTGTGGTTAGGCACATTTCCCGACTACCCAGCTTCCAAGGCCAGCTCACGGTCCCTCTCGGATTCAGTGAGCAACCTGATACCTCTAATAAATTATTTTCCTGTTTCAGCAACAACGAACCCTAAGTGAGACGGCACTCCCCTTAGGTTTATCAAAAATAAAGAGCTTGTGTTTCATACCTTAGACTCTATCCTACCTGTTTTAAACCACTGGCTAAAACCCACGGTTCCTCCTGGATTTGAATTTAATCTTTAGCCTCGCTTTTCTGGGTGTGGGAGTGACTATAGTTGGCCACCAAAATCCATTCTTTTGTCAAAATTGGGGTCTACCCTCGTGACTAGGCATAGCCACGCAGCTGAACCTCGTGAGTGGAATGTGCATGGTTGTAATGCATGCAATTTCTGTCTCACTTGCATAATGGGAAGTTGCTTCTTTGGGTTTTCTCTATTTTCCTTCCATGTTCATGATATAGCTTCAGCGGAGGAGACGACATACCCTCGGGGATGACAGAGCCACACAATGGAAGATGCCTGAGTCCCTGGATAATTTCATGGAGCCTGAACAGCCTGGACCATTCCCCATGAAATGTGAAATGAGAATAAATTTCCACATTCTGGAAGCTGCTTGCTTGGGGTCTCTACCAAGAGAGACCAAGTTATCTTTCTCTGCTAACACAATGACACAATGATAATGGAGAAATACCAGGCAGGCAACTTGCAACTAACAGCATGTGATTACAGATCCTTGCTGAGACAGCCATGCAGGCAGCCATGTGCTCAGAGTGTGTCTTGTTTTCCCATTCTAGAAGGGGAAGGTATACACTCAATGGAGGATGAGCACCATCATCAGGTGCCAAAGAATCCCAAGTCTTGGGGCCTTTGCTAGATCCTAGCTACAATAAAATAATCTTTTGGGGGGACCTCAGTTTGAAGTATATACACTCTACTACTTCTACCCCCAGGCTTTAAAAATGTACTATTTTACCTTTTATGATTTTGACCATGTTTAGAGAATTGCCTTCATTTTCAACTATCTTTGTTATCACATCTTCCCTCTTTTTAAAGGACTGAGTTATTTTGTTCTTTTCTTCGATTATCACCCTTTTCTTCCTTCCTCCTTCCCTCCCTTCCTTTCTTTTTCTCTTCTTTCTTTTTAAGTAAACTCTACCTGCAACGTGGGGCTCAGACTCATGACCCAGAGATCAAGAGTCACATTCCCTACCGACTGAACCAGCCAGGTAACTGGATAATCACCTTTTTTATTTAAAATTTAACATTTAAGTTTTCATATAGCTATGCCCTTTTAATTTGAGCTTCTGGATCAGGAGTCGGGGAACTACAGCCAACTGTTTTTATAGAGAAGTTTGGAAAATACAGCCACCTGTTTTTGAATTTTTGTTAGATTACAGCACCACCCATTCATTTCTGTGTTATCCATGGCTGCCTTCACCCTAGGTTGGGGGCGATCATCCAGATGATCTGACTGCTGGTTGACCCATGAGCTGGACCCCAGCAATCAGAAACCCCTCATTCCCTATCCCTGGAAGTTGCATTCCATTGCCTTCCCTGCTCCCAGAAGCAGCCCCAAGAACATAGTCTTCAGACAGTGAAGTGATGCTGAGACCATCTGGATGGTACACATGACTGAACCCTGTTAAGGCCTCTATATCAACTTTTTAAAGATTTGGCAGGTGGGTGTGGAGATCTTATCACATGATAAGTTCCCATGCTTGGTAAGCCTGCCACCTACCAAACTGGAATGACCTGCCTCTTCTGTCCTTGCCTGCCCTCCTAGTACAGGAACAGTCTCAAATTACACCTGGGAAGTTCCAGAGGAGCTTGCAAACTGACAGACTACAAAGGTAGAGGTAGGGCGCCTGGGTGGCTCAGTCGTTAAGCGGCTGCCTTCGGCTCAGGTCATGATCCCAGTGTCCTGGAATCGAGTCCCGCATCAGGCTCCCTGCTCTGCGGGGAGCCTGCTTCTCTCTCTGTCTCTCATGAATAAATAAATAAAATCTTCCAAAAAACAAAAAAACAAAGGTAGAGGTAACTGTGACAGAGACGACCACGTGGCCCACAAAGCCAAAAACCTGTACAATCTAGCCCTTTACAGAAAACATCGGCCAACTCCTGTTCTAGATCTGGATCTATTTTACTCTGACCTAATAGTTTTGTTTTCTCTGCTTATCTTTTAACTTAATGTCACTCCTAATTTCTATTACGTCTTTCCTTTTTATTCTTATCCCTTCTTGTTCTGTTGAGATATGTAAGTTGACCACGAGGCAGAGCTGAAATAAGACAAAAGCATGTACTTGGGGTCTCAGAATTTAATTCAGGGAGCACAGATGTGGGTAGCAACCCAAATCGTGTTCCCCTAGGGAACAAAAGTCAGAGGTTTTAAAAGACATTTGTATGGGGGTGCCTGGGTGGCTCAGTTGGTTAAGCATCCGGCTCTTGGTTTCAGCTCAGGTCATGATCTCATCATAGTGGTGAGATTGAGCCCCGTGTGGTCACAGCTACCATGCTCAGTGGGGAGTCTGCTTCCCCTCGCCCTCCCCCTGGGCCCCTCCCCCCGACTTGCATGCGTATTCACGCATGCGCTCTCACGCTCTCTCTCTCTCTCTCTCTCTCTCTCTCTCTCTCTCTCTCTCTCTCTCTAAAATAAATAAATCTTCTAAAAAGAAGACATTGTCGGTAAAGCGGCTGCCTTCGGCTCAGGTCATGACCCCAGGATCCTAGGATGGAGCCCCACATCTGGTTCCCCGCTCAGCGGAGAGTCTACTTCTCCCTCTGCCTGCCGCTCCCCCCTCCGCCCCCCCGCTTGTGCTCTCTCTCTCTCTCTGACAAATAAATAAATAAAACCTTTAAAAAAAAAAAAAGAAGACATTTGTATTTGTTTACAAAGAATTGTAATTGGTGTTGGTGGCAGAAAACTAATCTCAGCTGAATATAATTGGTTTGCTAAGGCCATTACTGAGCAAGGTCTCCTCCCCCCCCCGCCTCCCGGCACCAGAGTGTAGGACTTTTAAAGATTTTATTTATTTATTTGAGAGAGACAGAATGAGAGATAGCACGAGAGGGAAGAGGGTCAGAGGGAGAAGCAGACTTCCCGCTGAGCAGGGAGCCCGATGTGGGACTCGATCCCGGGACTCCAGGATCATGACCTGAGCCGAAGGCAGTCGCTTAACCAACTGAGCCACCCAGGCGCCCCGAGAGTTTAGGACTTTTAATTTGTCCCAAAGTTGCTAAAGCAAAAATCATGATAAAACATTCTGCTTTCCTTTATGCCCCCCCCAACGCAAAAAAACAAAACCAAAAGTATTTGTAGGGAAAAAATGGTTTTGTACATGGGAAGAAACAATATAAATTCAAAACTTACAGATAAGGATTAGGTCTACCACTCATCTCTTTAAAAAGTTTATATGAATATCCAGTCAAAATCAACAGGGTGTCTCCCTTGAAATGTTACCTATACGAATTTCCAAAGAAAGATTCAGGTATTTGGGCAGAGTCCTTGGAATATTTGCAATGTGGCCCAGGTCAAAGTTCATGGTTTCATTAATGAGGATGTGCATAAGGTCCATCTCCTTAATAGCCTCCTGGCTGCTTCTGAAAACCCCTCAACATAAGTGATTACATTTCCTTTCACCTTGCACAGTTGTAAGGGCATGGAGGAAGGGTTCCCAAAGCAGGGAGAGCACCCAGGGAAGGGTGACCACTATAGGTGGACTGCCCAAGCCCTGAGAGCCCCCGGACCACGACACAGTACTTACTGTGAGCTTCCAGGAGGCACTCCAGGAATGCTGCATTAAGGAGGGACCTAGGCACAGGAGGGCCCCCCTCTTTCTGCAGAGACCCCATGCTGAGGCACAGAAGTCTATGAAGTAGATAGAAACAAGCAAGAATCCTTATAATCCTACACATGCCCTTTCCTGGCACCACACACACATCCAGATCCACCGGGCTGGTACAACAGACACCAGAAAAGGGAACTCCCATGTCCCCAGATATGCTCAGTCCTGAATCCAAAGGCCAGAAGGGAAGAACACAGGCCAGGTCAGGGTGAGTAAGGCTTTACTGCGGATCAGGCAGGGCTGGGCAGGGACTACCCTGGGGGAGCCGGGCCTGCACTCCAGGTCTTACGGGGCTTCGGGGCAGCCCGGGGGAGCTCACGGCAGGGCTCCCCAGGCCAGGAGTCCAGCCCAGCTCCTGCAGGTGGAGCAACCACCCAGGGAAGAATGGTCTGGTTGGCTTTAGTGCAGGAGGGATAACACTGGTGGGGGAGGAAGTTTGCTGAAGTAGAGAGCTGACAACAAAGGGCCCGGTTGAAGACAGGTTTGGGAGGGAAAAAAGGGGGCCCATAGGTATTTCGAGGGGACAAAGGAATGTAACAAAGGACAAAGAAGCAAGACAGCTGTTGGGGGAGACACAGCAAGCACAACTCTGGCTCCTCACCGGCACCCCCTCCCACGTAGGCCCTACTTGCCGCCCCACACGGCAATCTTTAGAAACAGAGGGGCTGGGAGGAAGCAGCTGGACTTCATGTAGGCAGAGATCTTCTTCAGGCTCTGAGGGTGGAAAGAGAAAGTCCAACATCAGGGTTTGCGGCCTCACTGGGATTCATGCAGCCCCACTGAGGTGCACCAAGTTCGGGTCGCTTCCTTGTGAGGCCAGTGTTGAGACACAGCACAGTCTCCTGTGGTCCCTGCTCTGGAAAGTCATCCAGCTTCCTGTAACTAATGGGACATCTGACTAAGATATGGAGACTCTACCTGTACAGGCGCTTTAGATCCCCCCGAGATGATGATACAGGTGTAGAAACCCCACCAACCACCCTACAAGATGGGTCCTACTCTCACCACCCAGCAGAAGGGAACCAAAGGCCCAAAGGG
Organism: Eumetopias jubatus; assembly: GCF_037043125.1. NCBI lineage: Eukaryota > Metazoa > Chordata > Mammalia > Carnivora > Otariidae > Eumetopias > Eumetopias jubatus. The sequence continues at coordinate 15,094,027 of NW_028274810.1, forward strand.
CTTCAGCGGCCACGCCGGGCTCCCAGGGCTAGCAGGTGGGAAGGGCTGGAGGGCAGCTGGTTCTCTTGCCAGGGCTGTGTTCTTCCGGCTGGCCTCCCTCCTCCGCCCCTTCTCCCCCCTCCTCCAGGAGGCCCTGTCCCTCCCTGTCTTACAAACATCCCCCTTTGGCAGAGGGAGCAACCTGGCTTCTCAGAGTTTGCCACATAGGGAACCCCAGCAGAACACGGAGGCTCAGATTGTGGCCATGCAGCTTGCAGGAGAGGCCAGACCTCACCCAGTGACTCAGCAAAAGCTGCATGAAGTGAGAGAGGCTGGGAGCATGAAGGCCAGGCCAGGCCAGACTCTAATTACTGAAAGTCCAACTGCTTGGCCTGGTACCTGTCCCCAATGTCATGGGCACCTACTACCTCCTCCCCAGGCCTGCTGCAGCCAAGAGGGCATAGGGCACTCAGGGGTATCTGAGTACCATCTTCCCAAGACCCAGAGGGCCCAGTGAGTTCTAAAGGGTTCCAAGTTCCTGGGACTGCCTATACCCAGCGGGCCACACACTGCAGCCCACAGCCACCCTCTGTCCCTCCTGCCAGCCAGTCCCCGGAGCTCTGGCATAATCTCCAAGGCCAATCACCCAGACCCACAACCAGGGCTGATAAGAACCGGCTCAAAAAGCACATCTCTTGATGCAGAATGGGAAAGAGAAACAGACTGCCGCCTGAAAATCCTGTTGGACAAATGCCTCAAAGCCCCACATCGCTCACAAAGCACAGTCCGCTGGCCTCCAGTGAGGGACTAAGGGTGACCAGGGACACCAGGGGAGGTCCAGGCTGTGCTCCTCCTGCACCCACCTGGCCCCACACACACCACACGGCTGGGTGTTCCTCTAGTTCTCCAAGCGCTCTGAGCCCCAGGACGGTGGCTCCAGGGCCGCGTCACCCTGGCATCCCCACTGTGCCTGACACAGTGCCTCACACCCGGGAGAAGATCCGATCGGCCAATAGGACTGAAAATAAATGGACTGCCCCAACTCTGACACAGAATCTCGGGTAATGGGAAAGAAGAAGGGCAGGGAGACAGGGAGGTAAGGAAGGTGCCCACCACAGGACACTCAGGACAGACTCCTTCCACAGGCGCCCTCACCCATGCACTCACAGCCCAGGACCCAGGACATTCCTGGGGATCTTCAGGGCGGGCCCAGGCGGGGATCGGATTGCTGCAAAGCTGCCTGGGCATCCCCAGGAAATGCCATCTCTGCCCTTCTTATGTAGTCTCATCGCTACCATGGCTCGGCTCTCCTAATGCAACGCCAGCACCACACACGCTCCCGAACTGCGGCCGCATCCACAGGGTCCTGAGCTGCATAACCCAGACAAGTAAAGCAACTGAGCTTCTTTCTGGCCCAGGAAAGAGAGAACCATGGCCTGCTGCCTACAGAAGCCAGAGGCTGAGTCAGATCCCAGAACAGACAGTACTGGCTCGGTGAACTTCAGCGAATGACTTATCCCTTCAGACTCAGTTTCCTTACCAGCAAAAATAAGCTGATAATTCTTCTACCATGTAGGAATGTTGTCCAGATTTGATTTGACACAAATATGTTAAGATCCTGAGCACATATCGTGATATAGCAAAACCTCAATAAATGCTACTTATTCTTTATTCTGCATACAGGCCTAGGAAAGCATCCAGCAAAAGGAGGAAGGACAAAAGAGATATAAACAGTAAGGAGGATAAAGAAATCACCTCGAAGCGGGCCCTGAACTCTTCCAGGGCTGGGAATGCATCCAGGCACTTGGGCTCGAATATACGCAGTGTATCAAGAATGGCATAAGCCAGGAAATCCACGTAGGTGAGCGAAAGAAAGGCAAAGGAGGAGTGAGCAGGTAACTCTGAACCTGGGGAAAATGACAGCTTCCCACCCCCCAAAGCCTTCCCCTTACCTTCTCCCCTGCAAACCAAGGCCTCTTCCCCAGAAACTGTGAGCAGAGGAGCAGGGAGCAGGGAGTCCCTCCAGGTACCCAGGCTTCAGTTTCTCCTGAGGCACAGAACAGCCATCACCACCCTCAGGCTCAGACTCCCTGGGCAGAGAGGCAGGTCTCCCCCGGGCAGTGCATGACCCCCAGCTGCCAAGGGGTGAGCAGCCACGTCCCCCCACTGGAGGGGGGGGTCATTGCCCAGGCGATGATTTATCCAAGCTGTGTTCAGCAGACTTCTACTGGGTCCCACCTCCCATCCGTGAGAGGCTGTGGGAAGGCAGAGAACACCACCTCGCTGTCCCTGAATCTGTCACCGCTCATCTCCAAGCACCCTCCCAGACCTCAGACCCAGGAGGGCTGCGAGAACCCGGCAGAGCTCTGGGTGCAGATGTCAGGCAGAAGCAAAGAAGCACACAACTGAAACGGCCTGGGGAAAGAAGTCCTAAGTTCTTCCTGGTCAGGGACAGATAGGAGAGGCACTTGAGCTGTCCTGGAAAGATGTAGAATTTGAGAGACAGAGAGGAAGGAGAAGGAGGTACAAGGCCCCGTGTCTGTCCCTGTGCTGCCTGCCGGACAGAGTGCTCAGGCCTCAGGGTGTCAGGACGACTGTGCTGAGCAAACAAGGTAAGCACACTGTCCAGGAACTGAATTTCCACCCTGGGGACTGGACTCTACCCTAAGGTTAGAAGGAACTGAGTGTTCATCTGATGTATTGAATTATAACGGCCACTCTGGTGAAAGTATAGGGAGTGGCTTGGAGAATCAGTTGCTCCTTGGGGTTCAAATGACAAACAAGGCCCCGTGTAGATGGCACACAAGAGTCCAGTCCGCCGTCAAACCCTGTCCATCCCAGCCCCCAGGGAGGTGACTCACAAAATCAGGGCTGTAGCACATCCTGGCAAAGTATAGGCGGTGTCCATAACCTCATTCTCCAAAATGTCCATGCGACACTTCTCCTCTTCTGTCTCCCCACCTACAGCCCACACAGCGGAGACTCACCCTCAGCATCCCACCCCAGGCAAGCACAGGGGGCACGCCACTGTTCCCCTGCATCCCGCCCCCAGCCCCACTCATTGTGAGCAATGTAGCGAAGGATGGCGTTGCCCTGAGTGATCTTGTGAGCCCCATCAATTAAGTAGGGCAGCTGTAAGGGCAACAGGGGCAGGTGGGTAGGCCACAGGGCACCCCCTTCGGCACCCTCACCCTTGAAGAAGGGCACTCCCAGTGCCTGGCTCATGGTAGGCACTAAAGCAATCCACTGTAAAATGGATGAATGAGCTGGAACATAGAGCATGGGGGACAGGCAGTGACAAGAACCAGGAAGCTGAGAGGCTGAGCAGAAGGCAGCAAATCCTGTAACCTCTGAGCTGGGAAAGCAGGTGGAGTACCCACCCCTCTCACTTGCCCCCACATCACCCCCACCCCTTGCACCTACATTGGGGAAGTCCAGGCCCAGCTTGAATTTTTCATTCAGCCCCTGGCTTCTATCATAGTCGGGAGCTGTGGTGGAGAAGATGGAGGGAAACACACCTCCCCAGAGCCCACTCTCATTGGGCCTGGGGCGGGGGCAGGGTGGGGAACCCACCAAGGATCAGTGGCAAAGCTCCCCAAAAGGTAGACCTAGAATCTGGAACACTAAGTCTCACATCCCAGGTTTGGGGGCAAAGAACACTTATAAGACTCTGGAACCTGCATGAGTAAGCTTACAAAAGGTTTACCCAAGCCCTAAGGGGAACCCATCCCAGTTACTGAAACAGGGGGTCCAGCACCCCCCCTCATGTCCTGCCTGGTAAGGCCAGCTGCACCTGGAAGGAGTTAGGGAAGGGCAGGCCCTGCTCCAGCTGGGGGGCAGAGGGAGGAGCACGTGGCCAGGGCAAGGGTAGCTCGGTACCAAAAGTCGGAAAGTGACCGGGATGCCCTTATCGTCCCCCATCGCGTACTTCTTTTCCTCATAGTGTGAGTCTGTGTACTCCAGGAGCAGGCGGATGGCGTGAGCCAGCTGGGAGAGATGCCCAAGGCAGAGGTCAGAGATGGAAGTCCTGAGTTGGTGCCTTTCTCTGCACCAGGTAACCTCACAGACCCCAGTGCCCCCAGACACGTGCATTGGCACCCACTCCGCAACCCTCCGCAATCCCCTGCTCCCTGCCCCCTCCCGCAACACACTCAGAAACACGTCCACCTGAGAAGGACAGACTGCTGGAAAGGGTTGAACTGCACCCAGCCCTGAGCAGGAACATTCTGGTAGTATTGGTGTCTACTGCGCATTTCCTGCCCCTGTTCGTCTCCTTCCCATCCAGCCTGGCGGCCCCCTCGCTCACCCCGCGGATATCCCAGTAACCCAAGATCATGGCCATGGTCAGTGAGCATTTCGCGATTTTAGGGTAAGGCCTAGGCAGAACTGGGCTCCAAGTTCATCCGGGTGTGGGCGGGGCCGGGGCGGGGCCTGATTGCGCCTCTAGGCCCCGCCTGTGCCCCGCCCCGGCCAGCTTCCACTACCCGAGCCTGGGAGCTGAAGCGAAGCGCCCAAAGACGCGGTATGTCCCGCAGCCGGGGGGGGGGGGGGGGGGGGGGGGTGCGGGGGGTGCAGAAGGAGCGTCCTGGGGGAAGGCCTCCTGGCCTCGGGAGCCCCTGGCTCCCCGCCAGCCCACGGCTCCCCTCCCCGTGCAGGGTCTGTCTCCAAGTCTGGGAGCTGGCGGGGCGCTCGGAGACGAGCCTGAATCACAGAAAGCGCATACCCTTCTCCCTCCTCTTCTCCCTGGGCATCACTCCGCCTCGCCCCTGCGCTGTCCAGATCCCAGGGACGCGGGGAGCTTCTGGCTGCCAAGTTAAAGCCAAACAGCGGTGTCCCTCCAATCGGGAGTTTAAAGCAGGGCCTGTCCCGGGAAACCCAGGACTCAGGCCACTTTGAAAATTCCTCCCAGGACGACCCTTGGAGAACACATTATCCGTGGGTGGGGACTACCACCCAGGACAAGGGCCAGAGAAAAGGAACTGTGGCCTCAGTGTTTCCTTCAGGGCCTGTGGAGGCCCCAGCCCTTCAGTCACGTGGCTGAGACCCCTTAGCTCAAGTGGAAATCAATCAATGACCGTTAGGACTGGAACTGTGACTCTAAATCCAGAACCAGTCCCAGCAAAGGGCAGGGTGCAGTCCTGCCAGTCAGCTAAATGTCCCCAGGTGGCCAGGACAGACGTGACAGGGAGTGTGGCGGTGTCACACACAGAATGTGACTGAAGGGGGAAGGGGGATTCTCTGACTGGCACAGAGGGCAGCCAGAGGGGATGGTCAGCAGGAGGGTGGAGGCCGCCCCACAGGACCACAGACAGGCTGGTCCCCAGCAGACCCTCAGCTGTCTAGTCCATGCATTCCAGCCTGACCCTGGCTTCCCACCCATGTGTGCTTTTCTGTAGGTCAGGGAGGCTCAGGTGGCCAATCATGTTCTTCTGTGATCTGTGATCTGTGACAACAATGTCCTACCTGCCAATTTTCTTCTTTGAAGGCAGGAGACTACTTCAAACTAGGTAAGGGGGACAGAACTCAGCCTGTGGCTCATTTCCCTTTGTATAAAGGGTATTGCAAGTCTTCGTGGATATGTGAAAACAGAAGAAGGGAGGGTTCTCTGTAATCTTAAAAGGATTTAGGTGAGGGAGGTCTATGCCAGAGAAGTTGGGCTGTACTGATCCAGGCCCCCCATGTTCTGTAAACATGTTGCTATGCTCTTGATTATCCCTTTGTTCAAAGTCCCAATTCTACTAGCCATTCATTCAACAAACATTTCAGTACCTCTGTGTGCTGGGCTCTGTGTTTGACTCTGAGAATGCAAAGGTAAAATCCCAACCCTCAAGAAACCTGTGCTTTAGAACGTGTGCTGTGCCAAGTGGTATCCACCAGCCATGTGTGGGCAACAGAGCTTGAGAGAGGGCTGGTGCAACTGACAAACTCAACTCGTCATTTCATTTTAATGAGTTTAATTTTTTTTAAGATTTTATTTATTTATTTGAGAGAGAGAGAATGAGAGACAGAGAGCACGAGAGGGAAGAGGGTCAGAGGGAGAAGCAGACTCCCTGCTGAGCAGGGAGTCCAATGCGGGACTCGATCCCGGGACTCCAGGATCATGACCTGAGCGGAAGGCAGTCGCTTAACCAACTGAGCCACCCAGGCGCCCTAATGAGTTTAATTTTTAAAACTGATACTCAATTTGGTTATTGAAAAGCTTTTAGGTGTGTTTGGGACACGCTGGGTATGTGAATCCATCTTTTCAACTGTAAATGTTTTGCAATCTAGATATAGGTCAAATATTTCCAGTGAAAATGTAGGTCCAAATTGATATATGCTCTAAGTATAAAATAGACACCGCATTTCAAAGACTTAAGGGTGGGGGAGGGGGAAGCTTGTAAAATATTTTACTAATAATTTTTAAATTGATTTACATGTAGAAATTATACTATTTTGGATATATTGGGTTAAATAAAATATATTACTAAAGTTACTTTTTTTCTCTTTGTACTTTTTAATGTGGCTACTAGAACACTTAAAATTAGACATATGGCCAGCATATTTCCACTAGACGGTGTTTGTCTAGAGCGTGAGGAGATCATGCTGGTATGTTGGTGCTGGGAGGGAGCCCTGGGTTGTTGTGGAGACTTCGGGAATAACAGAGATGAGGAGGAACAAGGCTCATAAAATTCAGGTACTTGGGAGTTTAACTCTGGGCTATTGGGCCCTGGGAAAATATGGATTCTTTATGGAGCATAAAAAGAGGACATAGCACATCGACCCTAAGATGTACTGTCCCCCCACTTTCTGACCCTAACATCATCAAATCAAGTGACTTCAGAATCAGGATGTCTTAGAATCCACAGTGCATTGTAGTTACACGGTAGAGTCTTTTACATTTCTTATTTGTCCATAAAATAATCGCTCATCTCGTCTTGCAATTGATGGAAAAGTCAGTATGCTTTTGTCCTCTGAGATGGCTTTTTGTCACAGTCTGTTTCTCAGAGCAGACTTGTTGCACATTAATATTTTGTTATGCAAAGTGTATGGAAGGTCTAGAAGAACACTCCAGTGCAGCCACAGGACAACCCTGGTTCCTTTCATGAACCACAGGGTCACCGTGGTCTCAGGGACACCGATCCAAGGTAGTGACAGCAGGACTGTGTCACATGTACCATCGGGGGGGGGGTCTCTGCCCCATCCCTTGCCCATACCTGGTGGCTACTTGCTCAGTCCCTTCACACTGAATAAAAGAGACTTCCTTCCCCCCCGGAAAATAAGGATTCTACTACCTACCGTATTTCACAAGGTGGCTATTCAGATCAAGTGACAGATCTACAAGCCCTAAAGAGTCATACCTGATTACACCATAAACAAAGACAGAAAGCTGCTGTTTAAATGGATTAGACTACGAACAAGAAGATGGAAACTATATCAGAGAGACACAGACAATCCCTGACTGGCTCTTTAGGCATGTACCCTGGGTGGGTTGCTTAACTTTTATTAAAAAAAAAAAAAAATCATCAGCCTTTCCCCAGCTCTGGTGACTTCAAAGCAGTAACTTTCCACCTTTTCTGCATGTTAGAATCATCTGGAGAACTTTTAACCATACCGATGCCCGAAGCCTGTCACAGACTAATGACATCAGAGCCCTAAGTGCACAGTGGCCTCTGTAGTTTCAAAAGCTCACCAGATGAGTCCCTTGTGTGCCAGGCTGATGCAACAGATGCTGCCTCCTAGCCACGCTCCAGGATTCTGTCAGAAGATGCGAATCTAAACTCGACACTCCATGCAAACGCTCAGCAAACGCTCAGATGCAAGGAATAATATACCTGATATTATTTATTTCTGCAGTCTCTTCATTCCTCTAGATACACGAAGTTGTAACCTTTGGTTAAAACAGCCTTTCAGAAAGAGCGTCTTTAGACCACATTAAAAAAAAAAAAATTGTGATAAAATAACACAACCCCTCAGAAGATGACTTTAACAGAGCAGAGCTTCGGCATTTTGACACCTGCTGGCTATGTTGGGAGACCCTGGGGAAAATCCCTTTCATGGGACTTGAGCCTTGAGCCTCTCTGACATCTCTCCAAACCGAGCCAGCAGAAGGGATGAAGAGCCCCGGGCTACCGCTGATTGCTCTTACAAAAGGTACTCCAATACCTGTGCGTCCCTTCCCAGATTATTTGTTATAGATCTTTGACAAAGAAAGACCCTCGAGTGTTTTAAGTCCCCCTTGCTTTTCCTGGGTTCCCATCAGAGAAGCTGGAGAAAGCTGTAGCTCTGGGACCAGGAAGAAGGGAGGGAATCTTGACTGGCTGTCGCCTGCAGGAAGGCACTAGGTCCTCTGCCTCAGCCAGCACCCCACGGGGTTCCAGAGAGGCCCAGAAACAGGTAACGGGGCCTTCTTCAAAACCCCGCACGCGCGGATGGATGGAGCCAGCCCGGGATCATCCATGCACCAGAAGTAGGGCTCCTTCAGGAGAGGGCGGGTCAGCAGGGCAGAGAGGGCAGTGAAGGGGGGTGGGGGGCAGAGCACTTTGTGGCAGGGAGCCCTGTGATGTCTACAGCCTGGCCCAGGAAGCGGGCCAGTCCTTATTGTGGTGGATCCTAAAACACTTCCTTAGAAGGATGTTGCAAAAGATAGTCCCTTGAAACCTGTCATCGGGTTTTCCCCCCATTACATTTAATGGGATCTTGTAGGAAACATTCTTCTAAGGGGTCATTCCTGGAAGAAGGTGGCTTTCCCCAAGCCACTGGTTCATTTTCTTATTTTTATTTTTTATAGGCCCAGAATTGCCTAACAAATTGTACTTCATTCTCACCTTGAGTTCTAGGCAAGTCACAGCCAAATTCTGTCATCTGGAAAGAATACAGGCTCTCATGATGTTCACTCTGTGTGAATCTGGCCTCTGACTCAGTGCTGTTTCTTGTCTTTTTATTTCATTTTTTCCTCTGATTAACTCACTTTCTACAATTTTGTGTATCTTTTTATAAGACTCTTGGGGGAAAAAAGAGAGAGAGAGATCAGAGTAGGAGAGAGACAGTCATGGGCCTCTGAGAAGTACAATTATTGTAAGAGAAAGCAACAACCTGAACAACATTCACCGTCAGGCACAGCATTGCTTTAATATCTGGGCCGAGAATTTTAAATGCCATGATGGACACTGTCACTGCCCTCCAACGAAAGACCACCAGGAACACGGAGGAGTAGGAAGTTGGGTTTATTGGTCCTTGAAGCCACACAGAGAACCAGAGTGTCTCAGGAAGAAAGTGTGAGAAACACCTCATCAGAGGATGCCGGTTTTGCTTGGGTGATGTGGGGGAGGGCCCCAGGAAGAAGGGGGTGGGTCTGGGGTGGGGCTCACTCTAGATTGGATGCTGTCAGAAAGTTAGGGAGAATTCTGTGCTTGGGTATTTTGTCACAGTGCCCTTTTTTTGTGATTAGGTAAAATCATAAAGTGGTCTTGTTTTGTTTTATCATGGTCTCAGAGTAACTGGGAGGTTGTTATTCTGTGGGATGACTTGTCCAGTAAGGGAACAGAATGAAGAGATACAAATTCCAGTTATCAAATAAATATGTCATGGGAATGAAAAGTACAGCATAGGGAATAGGGTCAGTAACATTGTAATAACATATGGTGACAGTTGGTACCTATGTTTCTCAAGGTGAGCATTTCCTGATGTGTATCAAATGTCAGATCTCTATGTTGTATGCCTGAGACTAGTGTAATCTTGTATGTTGACTATAATTTTTTCTAAGTTCTATTGATTCTTTTTTTTTTTTAGATTTTATTTATTTATTTAACAGAGAGAGAGAGACAGCGAGAGAAGGAACACAAACAGGGGGAGTGGGAGAGGGGGAAGCAGGCTTCCTGCCGAGCAGGGAGCCCAATGCAGGACTCGATCCCAGGACCCTGGGATCATGACCTGAGCCGAAGGCAGACGCTTAACGACTGAGCCACCCAGACCGACCCCCCCGACTATACTTTAATTTAAAAATAAATAAATAAACAAACAAGAGGAGAACGGGGTCCTGCCGGATCTGAGCAGCTTGCAACTGAGGTCTACACTCCATGCACACTCTTCTGAAACATCAGGGGCTACTTTCTTTCTTTCTCAGTCCCCTACCCCACCTTTGGGCCAGTGACAAAGTCAGACCCCAAGACATTAATTCATGAAATCCAGATTTCTCCCGATGCTGACATTTTCCTGAGGTCAGAAGAGTGTGCATGGAGCATAGTTTGTAGTTAAACCAGAGCTCATCTTCATCTCCCTCAATGATAGGATGAGATGTTGAACTATCAATGTGACAGTGGCTGTGCAGTAACATTTAAGAGCAGGAGACATTGGCCAAATGTAAAATAGGCAATTAACAGGAAAAAAAATGACTATTAGTCCCGGTAATAGGTCTCCACGCCAAAAGGTAAAGTGCTGATTTCCTTTTCATGGAAGCAATGTAATTAAGTTATCCTCTTTTTAATAGGACTGATGTGAGTCGTTTTTGAATTGACATAAATTGAATCGGAATTAATCTCAAACCAAAGTCTTGAGCAGAAGCTGTTCACTTCTGAAGTAGCATCTTCTAGAAAATTCCTAAGAATTTCAGTTTAAGATTTCCAATAGAATGGATGTCCAGTCCTCAGGAGGAAGTGTTGTATATCTTTTGAGCTAGTAAATATTAACCTAAGGATCAATACTTTACAAGTCTAATGTTGGGTCAGTTAACAGGATATGTAAGATCCTTTTCATCGAAGCTCAAGGGCAGTTTACTTCAGGTGTCTTTTCTAGAACACACAATCTCCTGTTGTTGATCATAGGTGAGTGGTTTGGAAAGGCAGCTCAGACTTGTTTATGATAAAGCTAGAGTTATTGTATGAGTCCCTTGTAGAATGTAATCATATTTCAATCATATCTTGTAATAGGATAGAATCTAAGATTGGGGGGCGGGATTTTCAAACACATGGACCAACCTCTTACTAATTTATAAGAATATAACCTTTGAGTCCCAGAAGGGGTTGATCTTATACATATTAAAGCTAATGGTAATGTGTTAGGCTGTGGGAGTTTAAGGAAGCTTCATTAATTTCAGCTTTTAGGATTCCACTAGTTCTATTTTCCCTACTATGGATAACAAGATTGGCAAAAATTTTGGGGTAAAAGACAAACTTTATAGAGTTCCTTAATTACAGTACCAGTAAAATGAGTGTCTGTCATTATTAGAGAGACAAGTGGAAATTTCCCAGGGTGGGAGATAAAAATCAAGCAAAAAAAAAAATTTTTTTTTTTTTGCTACAGTTAGAACCGTAGCTCCCTGGCAAGGAAAATCTTTAATCTTCTCTGAGAAGAAAACAGAAAATAATCCAAACATATTTATAATCCATTGCAAGAGGCAACTGCATAAAGTCCATCTGCAAGTATGAAGGGCTCTCGAGACTTTGGTTCTTGTCCACATTCTACCTTGACAGGACATTTTAAGACATTGTCAGCAGCGTGACATGTCTTAAAAATATCCTTGGCAATACTTCTATAGTACCCCACTGATGTTGGTTTAATATTGTTGCTGGTGTATCTCTGCTATTATGAGTAATATCATGAAGCATCTTTACTAAACTCCATTTAAAAATATTTGGTGTTACACATCAGCCATTCTGACAGCACAAAATTCATCCCTATGCAACTTTTCCCACTTCTGAATTTTTCCACTTTCCAATTTTCCAAATCAGGGATTTGCCTATGATGGTTAAAAATAACCTCTTTGTTGGGGCACCTGGATGGCTCAGTCAGTGGAGCATCTGACTCTTAATCTTGGCTCAGGTCTTGATCTCAGGGTTGTGAGTCCACACTGGGTGCGGAACCTACTTGAATAAATAAATAAACATTTTGAAAAAAATTGCTTAGAGAGTGGATCTTAAATGTCACCAGGGGACACCTAGGTGCCTCAGTCAGGTAAGTGTCTGACTCTTGATTTTGGCTCAGGTCATGAGCCTTCTCTCTCTCTCTCTCTTATTTCTCTCAAATAAAAAAAATGTTCTCAGCACACACAGAAAAAATGGTAACTATGTCAGACAATGGAGGTGTTAATTCACCTTATTGTGGCAACCGTTTCATAATATAGATCTGTATCAAACCATCACGTTGTACACCTTGAAATTCCACAGTGTTATATGTCAGTTATATCTCAGTGAAGATGGAGGGCAGAATCCCAAGTAGGCCTCCTGAGTGCGTTAGTCCTCTCCACAGTACCGGCGCTATGATTCTAGAGACGCCCTTTTCTTTCTTCTTCACATAGCCCCAAATTAAGGAAACCCAGCAACATCGAAGACCAGCCTGATGCACAACAAAGGCTGTGCATCAGAACCACTGGTGGGGTAGAGGCTGTTACTGCAGAGTCCTGGACTCTGCCCACACCTGCTGCATTCGCATCACAGGTGGATGGTGATGCAGGGCACTTGCATCTATCTCTCTCCAGCCCCAGCAGTGCTGCCGCTGGGCAGCGAGGGTGGAGAGCCTCGGACTGGAGATGGCCTCCTGGGCTGGGCCAGGCATGCCCCGAGCCCTCCGGGTCTAGAATGAGGGAATGAGTCTCTGGGGGTGAGGTGGGAGGGGAAGTAGTGAGAAGTAGGTGGAGGGGGAGGAGAGAGGAGAAGGGGCGGGGGCATGGGGGGGGCGGGCAGAGAGCAGAAGAGGACCTGAACTGAGGCAGAGACCCAGCCACACTGATGGCGGCTCGCCTCCCGGCTTGACCTTCTTTATTTCAGTCCAAGTTTCTTTTCAAACGTGTGACCCCTTGGGAAGAGCATATTCAGACACCATCACCTCCATTTCTCACATCTGCACAAAACATGCGGAACAGTCCAGAAGGACTTCCGACTGTGTGTAAAGGCTTCAGCCCCAGGAAGTCGAGTTCCCTTCAACACCCTGGCATCCTGAAAAACTAGAGTCTGAAGTACTTGTAAACCAGACCCGTTATTGCTATACTCTGTGAAACTGGGAAATCGATAGTAGGTGGAGCTGAGTGCCCCAAAGGTATTTTGTCTGAGTTCTACAAATGTCTACAGACAGCCAAGGTAGGAAGAACTCCAAGCCAACAGATCGCAAGAAGGAAAAGAAACTCGTCCAACATTCGGTGAGAACAGGCAGGAGGAAGAGGGGAGAAATCTGGAGGCAGCCTCTCGCCGTGACCTGAGTTCGAATCCTGCCTTTGCCCTTTACCATCCAAGGCATTTACCTTAAAGGGCATTTACTGCCCTTTACCATCACCGTAGTACATATGCGCTTCATAGCGTTTGTTCATTCTCCAGATTTTTACTAGGCATCTATTTAATGTGCTCGGCACTCTTGTGAAATTCAGCAGTGACCAAAATGGACGAAGTTCAGACTTTACGGAGCTTTCATTCAGTGGGAGTTGTTTGGGGGATTAAATCTGCTAAGACATGAGAAGCACTTAGAAGCAGGGCTGCACACAGTAAATGTTCAGTAAGTGTGCGCCATCTCCCGCCCATGCCTGGCTCTGCTACCCTCCAGCTGCGGGACCCCCAGCGGCTGTCAGCATATCTGGGCGTGTGGATTCTCATCCAAGGTCCTGGGAGCTCTGTTGTTCTCTGAGATTTGATCCCACACTTGGCTGTGGGCCTTACACCTAATACCTCTGAGAACAACACTGCCTCTGCCCAGACAGAGGGCTCTGCTCCTCAAACCGCCAGAGGTTGGAAATGGTCTTGCTCCTGCTTTTTGCCTAAGGGCGCAGGAACGTAGCACCAGGTGGCAACCCCTCTCCCCAGCACCCTGGGCTGTCCCCTTCCCCAGGCCTCTGCTTCTGGACGCCTCGAAGAGTGATGACTTCCTGGCAGCCACTTTAAGCGTGACCAAGTTGTTTAGGAAAGAGCACTTTACATATTTCTTCCCCCCATTTTATAGACGAGGAAGCTGAGGGCCAGAGAAATGAAGTAACCCGCCCAAGGACACACAGCTAGTCACTGAGGAACAAACATTTGGACTGGCTCTAGCCAGGACACCACACTGCCTAGAAGAGGCTGCAGGGTGAAACCACAGGATGGAAGGATCCAACAACAATCCAAGACTGTTTCCAAACCCTGTGGGAGCTGACGCTAGACAGACTTGGCAAGTATGCTAAGAGGCCCTCACATGTCAAGCACAGTGGATGTTTCTTAGATGGCTTTGTGTCCTTTGTATTCATTATCGGCAAGAAACTCAACTTCTCAAGGCTAGAATATTCCAGTGTTAATGTAGATCTTATAAACACTTCAAGGGGTGTAAACACGGCAACAGATATGCCAGAGACAGACCACAAACTAGAAAGAATGTGCTGGAAAGCTTCCGAACAGTGCCCCCAGGGGTCAAAAACTTCATTGAGTTGCAAGAGGCCCCTTGTATTAAACTTCTGGGCTTTTGAATAACTTGAGAAGATTAGTGGTATTCTGAATACAAAGAAATACAAAGCAAGTATGCAGAGGAAGGGTGGGGCCGGGTGGGCAAGGCAATGAGCTGGATCTGGCTTGAGCACAAAGCAGGGTCTAGGCTGGGACCCAGGACCCTGGCGATGGCCTCATGTGCATTTGGGAGGTCTGACCTGGAGCAGGGTAGAAGCAGGGATCTCTGAGCAGCCGGGATGGTGGAGGTACTGGGTGGTGTGGTTCAAGAAGCTCTGTCCCTGGTGGAGCATCAGGGGTTGGGGACTGCGCCAGAGGAAGGGCCAAGAGGGCTGGGGTCTCCCTGGGCAATCTGCGATTCCAGGCTGACCCCAGCCTGGCTGAGAAGTGCCCCATTAAACATGAAGCAGAGGTCATGCGGGCTCATGCCCAAGGGGTTGGGAGAGAAGGAAGGGTGTGGCTTCATAGCATAGAGGGGTCAGGACACACATCCGATCCCCAGGTCCCTGAACCTTCAGCTAGGAGACCAACCCTCTCTCCCCCCAGCTGCTGGGTTGGAGCCTTCTCACGCTGGGCCTGCATCTGGCACTGGCCGGGCCCTGAAGGCGGAGGCAAGGCCATTGGTGCAGCAGTTGGGAGTGGCTGGGCCCAGAAATGTCTGCTCTCCCCTCTGAGCTCACCCCCTTCACCACAGAAGGTGCAGTAACCCCTTTACTCTGGAGGGGGTGCAGGCTAGAGAAGGACGGGAGAAGAAGCCTTGAGGGATCGTCTGGCTTCGGGTAAGCGGCGCGAGAAGACTGGGGAACCCCGACACATCCCACGTTTAGTAGGCTGCAAGGTTACCAGGAGATTGCAAGTTTAAGTAATTAGTCCTCTGGAAGGCCGAAGTCGTCGCCCCATACCTGGGCAGGACGGTTCCAGCAGCGTCCCCTCGTGGCCGAACGTGCAGCTCCCGGGCGGGGAAAGGCCCCGCTTCAGCCCTGCGGGCCCGGAATGGTGCGGGCCTCGCCCTGACCTCCGGGGCCCCTCGGTTCTCCGCGCCGCCCACCTGCGGGACCACTCCGGGGAGGGGCGCGCCTGGGTCCGCACGACGGCGACAGCGCTTTAGGCGCTACCTCGGAACTGCCGCTCTTTGGGGGTTTTCGGGTTCTCTGCCCAGGTACGTAAGCCTCACCACCGACGCCCCCCACCCCGCCCCCCGGGGTTGGCAGGGAGAGGCGGCCTCCCTGGTGCGACCTTAGCAAGTGGCACTCGGAGGACAGTGGCTGTCCTTTTTGACTAGCTGAAGGCGAGCCCCTCTGCACATGCTCTTTCGCTCCCTACCATCTCCCATTAGCCTCTTTTCACCAGTCAGAAAACTGAGACTGCTTGTTTCTCCTCGCTTGTTTTTTTCTGTTGAGGTGAAATTCACATAACATCCCATCAAACCAGCAATCACATTTAAAGCGAGCAATTCAGTGGCAGTCAGTGCATTCACAGTCCTGGGCAATTAGAACCTCTAACTAGTTCCAAAATATGTTTATCACCCCAAAAGGAACCCCACGCCCATTAAACAGTGAGTTGTCCCCCATCATCCCCCTTCCTCAGACCCTGGCAACCACCAATCTGCACTTTGTCTCTTTGAATTTTACATATTCTGGATATTTCATATAAATGGACCTTTTGTGTCTGGCTTCCTGCACTTAGTGTAATACTTTCGAGGTTCATCCATGGTGTGGGGTCTGTGTCAGTGTTCCCTTCCTTTTTGTGGCTGCATAATGTTCCGTTGTACGGGTATACCTCATTTTGTCTGTCCATTCACCTGTTGATGGGCATTTGGGCTCTTTTCACTTTTAGGTTATTGTAAACAGTGCTGCTATGAACACGCATGCTCATCTATTTATTTGAATAAAAGTTGTCAATTCTTTTGGGTATATCTTAGGAGTGGAATTGCAGGGTCAGGTGGTAATTCTATGTCTCACTTCTTAAGAAACCATCAAACCATTTCCCACAGTGGCTGCACCATTTCGCATTCCCACCGGCAGTGGATAATAAGGGTTGCAATTTCTCCATATCCTTGCTGACACTTGTTATTTGTTCTGTATCTTTTTTTTATTATTATAGCCATCTGAGTGTTTGTGAAGTTGTACTGAGACTAATTTTTTTAAAGTGAATTAAGTTAATATTTAAAGAAAACTATTGGGGCGCCTGGGTGGCTCAGTTGGTTAAGCGTCTGCCTTCGGCTCAGGTCATGATCCCCAGGTCCTGGGATCGAGCCCCGCATTGGGCTCCCTACTCAGCGGGGAGTCTGCTTCTCCCTCTGCCTCTCCTCCTGCTTGTGCTCTCTCTCTCTCCCACTCTCACTCACTCATTCTCTTTCAAATAAATACAATTTTTTAAAAAAGATCCTTTAGAAAAAATAAAACAAATTATTAAGAAAATAATAGCATGGCATATGTGGATAGGGCAGCTAAGACTGACAAACCCAAAGCCTGTGGTTTGGAGGTAGAAAAACAAATGCAGGCCAGTGTGTCACTCTCCTCTGGCCCATGCTGCCTCCCCTCCAGCAACCCAAGCCAAACACAAACCTGATTCTGCAAGAGGCTGGCAAACCTCCTCTATCTCCTGCATCAAGGTGAGCTCCAGGTTGAGACAAATCTCTTCCAGGTCAGAGCCTTCCTTGTGTTTCCCATCCTAATATGGCCGAGCCCAAACCACCTCTGCAGGCCCTACTGTGGTCCTGTGTGCCAGATTGCCCAGATTTGGATCACCAGGGCTCCCAGGTCAGGTTTGTGGGTCAGCCCCACCCTGACCTCTCCCCAAGATTTTGCTTTTTAACTTCTTACTAGAGTAGAGAGCACAGAAGTTTGAAGTCTGTGGTTTGATATATTTTCACAAGTTCAACACTCTGGATAGCCAGCACCCAGATAGAAACAGACCATTATCAATACCACCCAAACATCCCCAGAGGTTCGTACTAACCCAGAGGAAGAAGGCTGGGGCACAACAGGTAGAGAGTTGCCTCTGGAGCCATACCTCCTGGGTTGACATCCTGGATCCACCACTTACTAGCTGTGTGACCGTGGGAAGATTACTAAACTTCTCTGTGCCTTTGTTTCAGTCTCTGTAAATGGCAGTAACAATAGTGCCTACTTCACAGGGCTGCTTGAGGATTAAATCAGGTCTTACCTGCATATGTAAGCGCTCAATAAATGTTAGCCATTGTTATTATCCTTGATGGCTCAATTCAGGGCCCCAAACTCCCTGCCAGGGCTATTCCCTGAGCACCCATGGGGAGCAAAATGGAGCGGGGATCGTGAATAGCACAACCAAAGGGCCAGAATGTACATCTCCAGCCTTGTCCAGGAGAAAGCATGTCCACATCAGCCGGCCCCCGAGCGACTGTCCTTCTGCGGGAGCCCTGGCTTAGCCTAAGCCATCGATCTCACGTGAGCCACCCTGTCTACTGGATTGGTAGAGTGGGGCCCCACAGGTGCCCACCGCATGAGTTAGTGAGTATGGGTACTTGGAGAGGGTGCCCCAGCCCAGGCCCAGAGCCAGAAGCTGCAGACAGACGCCAAAGCTGGCCTCCCAAGAGTCTCAGTACCGCCACCCTGTGGACAAGTTGGACACTGCAAAGGGCTACCAGTCAGCAGGTTCAGCAAGAGGCTGAAATCCAGCCTATATTCTGCTCACCAAGGAGCTGGCCCTGGCACTGCTACAACCACCTGGAGGGAAGGACGCCCTTTTCCCTATCCAAAGATACCAGCAGTTCCGTGAGCTGTCAGGGTTCTGTCTGCCCAGAGGGCCCATTGTTTCCTAACTCACACAAAGGTGACATCTGGGTGAGCATCCGCCCTGGGTTTGTGCATGACCCAGGTGCCCAAGCAGCCATGCAAGCTACCTGGTGCACAGCGACAGGATGTGGCAGAGGGGGAGGGAGCGAGCCATGCGCCTGGATTATTCACAGCGGGGGCTCCAACACCGTGGCAGGGGGTCCCCCGGGGGAACCTTGGCACGATACAAGCACTCCCACAGAAGCACTGAGCCCCCCAGACAACCCTGTGGGCACCAAGCCTGGTTCCGCTACAGAACAGGACTGGGGGTGGAGCAGAGGGGACTGTAGCTTCTCCTAACGTATAAGCTTCTGCAGGATGCTGCGGGGAATCCCAGGCCCAGCTGGGGGGCATCCTCCACGAGCAGGTGCAAGAGCCAGTGGCCTCAGTGGAAAAACAGCTCCACACACAGCTTCAAGGTGCTAGTGCCCAGGGACTTCAGGGCCAGGCTGACACCTCTGTCAGGCAGGATATGCACTGATAAGAGCCCCTGGGTGATCAGGGAGCAAAAAGTAACCTGCTCTGCTCATGGATCTGTGCTCCCCAGCATGAGGCTGTGTTGACCTAGGGAAGGGGCATCTTGTTCTAAATACACAAAGGCACTCTATAAGCCAACATGCCTCTCCCTGCAGCACAGGGAGGAGGCCCAGGAGGCCCAAGGAGGAGGCCAGGGCCCAGGGCCAAGGGGGCTGTTCAAAACCCTGGTTCTAAGCCCCTGCTCGCTGACTTTTGAAAAAACCCTATTCTTGGTGCTTTGATTCCCCTATTATAAGCTGGAAAGTAGCTCGCCTGGTCTGGTGTACATTTTCTGTGAGCTGAGTTCATGGGAGTCGGTTCCTGTGGACTGGTTATCTCTGGGTGCTGTGACATGTTCAGCGTCTGACCTGCAGGACCACCCTGCCCCCAGGAGCCTCTTGAACCCCATCTCCAACTCCCTCTTGCCCTCTGCTAATATATTTATCCTCCCAAGACCCTCAGTGAGCACCGCAAAGGAGTGTCCCCTCTCTTCTCCTCCCCTCTTCCCACCCCGCCTCAGCACCAGCCTCCCCCCCCCAAGCAAATGTCTTTCCCGACTCTGCGATGTGAGGGTAATGGATAATATCCATTATCCACCATGGATATCTAGCATTTTTTTTTTAAAGATTTTATTTATTTATTCATGAGAGACAGAGAGAGAGAGAGAGAGAGAGAGGCAGAGGAGAAGCAGGATCCCCTCTGAGCAGGGAGCCCAATGCGGGACCCGATCCCAGGACCCTGGGATCATGACCTGAGCTGAAGGCAGGCGCTTAACCATCTGAGCCACCCAGGCGCCCTAGCATTTTTTTTTTTAATTTGTTTGGATCCCACTTCATTTCAAAATAATTTTAGGCTGCTGGTAGGAGTAAGCACACTCCCGTCTAACTCATAAGACTATTGTAAAAATTAAATGTGGAAAATTATCCAACACAATACAGGTGTGATGTTGTTGCTGTTTTTCTCCAAAAGGACTTAGCCCACCCTACTCTGGCGCCCCGGTGGAGTTGCCGATGGTAACTCCATGACTTTCCAAGTCCTCTGGGCTGAACTCAGGCATGCTGTATGATTGTGTCCTTCCCCACTGGCTTCCACTATGGCCTTATAAGTTCCTCGGATGACCCGAGGGTTTTCTGTGTGCTGGTCAGTCTGCTAAGAGCTTTAAATGCCGTACTGAATATCAACTCAGTAGACCCTTGTGTCCCCATTTTTTAAAAGATTTTATTTTTTATTTTTATTTATTAAATTTTATTTATTCGCGCACGTGCACGATTGGGGGGAGGGCCAGAGGGAGAGAGCAGACTCCCTGCTGAGCAGGGTGCTCCATCCCAGGACCCCTAGATCATGACTTGAGCCGAAGTCAGACACTTAAGCCACTGAGCCACCCAGGCGCCCCACCCCCATTTTATAGGTAAGAGAACTGAAGCTCAGAATTCATAAAATTTACCCAAGATCTCACAGGTAACAAGTGAGAGGGCTGTACCCTGAAACGGTGATTTTACCCCAGGGAACACAGACTCCGAGGCCTCCCTGGCAGTGCGTGGACTGGGTCAGGTGTAAGGCAATGGGGGATGGGGGTGGCTTGTGGCAACTGGAGCACCTATCTGGGGCATTCATGTTCCCAACCTTTTTTCCGGCCACCCCAGCCACGACACAGTGGCACTTCCACCACCCTTGGATCAAGCACTAGTCCTAACTGCCTCCCTGCAAAAGCTGCTCTCCATGCCCGCCGCCAGCCTGCAGGTCCTCATCACTCACACCTGGGAGGCTGCAGGGGCCTCCTCCATGGCCTTTCTGCCTCCAGCCCCTGCTCTCCAGAGCCAGACACCATCCTTCCCCCGAGCACCCAGTCCTGCAGAGACCCAGCCCCCACTGGCCCACCGCAGGGACCATCACAGAGTGCAAGGAGCAAGGACTTTGCAGCCCGACGGTGCTGGGTTCAAGTATCAGCTTTGCTATTTGCTAGCTGGGTCCTCTTGGGTAAGTTACTTAACCTCCTTGGCCCTCAGTGTTCTCTAGAAGGAGCATCATGATGATAGCCAGCACACAGTCCTTAGGCGCACTAGATGCATTTATAATTGTGAAGAGTTCAGCCCAGGGCCAGCCCAGTGTGTGTTCACCCCACTGATAGACACACAAGGTGGTAAACAGGTTGGTACTCTCGCCCCTTCTTGTATCACTGCCAAACATGGGAAGTCAGGGAGGATTGTGGACTTGCCCAGCTAATAAATGGAACATTCAGCTTCCAAATCCAGGGCAGTTTCTCATCCGCAAGATGGAGACCGAACCTCCAGCTACACCCGGTCTGGCATCCACCTAGAGAAGACACCATGCATATAGCAGGGGCAGGTGCTCTGAACCTACGCCACCTACTTAGGGAGGCAGGAGGGCCAAGGGCCCGCTAGAGCAGAAGCTGAGCTCATCCCCAGACCCCAGCAGTCCTGCAGGGCAGGGCCGTTTTCAGCCCTTTACAGACCCTGCATCTGATTCTCGCCCGCCCCCCATCACAACAAACTAAAATGGACTCACATCCCTCATCAGATATAACATTTCTTTGTTTTAAATGTAAAAGGGCTTTTATAAATTTGCTTTTGAAATTACTTGACTATGAATAAGTCATTTAATTTACTCTTGGCTATGATTTCTCTTCAATCGTTCTGCATATCCTGGAACTCTTGACAAAAATCCAACTTACAGATTGTTTTCAAATATAATGACATTTGTATGGATACCAAACTTAAGGGGTATTAAAGTTGACATGCTACTTTCTGAAAGCATTTGATTAAACCTTCACCATTTTGATGTAGTCTATTTCATATCTTGCAGCCCCCAAAGCTTTTCTTTTAGGGCTCTGACATTTCCCAGGCCTTTAAAAGCCCTCCCTGGGGCGCCTGGGTGGCTCAGTTGGTTAAGCGACTGCCTTCGGCTCAGGTCATGATCCTGGAGTCCCGGGATCGAGTCCCACATCGGGCTTCCTGCTCAGCAGGGAGTCTGCTTCTCCCTCTGACCCTCTTCCCTCTCGTGCTTTCTATATCTCATTGCCTCTCTCTCTCAAATAAATAAATAAAATCTTTAAAAAAAAATAAATAAAAGCCCTCCCTGGGCCCTGGGTAGGTGGGTTTGCTCCCAGAGCCAGGGCACTTGGGGTCTTCCGGTCTCCAGACCCGAAGGCCGCCCCTGAACATACCGCTGCAGGAATACCCACCCCAGACTGTCCGGGGCATCCTAACTGGTAAACTTTATTCTCATCTTGAAAACAAAATGATTTACCAAATGTTGGGTTAAATGTGATTTAATACTTCAGCCTTCATTGGAGTTTCAGAGAAATGAATTTACAAATGAGGCAATCCTTTGATGGGGCGAATGTTCTGACATAGGGGTTGGAAATTAGGTTGACTGTCGTCCTAACCAAACCCTATCACCCCCTTCCCATGTGGGGGGCACAGCCAGGACCCACCCCTCCTCCCTTAACCCCCCCTCCGGAAGGGCCACTGGGAAGGTGAAAGTTTTGTGATTGGCCAGGAACTGTCCCCTGGTGTAGATTTCATTGAGGGCCAGCCCTGCAGGGCAGACTGGATGACGTGGGTATTGCACTCTGGGTCTATTATTTATTATTATTATTATTATTATTATTATTATTTTGTTGGGGGTCTTTTAAAGCAGACCAGTTTTTTTTTGTTTTTGTTCTTTATATGCCCATCATGGGGCTCAAACTCAAGACCCTGAGATCAAGAGTTGCATGCTCTACCGACTAAGGCAGCCAGGGGCACCTAAAGCAGATCAGTTGTTTGTTTTTTTAAGATTTATTTATTTATTTGAGAGAGAGAGTGCACGCACCTGTGCATGCACACTGGTGGGGGGAGAGGCAGAGGCGGAGACAAGCAGACCCCGCACTGAGTGAGGAGCCTGATGCGGAGCTGGATCTCACAAGCCTGAGATCATGACCTGAGCCAAAATCAAGAGTTGGATGCTGAACCAACTGAGCCACCCCGGTGCCCCACAGACCAGTTTTTTAAATTCCCTCTGCTGCCCACCATTATTCACCACCGACTCCACACAAGAGGCAGAAACCCTAGCTCCCAACTACTACAGAGGAGCAGAGGAAGGCAGATGCCTCCTTCACGCAGATGTCCACAGACACCTGCGAAGCAGGGTATGAGGAGCGGCGTGTTGTGATGCCAAGAAAAGGAAAGGAAGTGGCAGGACCGCACAGGAGGCTTCGGGGAGGTAGGGGGCTAGGAAAGGACCTTAAGCTCAGCTTACATATTTTCATTCATTTCTATTGATAAGGAATAAAATATATGTATAATACGTTTATATATATATATATATATATTTTTTTTTTCCTTGGACCTGATCCAAGAATCTTGGGCCTGGTCACTTCACTCATGGGCATCTAGACTGGGGGAATATATCCGTAAAGCCTGTAAAGATAATACTAGCTACTACTTATTTTTTAAAAATATTTTATTTATTTATTTACTTGAGAGAGAGAGAGAGAATGACTGGGGAGGGGCAGAGGGAGAAGCAGGCTTCCCGCTGAGCGGGGAGCCCGATGTGGGACTCAATCCCAGGACCCTGGGATCATGACCTGAGCCGAAAGCAGACGCTTAACCGACTGAGCCACCCAGGCGCCCCACCCCCAAGCTACTACTTATTGAGCACTTAATACTTTATATCCGGAGATGGGATTGACTGAATGAATCCAAAATCACCCTGTGAGGACAGTGCTATTATTATTCCCATAAAATGGATGAGGACCTAGAGGCACAGAGTGGGAAGTAGCTTGCCCAAGGTCACACAGCCAGATAACAGTGAAGTCAAAATGCAACCCCTGGCGGTCTGATTCCAGAGCCATGATGGAATCATGTTAGCCATGACATTAGGCCATAGTCATTCTTAACAAAGAGCCGTGATGGTTAATGATGGCGAGGCTTACCACAGGACAGCGTACAGTAATTAAAATGTGTACACAGGCATACCTCATTTTACTGTGTTTTGCTTTATCGCACTTCGCAGACACTGGTTTTTTTACAAACTAAAGGTTTGTGGCGACCCTGCCTCAAGCAAGTCTATCAGTGCCATTTTTCCAAAAGCTTTTGCTCATTTCTATCTCTGTGTCACACTTCGGTACCTCCCACAATTTTTGAAACTTTTTTTTTTGCGAGTGAGCACGTGTGCGCATGCGTGAGCAGGTGCGGGGGCGGGGGGGGGGCCAGAGGGAGAGAATCTTAAGCAGGCTCTCTGCTCACCATGGAGCCCAACTTGGGGCTCCATCTCACGACCCCGAGATCATGACTTGAGCCCAAACCAAGAGTCGGAAGCTTAACCGACTGCGCCACGCAGGCGCCCCTAAATTTTTTCATTATTATTTGTCATGGTGATCTGTGACCAGTGATCTTTATGTCACTACTGTAATTGTTTGAGGGCATCACAAACCACACCCATAGAAGATGACAAACAATAAATGTGTGCGTTCTGACTACTCCACCCACCAGCCTTTCCCATTGCTCTCCCTTCTCCCTGAGACGCAACAATATTGGAATTAGGCCAGTTAACAACCCTACAAGGGCCTCTAAGTGTTCAAAAAAGTTGCACGTCTCACACTTTAAATCAAAAGCTAGAAATGATTAAGCTTAGTGAAGGAGGCATGTCAAAAGCCAAGACAGGCTGAAAGCTAGGCTTCTTACGCCCATTAGCAAGTTGTGCATGCAAAGGAAAAAGTTGCTGGAGGAAATTAGAAGTGTGGCTACAGTACACACGTGAATGATAAGAAAGCAAAACAGCCTTAAAAAAAAAAAAAAAGCCAAACAGCCTTATTGCCAATATGGAGAAAACTAGTGATCTGGATAGAAGATCAAACCAGCCACAGCATTCCCTTAAGCCAAAGCCTATAGGAGCTAATGCAGCTGGTGACTTCAAGTGGAAGCCAGTGCTCATTTATCATTCCAAAGGCCCTAGGGTCCTTGAGAATTAGGCTAATCTACTCTGCCTGTGCTCTATCAGTGGAACAACAAAGCCTGGATTGCAGCACATCTGTTTACAACATGGTTTACTGAATATTTTAAGCCCACTGTTGAGACCTGCTGCTCAGAAAAAAAAAAAAAAATTCCTTTCATAATATGACTGCTCACCGGCAATGCACCTGCTCACCCAGGAGCTCTGACGGAGATGTGCAATGAGATTCATGTGGTCTTCGTGCCTGTTGACACAGCATCTATTCGGCAGCCCGTGGACCAAGCAGTCATTTCCACATTGCCAAATCGTATTATTTAAGAATTGCATCTTGTAGGGCTGTAGCTGCTGTAGCTAGTAATTCCTCTGATGGACCTGAGCAAAGTACACAGAAAAGCTTCTGGAAAGGATTCACTCTTCTAGATGCCATTAAGACTATTTGTGATTCACGGGAAGAGGTCACAGTAGCAACATGAACAGGAGTTTGGAAGAAGTTGAATCCAGCCCTCACGGAGGACTCTGGGGGGTTCCAGACTTCAGTGGAGGAAGGAACTGCAGATACGGTGGAGACAGCAAGACAGATGGAATGAGAAGTGGAGCCTGAAGATGAGAATGGATTGCTGCAATCTCATGATCAAACAGGAATAGATGAGGAACTGCTTCTTATGAATGAGTAAAGAAAGTGGTTTCCTGAGATGGAATCTATGCCTGGTGAAGATTATGTGAAGATTGTTGAACTGACAACAAAGGATTTAGAATAGCACAAAAACTTAGTTGATAGAGCAGCAGCAGGGGAGGGGTGCCTGGGTGGCTCAGTTAGGCGACTTTTGATCTCGGCTCAGGTCATGATCTCAGGGTCGTGAGATCAAGCCCTGCATCGGGCATGGGACTCCACCATATGGGGTCTGCTTGAGATTCCCTCCCTGTCTGCCCCTCCCCCTGCTTGCACTCTCTCTCTCTCTCTCAATAAATAAATAAAATCTTTAGGAAAAAAAAAAGCAGGTTTTGAGAGGATTGACTCCCAATTTTGAAAGAAGTTCAACTGTGGGTAAAATGCTATCAAACAGCACTGCTTGCTACAGAAAAATGGGAGAAACTGTTTGTGAAAGGAAGAGTCAATTGATGTGGCAAACTTCACTGTTGTCTTAGTTGAAGAAGTTGCCACAGCCACCCGAGCCTTCAGCAGCTACCACCCTCATCAGTCAGCAGCCATCAATATCCAGGCAAGACCCTCCACCAGCAAAAAGATTACAACTTGCTGAGAAGTTCAGGTGATGGTAAGCATTTTTTAGCAATAGTTTTTTTTTTAATTAAGGTATGTGTTTATATATATATGCCGTTTTATTTTTTACATACTTTATACATATGCTAGATCTTAGAATGCTATTGCACACTTAATAGACG
This sequence comes from Eumetopias jubatus, assembly GCF_037043125.1. Lineage (NCBI taxonomy): Eukaryota > Metazoa > Chordata > Mammalia > Carnivora > Otariidae > Eumetopias > Eumetopias jubatus. The sequence continues at coordinate 15,120,068 of NW_028274810.1, forward strand.
GTAGTAGAGTGTAATCATAAGTTTTCTACACACTGGGAAACCAAAAATTAATTCAACTCACTTTATTGTGATATTCGCTTCCTTGAGGTGGTCTGGAACCCAACCTGCAATCTCCCTGAGGTATGCCTGTATTTATAAAGGATATTTTAATGAAATGTGGAAGGACTTACGTTCAAGTATCTTAGGAACACAAAATGATACATATATGATCTCAACTCAAAAATGCCTTCTTAGAAAAGAGCTGAAAGGAATATATACGTATGTATTTAAGATCTATAAAGGGGTGCCTGGATGGCCCAGTTAGGCGTCTGGCTCTTGATTTCAGTTCAGGTCATGATCTTGGGGCCATGGGATCGAGCCCGTCAGGCTCCGCACCAGGTGTGGAGCCTGCTTAAGATTTTCTCCCTCTCCTTCTGCCCCTACCTACGGTCTTTCTCTAAAATATATATATATATAAATAAAAATAAAATAAAATACATAAACATATCTGACATGCAGATGATCAGCAAATACTTGTTGAAACTGGTGGACTGTGAGTGGGCTTTTTTCTTCTTCCCATTTTTCTAGTTTCCAAATTTCTCTAAATGAAAATTATTTTCTTTTCAGACAAGAAAAACTATTATGGCCTTACCATTGTCAAATTATTTGCTCTCAGTAAATGCTTAAAAGAGAAATTTCTGAGAAACTAAAAAACCAGAAGCAAGTTGTTTTTTTGAAAGAGGGAGAGGTTGCTAAGAAACTCTTTAAATTGGTCATCTCCTGAGGGCTAGGCCTCAGCACACACTGAGAACATTACAAAGGATGAGAACATGGAATGAATCCTGTTGTATGGAAAAGCCGAGTTCCTTGGGCAGACTAGGCTCGGGGTAGGGGTGGGGAGCCCTGCGTCGTGAGCCCCCGGCCTTCCAATCCCCACCTGCTCCTCCTGGGGCTGTTTCCCGAGCCAGAAACCGGCCAGCATGGTACAATCTCTTGCTCAGCATTCTGCTCTCACATGTGGTTTTAGCATCTGTAAATGGCTAGAATGTATTTGTGAGTGATGCCTTTTGGAGAAGGATGGAGCCCTGGTCTTGGCCAGGCACGAGCCTGGTGGCTAGCGGCCCTCAGGAGGGCTTCCGCCCAGGGGTGCCTGGTGAGGTGCCCATGTGCGGTCTGCCAGGGAGAGGCGGGGCTGGGGCAGAGCAGGCTGACAGGAGGGGAGGAAGCCAGCCTCCGGGTCCCTCACCAGGCCCTCAATTACTCACGCTCCTGCTGTCCCAGGGCTAATTGTTTCTGAAGCGCCAGCCCATCCATCGCCCTACTCAGCAGCTGCAGGCTTCTCTGTCACCAACCCAAGACCCTGCACAGCATAGGTCACATTCCACTTTTGTCCTTTACTCAGGCAGCACACTCCAGCAACCTCTTTGTCCAAGGAGGTGGTCCAGAGATTATGCATGAAACATGGACCAGAGCCAAGTCACTTAGGCGCCTGGGGGGCTCAGTCCTTAAGTGTCTGCCTTCAGCTCAGGTCATGACCCCAGGGTCCTGGGATCAAGCCCGACATCATCGGGCTCCCTGCTCAGCGGGAAGCCTGCTTCTCCCTCTCCCACTCCCCCCGCTTGTGCTCTCTTTCTCTCTCGCTCTCTCTCTCTCTCGCATGTGTGCGCAAAAATAAATAAAATCTCAAAACCCTGATGTCCCAAGTTTGAGAACCACTGGACTCAGGTCAGCTTGCTTGTAAGTGCGGATTCCCACATTTACCCAGCTGTCCCGAGAGGCTGGAAGTGAGGCAGTAGGAGACGCAAGGGATGCTAGTCCTCAAACTGGTATGACAGGAATGTGCCCCAGACCTGGGGCCAAGTGCCCACTTCAGCGGGGGCAGACTGGACAAGGGCCTGGGGCAGCAGATGCATCCCTGGTGGGCCTCTCCTCTCACCCAGCTTCCACAGTCCATTTCTGCATTCACAAACACCCATCAGCCAAGCCCAGTCACTCCCCTTAGGATCTGCTGCACCTCTAGCCACGGTGCTTCTGGATCCACCCTCCGCTACCACCCCCATGGCTCGCCCCCTCCGAACAGAGATCCCACCTGCCTCATTACTTAAATAATCTTTATTTCTCATGCACTAGGAAAGATGGGATTGTATGAAACACTGCATTTCACAGCAAAGGCCTCAGTCCAAAACACAACACAGGGGACCAGGTGGATTCAGGTCTGGCCAAAACTCTGGGGACCATCGTGGGGCTGCCACCCGCAGGGCTAGTGACAGATTCAGGACCCTCCAACTGTAGTGGCCCCAGACACAACACAGGGTAGCTACCCCCTCCCACAGAGGCCCAGGAAGCTGACACCAGAAGAGCATGTGGACCAGAGAAAGGACGGAGGAGGCTGCTAGGCAGTGACATGGTGGATGCAGTGGTCCAGCGCCGCCGAGGCCTGAGTCCAGGCCGCCAGGGCTCTGACTGAGCTCTCCGCCCAACTGTGCTCACTGGAACTGCTGGAGTGCCACAGACCCCCGGCAGATACACACGGGCCCCACCTGCCTGCTCCTCAGCCGCACACACAAGACGACATCTGCCCAGATGGGACCCCAAAGGCTAGAGGGGCCAGCCCCCTTCAACCATCCCTAGCCCCTGTGGACACTTAAGATGCCCACCGGACAGCCAGGCTTCAGAGGTCCCTGGGACAGGGCCGTGGGCAGGGCAGCCAGCAAACCTGGGCCACCAGGTACCATCCGAGCCAAGACAAGAGCAAAGCAGATTCTGGGCACCACTTTCCGGGAGGTGGCACCGGGACAGATACAGGTTGGAGACATGCAGGACAAAACAAAGAACGGACACATGCAGACGTGACAGGGCAGGAGGGGTCTGAGGATAAAACGTGGTCAAGGTGCTGAGCTGTGGGGGCAAGGTGGGCCGGGCTCACTGAGGCCCCGGGCTTGTCATGACCCCGCTCTCCTCAGGGATGGTCTCCAGCATCTCACTCTGGACAGCCTGTGTGATGAGAGCCAGCTCCTGGCACAGAGTCTCATAGCGGTAGCCCACACGGATGTCCGGCACGTTCGTACGGCGGATATCATTGCCCTCAGGGCCCTCCTTTGTATAGTTGGGTCCCAGCCAGTGGCTCTTCACCTACAGTGGGCAGGGGTATCAGACAGGGCCGCAGCTAGCTTTGAGGGGCCACTCCCCAGGCCTGAACCATCCCAGGGCCAGCACCCCTGGCACCTCCCCAAACGCAGAGGAGGAGAGGGTGGATACCAGGCTGCAGGCGGGTGGGGGTGGTACCTTGTGGGAGAAGCCGCTCATGAGCACGCTGTTGCGGGCCAGCTCACACATGTCGCAGGAGCTGAGCTTCCACACCTGCGTGGCGATGCTGTACTCCTCCATTAGTGGCTCCTGCACAGGCCAGGTGCCCTCAGACGGGAGCACGCGGGCCTGCCACCCAGTCCCCGTGCCCCTGTCCTTGCGCCACCCCCCCGCACCCCTCCCCCTTCTCGGCAGGATGGCAGGAATTGCCCCAGGATGTGCTGCACTCCACCAGCAGGGGGCAGCACCAGCGCCGAGCCCCAGGGTCCTGTCCCAGGACCACCTGCGGCCCGGTTCTGACCTTGGTGAAGTGGAACTGCAGGGGATCATCAGTGGACAGCGAGACCATGAGCCCACGGGACAGGTACTCGGGGAGCGGGTTCCGGTGGTAGCTGAGGAACAGGCTGTTGTTGCTGAGCGGAGACATGGCGATGCCAATCTGGGCCAGGTAATACAGGTACTGCAGGACTGGGGCCTGCGTGGGCAGCGGGGAGGGGCCTGTCAGGCGGCCTCAAGGCTGGGGAGGACACCTGGCTCTGGGGTTGCAGGCCACAGTGGAGGGGGCGGGAAGCCCAGCCTCGGCCTCACGTACATAGGGTCATTTACAGCCAAGATCCAAGCAAGGGCCGCAGTGTGGGGGCTGGGCCATGCAGGGGTCCAAACTGGGGGTTTGGTGAGGAGAGAGATCAGTTGCTGAAGAGGCTCGAAGGGTTGAAAGGGAGGTGAGCGATCGGGAGGGGAGGCTGGGGGTGCAGGCCCTGACCTTGCGCAGAAGCAGCCCGTGAGAAATGTTCTCGGCCAGCATGAAGGCCGACACCAGGTGGTGGATGGGCCCCGCTTCCCCACAGTGTGGCCTCAGCACAAACGTGTGGAAGCCCCTCTGCCTGGGGGCAGAAAGACAGTGTCAGCTCCCCAGCCCGGGCTCCCGAGCCCCCCACCCGGTGACCGCCTAGACCTGGGACAAAGTGCCAGGGGCAGATTCTTGGCTGTGAGGGCTGAGCCCAGAAAGAACTCCCTGGGTCCAGGAGTGGGAGCAAGGGGTGGGTCGGGGCTCCGGTGGCCCCAGGGCAGGGGGAGCAGAGACACCACACTGGAGGAACAGGCACCTGCGCAGGTGGTTCAGCATGGCCATGTTGGCAAAGGTGTAATACAGGTAGTAGGCATAGGGTGGGTTGTCCTCCTCCACCCAAGCCTTGGGGAGAGGGCTCTCCAGGTTGAAGACGTGGTTCTCGGGCTTAGACTCATCATCCACGCTGTCGAAGCCATCCACCTGGCCCAGAATCCTGGGGTCAGGCCTGGAGCTGCAGCGAACCCTGAGGCAGGCCACCCTCCCCCTCCCCTGCCCCATGCAGCCCCTCACGTGCTCCAAGAAGAGGTGCAGCTCCGGGTGGCTGGCAGGGTGCACAGTGGCTTCAAACAGTGGCAGGAAGATGTTCTCCAGCATCTCCTGGAAGTTGGCTAGCTGGCCCTTTGTACGGTACACGTCGCTGCAGGCAAGACACGCACACACACAGGACGTGCGGTCACCAAGCATCAGAGCCCGGCCCGCACGCACCAGAGCACTTCTGCACGACCCTGGATGGGCCAGGCTGGGCAGACCACAAGCGGAACCAGGGGGTAGCCCTCCCACTCAGAGGGCTCAGCTGGGGCGGGGGAGGACCCGCCACCCCGGGCAGGCAGGAGGCAAGTGCTGTCCCCTTGAACCCTGCCACCCACGTTCCCTCCCGCTCTGAGGGACACTCACAAGAGGCGGGGCACTTGCACGAGCCAGCGCACATTGGGAGAGTGTACTCGGTGCTTCACGGCCCAGAACGCCAGCTTGTCCCACTCATCCCTCGAGCGCCCATAGATGGAGAGCCGCAGCTCTGCGTTCTGGTATTTGCTCTCCTCCAGGTCAGACATCACTTCCTGAAAGACACGCAGGGGTGGGGGCGGAGGGGGGCAACCGTCACACCCACCTACCCATGACACCCGGCTCCCATGCGGTCGGGGGTAGGGCTGCTCAAGGCTCTTGCTACCCCTGCCCATGGGCCTGGGCAGTCCCTTCTCCTCACCTTGATAATGTGGGCAAAGTACTTTCCAGAAACCCTATTGTCGGTCTTGATGAAGATCTCTCGGAGGACAGACTCCCCAATGGGGTTGTACTTGGCATTGAACTTGTCAAAGCGATGGAAGGTGTTCCTGTCCTGGGGAAGATGGGCAGGCCCAGGTCACCCCTGTCTCTGGGCCACACACTGACCCAGCCCCTCAGCCAGTGGGACAGACCGCGTGCATGTCCAGCGTGTCCACACTCAGGTCGTAAGCAGTGAGATTCATGCTCTCAAAGACCTCCCGCAGCGTCTGCTCGCGGCCCTGCTCCACGTGCACGATCTCCTCCAGATGTCGCTTCATCGCGCGTTTGATGAAGCGCAGCAGATGCTTCTGGTTCATGCAGGACGAGGCATGGATGTGTGTGTCCACCTGGGGTGCAATGGGGGGCCGCTGGGTTCCCTGGAGGCCAGTCCACAAGGGAGGCCAGGCAGGGGCGCAGGGCCGGACATGTGGGGAGGGCCCACCTTCCGGATGTTGTAGAAATCTCGGTGTGGCACCTTCTTCTGGGCGGCCAGCTCCTTCATCTCGTTGAGCAGCACGTGCATCTGGAACTTGGAGCTCAGGTACTGTAGGCGGCGGTAGCAGAAAGACTTTCTGGACAGGGAGAGAACAAGGCAGGGGCACTGAGCCACAAGCAGAGAGGGGAGGGGACAGGACTGAGGCTGCGGGGGGGGGGAGGGGAGACAGATGGAGGGAAAGGCTAGGTCTCGGTGACTGTGAAGGGGTGAGAGGTGGTGGCAGGTGTTTGCGGCAGGGCTGCAGCTGGGCAGTCTGGGCTGGAAGGAAGCCAAGTGTCTGGGCCAGGCAGGGACTCACATGGGGCCGTTGATTATCAGGGCCATCAGCACATTGACATCCGCCACAAATTCCTGCAGGTCAGGGTAAGGCAGCTCCACTTCTGGACAACTGGCAGATAAGGGGAGCTCAGGTGAGGGAAGCAAATCATGCCCCGTGGGCCCTCCCAAGCTGGGGCAGCCCCCACACAGCTCTCCCCCCAGCACTGCCCACACCCGCTTACTGCTCATCGGGTTCCCTGCGGGTGTAGACATGCACCACGCCCTGCACCATGCGCAGACCCAAGCCCAGGTCCCCAGGCATGGTGCTTGGCTCACAGTACTCATAGGGGTGCTGCTCCAGCGCAGGGGGGTGCACCGGGGCATCTGCAGGGTGGGGAGGGTGGAGTCAGGGCTAGGGCTCTTCCAGGCCACCTGCTGCCCAGCCCAGAGGCCCCACAGAGAGGGAGAGCTCCTGCCCCTACCTCCACCCACCATGGGCCAAGGGGCTGGCATGAGCCTGGGTGGGGGAAAGCAGGCAGGGTGGAGGTTCCCGGGCACCAAAGCTCAGGGAGTCGGGGACACCAGGGCTCTTGGAGCAGGGCAGGGATGGGGAGTCCCACCAGCGGACACGGGGGTGTCGGGGCCCTGCTCGTAGGTCCGTGTCTCCAGAGGCTTCTCAGCCAGCTGCTGCAGGTACCGGCGGGTGGTGGGGCAGAAACTCTGCAGCGACAGGGCCATGTACTTTTCCCGGATGAAGAGTGCCCGCACCACGCTCTTGGCTGCATCCAGCAGGTCTGTAAATGGCACCTGGAGCCAAGACATGGGGTCACTCTCCTTGCTCTCAGACCCAGACCAGGCTCACCCGCATCCCTTCCCCGAAGCCTTGACCCCGGAAACAGCGCATCAACTAGCTCCCAGCCACAGACCCTTTGCCCGCCCCTCCCCCCCACAGGTTTTGGAAAGAGAAATGCCCTCTCTAGGCCGCACCCAGCTCCCAAGCAGGGGGAGCCCACGGGGACTCCTGGAGTCAAGAGGGGTAGAGACCCAAGGCCCTGCCCACACTGACCCCACACTTCTCCTCGCCGGTGATGGTGACCCGCTGAAATTCCCGCTCTAGCACCACGTCTCGCTCCCGCAGGCCCCGGTCACCTTGCCCCTCGCCCTGCTCTTTGTAGAGCCTACGAGTGGAGAGCACAAGGGAGGGGGCTAGAGCCAGCAGCAGGACAGGCCCCACAGCCCCACAGCCCTCCGCGCCCCTCTGCCCTCCTCACTGGAGGTCCGAGGCACTGTCTGTCTTCAGGAAATCTTGCTTGGCCCGAAGCAGGATGTCCGGCTCCAGCCTAGAAGGGAGAGGGGCAAGAGGTCAGGCCGATGACAAGGGATGGCCCTGGTGGTCAGGTCCCTGCCCCGTGCCGGCTGCTGTGCCCCTGTTGTTCCTCATGGCCCCGTGGGGCCGTGGAACCCTGCACTGTGGCTGCTGTCTGGCCCCCACGTTACAGATGAGAAAGCCCACCCAGAAGCTGAGCGACACATTCTAGGCCACACGGGTGGGTGCAAGACAGAGCCAGAACCCAAGAGCCTGCCTCCAAAGCCTGCACTTCATATCACTGGTCTACGCTCCCTCCCCAGCCGGTCCAAGGGAGCACAGGATGGGAGAGGGACAGGGACAGGACTCTGAGAGTGTCCCAGTAGAGAGAGAGGGACACTGGGCAGACCACCCCCGTGTCCCCTTGCCCCGACCCCACAGCAGCCTGGCCGTGCCCCCTCCACCCATGGCTGCCTGCTGGACTCTGGGCCTGGGGCCTTACTTGACATCCTGGCTGATCTGCCTCTCCAGGCGCTGCCTCCGCTCCTCCAGCTGCTCGATGGGGCTCTCCTCAGGGAACTCGTATGGAGCGCTGCGGAGCTCGCTCTCAGCCAGGGAGCGGCTGAACAGCTCCTGGTGGGAGGGAAGGCAGTGTCAGTGCGCCAGGCCCTCCCTTGCAGAGTCTCAGGATGGGGAGCTGCAGGTACCTGGGAGAGGCTAGGGATTGGGGCACAGCCAAGCGTGGAGTAAGGGGACGGCTGAGATGGAGGGGTGTGGGGAGCAGAGACAGGGCACGGGGACAGCAGTGGAGGGACACAGGGTGCGGTGCCAGGCGATACCTCGGCGATCTCCTTGCATTTGCCATCCATGGACGTGCGTAGGTCGAGTGGGAAGTGCTTGAGGCAGGGGGCAGGGCCTGGCAGGGATCGGGCAGACTGCAGCGGAGGGGCCCCCAGCCCACCCCGAGCCTCTGTGGAGACAGCGATGCCAGGGTCAAAGGGTGGAGGGCAGGGCCTGTGTGCACTAGAAGCCCTGGGCCCCTGCACACCCCAGGCCTGTCCCAAAGAGAGGCCAGGGTCCTGGAAAGTGGGCAGTCTCTCCTCAGAGGCTGAGGATCAGGCCTGCATGTGGCTCCCAAAGGACCTCACCCTCACAGTCTAGCACGGTGCCCCTCAGCCATTCCAGGCTCAGGAGTGGGGGGCTCCCGAGGCTGCCTCTAGAGTGACCCGCTGCCTCAGGGAGCAGGAGACCTCCTACAGGCAGGCACACATGTACACACACATGTACACACACACGTACACACACACACACACACCTCCCGGGTGCTCATTAAGGACCTGGTGGCCAGGCCCACATCTTCCAGGGCACACATGTACACACACATGTACACACACACACACACCTCCCGGGTGCTCATTAAGGACCTGGTGGCCAGGCCCACATCTTCCAGGGCAGGCAGGCCAGCCCGGATCAGACCTGCTTCTGGACCCAGCAAGCCTCCTCTCGGAACCCCAGGGCCTGCACCCGACATCCCAGACCTACACAGCACGAGCGAGTCGCATCTGCCACTCAGCTCTGACCTGGGGACCAGACCCCAAGGGAAGAGGAGGAGGGGAAGTGGAGGGCCTAGTTGGCAGCAGGAACCCTACCTCCTCCCCAGTGGCGTGCCCTCTCCCCCGGACCCCAGGGCGGCCAAAATGTGGCCCGGCCCCCGGCTGCCCCTCCCACTGCTGGCTGCCCCTCCAAAGGGGACTGCCACAAACAGTCTGCGCCACTCAGAGGCCCCAGGATCTGTGCCGGAGGCCCCAGGGAGGGCCTGGGGAAGGGATTAGCAGAAGCCAGGGCCTCTCCACATGGAGGGCAGAACTCCTCAGCCGCACCACCAGGAGGCTGGCACTAAAGGCCTCGAAGCTGCTAGTCTAGAGGGGCTGCCTGAGCTCCCAGCCAAGTGAGACCCTCCCTGGGCTACCAGCCCCACCCTCCCCACCAGGAAGCTCTCCACACCAAACTGGGCTCTCCCAGCCTGCTCTGAATGGTGCTCCCTTCCAGCACGCTCCTTTCCCCTCAGCGCCGGGTCTTAGGGATGGATTGGAGGCTCTGCCCAGGTAGCGTGCCTTAAAGTCTGTGGGCTCACTTCACGATCCCCCAGAGTTGGGTCCCAAGGCTGGACAAAGGGAAGAGGAGGTGCCTGCCCTAGATCCAGGACCCAGCCCCCGCTCTCCCTGGTGCCGGCCTGGATCCTACCTAGAGTTCAGGCAGCTCCAGCCAGCAGCCCTGTGCCCCTCGCCCGCCGGTTTGCTGAGTGGGGCTGTAGCCAGTCCCCCAGGACAGCTCAGGGGCCGGCACGGGCTGTACCAAGTGCAGCTGCATGCAGGGGAGACCCTAGGATGACAGCAAGCAGGGGGCTAGGGAGGCCCAGGGGAACCAGAAATCAAGGGAAGGAGCATCAGAGTTGGGAGATCAGAGAAACCTCAGAAGGGAACAGTTTTAACCTCTACAGTACCAGCGCCCAACCTAAAGTGGAGCCCCCAAGGGGGTGGAGCAGGGTAGGCTGACCCGGGCAGGGCAGTCTGGCTGGGAGGGGCCGGGCCTCCTTAAAACGCACTACTCTGGGGAATAGTGAGTGGGTAGGGCCAGGGTGGCCAAAGGGGTGGGGGGAGAAGAGGGGACAAGCAGCCTGAGCAGCCCTCCCTTCCGTACACAACAGCCCCAGGCCAGCTTCCCCTGCCCTGTGGCCTTGTTTTGCTCACCACTGTCCCCTGGGTCCCTGGGGACAGACAAAGCCTCTTCCAGGGACAGAAGTTGGCTGGCAGTGAGGGAAGTGACTCAGTCCCGGTAGGGACCAGGTACTGAGCTTCTCTGCTGCCCATGGGGCCTGATTCATGGCTCCCCAGACCTCCAGCCTCCTCTTGAAGCCTATCGTCGGGAACAAACCGTCCAGGAGAAGTGTGGGAGATAAGGGACTAGAATTTGGAGGACTTGAGTCTGACTCTATTCCCACTTACTAGCATGTCTCTGCCTCCCACAGGCTTCAAGTCCTGTCTATAATGGGGTGATAAGCGGGTCCTGCCCTGTCTACCCACCCACTGCCGTACGGCTCATAGAGACAGAGCTCTGCAACTGTTGTGTTAAACACCATTCTCTACGATTATGAACTCCCGGGACGCTCCAAGCACTTACCACGCACAGTCCAACCTTCTAGAGAGGGTGGGAGGTTCTCGGGCCCAGGGCAGGCCGGCACAACCAAGTAGTGAAGGGTAGCAAAGAGACCGGAATTTGACAGGGGTAGAGATGGGGGTTGACACTATCTCATACTCGCAAGAGGGCAGAGCAGGAAGAGAAAAGAAAGATGGGCACCTGCTCCACACCCAGGGTGTAAGATGGAGCCCGCTGTCCTTTCCTGCCCAAGAGCCCCGGTCTTACACAACTCCTGCCTTCCAGACCCCGGCAGGGGAGGCCGCCCACAGACCTCCAGGGCTGGTCTCTATCAGGTCAGCAGGAGCTGAACTGAAGGTCCTAATCTCAACCTCCCGCCTTAGCAGGGTGGCCCAGGACCTCCACAGAAGCACTGTGGTGACCAGGACAGGCTCCAGCAGCCAGAGCCATTCCTCCAGGCCTGCAGGCCCCTGCCCGGGGTTCCAGGGCTTCATTAGAGGTGACAGGCAGTAGCCTCCACACTCCCTGAGGCCAGGCCTAGAAGACCCAAGCTTCCTGCCTGCTGGTCCCTTCCCCAGAGTCTGTGCACTGCACCACACACACGAGTAGTCCACCAAAAGCCAGAGGGGCCTGCTCCCACCAACAAACCTCATCTACCCTCTGACCAGGCGCCCCCTCACTCACTGCCAGGACTGCCTCAGTCGAGAGGCAGAGACGTGCCCAAGACTTCGACCCCTAAGTCTCAGATGTTCCCACCGAGTGACCACCCAAAGATGTACAGATCTAGCCCCAGGGGACACACTCTCTGGAGGGCCCAGACCTGAGCACAGAAAACACAGACCCTCAGGCCAGCACTGACCTCTGGGCAGTATTTTCAATGGCATAAGAAAATACTGGAGATGGAATGGTCAGGCTACAGGTACAGATAGCTGCTGAGGGAAGGGGGAGAAGACACTGGCTTGACCCGGTCACCAAAATAGGGGGCGGGGGTCCTTCCTTAGCCACAAGGCCTGGGGCAGCAGACAGCAGGTAGATATCCCTCAGCAAGCAGACTCAGGCAGCCTAGCCCTCAGGAACACAGCCACACCATGCTGCCTGCTCCAAATGGTGCAGAGATGCCTACCAGAGTGGGAGGCAAACCAAAGGGTGCAGGCGCACACAAGTAGGCAGCAGCCCCAGCCCGAGCCCCAAAAACAGGCCTGGCCCAAGGACACCCCACACTTCCAAGGAAGCCCACAAGAAAAACCAGGAATGGACAAACAGCAAATGATGGCCACCGTTGAGCCCCCAGCCCCTGGGATGCCTGGTGGCAACGAGTGTGCCCTAACGTCAGACCCCACCCCGCCCCCCAGGAAAGGGATTCGAGATCTGGGGTCCTAGAAATAAGAACTAAGCACAGGAGGACGCCTGAGCCTGCCCGGTAAAGACACAGCCACCAGCAAGTGTGGCCAGCCCACAAACCAGCCAGTCCCACACATCTCCCTCTCCATTCACACACACGCTCCGCATGCACACAGTCTTAGCACATCCGCACGCTGACACGTGTGCAAACACACCTCTTGCTGCACCCACACCTGCTCCCACTCCTCGTCACAGAGGGCAGCACCCCCAACACAGAACCTGTCACCTTCCACCCCACCTCCCAAGCCAGCTGTCCCTGGGACCGAGGACAAGGAGGGGCATCACCCCAGAGGAGGTGCAGTGGCCTGGGCCAGCGGTGGTGGGGCAGAGCCAGCGCCTGAGGCCAGGAAGCACACACTCACCTGGTACTGCAGAGGAGGCCTGCAAGCTGACCCGCTTCTTAAAGGGATATTTGGCCTTGGGGTTGCTGGGGCCAGATGGGTTGGATGCCATGGCTCGAGCGGCGGAGATGGCGGGGGGAGTCTGAGCCGCACCAGCTGGGCCTCGCTCTGCCACATCCAACCCCTTCCTCCGCCCCGCCCCCAGCGGGAGTGACTGATGCAGGAAGCAGAAGCCCCGCAGGCGGAAGAGGCCCTGGCCACGATTTCTGATGTTGTCTAGGCAACCTCGGGCAGGGGGGCCTCCATCCCCGCCTCTTATTCCCTCCCTTCCCTCTTCAGACCCTGGAGTGACGCGACTGCTGCTAGCTGGGACTAGGGGGCGGGGGGCGGGGGTGGGGGGTGGAGGGGGAGGTGAGCAGACAAGATGGGGAAGGGCCAGCTCCCAGCACTCCACTGACCCCTTCAGGAGCCCTTGCCCCTTGCCAAGGCTCTGGGGCACAGGAGTCAAAGTCCGGGCTAGCTGGTCCAGCCAGCATGGGGGAAAAAATAATAATAAACAGGAATCCAGCGCGAGGTCCCCCAAGCTCAGAACACATTGTCTCAGAGCAGGCGTACTGCGTGAAAACCCAGACCCTATGGGGCACAGTCCCCTTTTCTCTTCTCTGTCAGGCTCCCAGCCCCAGGCGTAGTCCAGCTCTGTGAGGATGGGGGTAGAACTGAGAATCCCGGCCCAGTAGGGAGGAGCCTGTCTTGGGAAAATTCCACTGGCCGGCAGAAGCTACCTTCTGGGAAGGCAGGAGGCAGGGGCTTCTCTGGGGGGCTAGGAAAGAGCCCCCAGCAACTTCTGACTTTTCTGTCTTTTCGCACTCAGGCTCTGCTCTCCCAGGCCCGCCCCAGGAGGAGACGGCCAACTTCCCTAGGTCTGCAGGCTGTGCTGAGACCCCCACCCTTTTGTCACCCTGCCCATGCACTTCTCTGTCCCAGAGACCCCACCCCCCACCCCCAACAGGCGCGCACATACACTCACCTGAGGCCATGCTGCCCGAGCCCGCAGGGGTATCAGGGAGGCTGCCCGCCAGGGTCTGCCCAGCCAGGAAGCGGGGGTGGCAAAGGAGGGGAGGAGGGCCGGGACCCCGACCCTGGCCCAGTCGCTCCGAGGACCCCTGCCCTGGCACTGCGATGGAAGAAGTAAGGCAGTCTTTCAAAATTGCCCGGAGGCGGGAGGTGGACCCCGGCAGACCTCGGCTGCTGCACTGGCCTCGAAGACCCCGAGTCCCGACCCCCAGCTCTCTGCCCAAGAGGCGAGCAGGCCACGTGCTTCCCAGAGAGCAGGACCCGGAACTCGTCTGATCTTCTCTCCACACTCTCTGGGTGTTCGGGATCGGACTACCGTAGCCGGACTGTGGGGCAGTCACGCAACAGGTGCGACCCCATCAAAGCCTCGCCAGCTCCACCGAGCTTCTCGGCCGCCCAAGGCCCCGCCAGATCCGAGGCCCCGCCCCCGCCGGGCAGGCCCCGCCCCCGCCGTGTTCCGCTTCCCCGCGCCACGTGGGCAGCCGCCACTCCGCAGTTGGCCGGCCGGGTCTTGGGCAAGTTCTGTGCGTCAGCTTCCTCATCCATGAAATGGGTGGTGTAATCGCACTCAAGAGAGTTACTGTGAGCATTAAATCTTAAGCACTTTTTCACGGTGCTGGCACTAAGTCCGTGGCCAATAAAAGATAACTAGTAGTGTCTCAAGATTAATTCACTTTTATAAGTCCTACCTCGGCATTCTCACTCTGGGTCGTCCGTTTTCTTCTGGCAGGCGTAGATAAACAGGGTGTGCCCTGCAATTCTGGCTCCCCTTCCCGCATTTACTTCTATATTTATTGGTTAAAAGCTTAGGCCCTATAGCCAGAATGCGTGGGTTCAATTCCATACTCCTCCATCTACTTAGTGATTGACGTTGTTGGGAAAGTTACTGGACTCAGTGCTCTATTTCGTTAAGAGACCCTGCTTTGTGTGGTGGTTAAGATAATTGAGTTAATATAAGTCAAGTGTAGACTAATGTAAAACACTGCCTGGCATGTAGTTACTACTCAGTGTCTGTCTTATCCTTCCTATGTCCTTGGCCTTGGTTCCCTGTTGACAACCTCACACGGTAATGATTCTCCTCACAGCCTATAAGGAGTGGAGTTGGGCTCTTTGGGGGGACAGCAGACACCCCACCCAACCGGCACCCCCACTGCCAAGTGACAGAATCCTACCTAAAGGGAACTTGGGAGGTGGGGTGCCTAAGAACTGAACATACATAAGTGTATTAGCAGCAAATAATCTTTTTCCTATTTCTCCACCTTGTGGGGCCCTTTGTGCCCTACACCCAGTTGTACTAATGCTGTTTGTCCAGCTCCTCCTAGTTCTCACCACCCCCACAGCCAGATTCCTTCCCAAACCCTGCCTCCCCCACCTCTCCCCAAGCTGGATTCTGGACCCTGAACCCTATTATCCCTGTGTATCTGGTGTCACCTCTATCGATCTCTTCCTGCTGCTCCTCACCGTGGGCAAACTCAAAAAAACATGGCCTCCATTGACATGGTAAAACAAGGGAAATGCCATGTTTACCCACCAAATTAGCCAAGATTAAGGGAAAAAAAATCCTAGTGCAGGCAAGGGGGTAATGAGATGGGACACACACATATACTACTGGTGGACACCAACAGCGACATAATCTGTCTGAAGGCCATTTGGTAATACATAAAGTGTCTTTAAAAAGTTATTACTTGACCCTGTAATTCCGCTTTCAGGAAATTGTTCTGCTGGAAAGAGCTTCCAGAAAAATATGCACGAATTTGTTCACCACTGCAATGTTTATCACATAGAAAGGCTGAAACATTAAGGTCCAACAATAGGGGGATGTTTAAATTTTGTCAGATGCATGCAATGAAATACAACCATTAAAAATTGTTCTTGGAGAACTTCTTAATGAGGTGGAAATGTTTACAGTGTAAAGTCTGGTTTAAAAAAAAATGAATGTAAAATCTACATACAGTATGGCCCTAAATATTTGACATATATACATAGAAAACAAACACACCAAAAAGTTTACAAATGGTTATCCGTGGGCAGAAGAATTGGAAATTATATTTCCTTCTTTATACTCATCTGCATTTAAAAAATTGTCTACAATGCATAGCCATTACTTTTATAATCAAGGGAATAGAAAACAACAAATCTGTAATAGCCTCCACACCCCACCCCCAACAGACTCTCCTGGGTCTTAACCCCAGACTAAATTGCTCTTGGGATCTTTAGGAATTTTGAAGCCGTTGGGCTCTCAACGAGTAACAAAATAAATCTTGAAATTAAAAATCAACCAGCAGGTAACCATGTAGAATGTCATCTAAATTCTGACAAAATGCAAATTTTGACAGAGTTTTAAGGGGTGGTATCTTGCATTGGGCTAGGTCTCATTAGGACTTCCCCCTTGATTCAGACCTACCTACCTATTACCTACCTAATCAGCCCATAGGTGGCAATCCCTGCCCTCCACCTTACCCAGGCAAACCAGTTCACTAGTCCCTTCATGCTCCTCCCTAGTCCCATCAGCAACACACCCTTCACCTGGTAACCCTCCCCTATTTCCAGACCATTTGGTACGCCATCCCTGCTAGGAAGTGCGTACTGATTGCAGCTAAGCATAGATCTCCCCACCTACACAACACCAGCAAAAATCTCAGCGGGGTTCACTGTCTACATAGAATAGAGTTTGGGAAATGAAGGAGTGAGTCATCCCCCTTGGCCTCCAGCTTCTTAATGTTGTCTTTGAGCCTCTGGGATCTTCCCTAACTCTAAACACAGCTTCCTCCCCTCCTACCCTATTCACCAGATGGCTCCTTAAATGGCCCTCCCTGAACCCTAGGCCCCCACTCAAGTGTGCTCCTTAATTCTCTGAAGAACGCTTCTCTTAGCCTCTGGCCCGTAGCCCACTGTGAGGTCAGCCTCCCCCCGAGATCAGACCACTCTCTGCCGACACTGGACTTGGGAGGGAACGCCTGCAGCTTCACACAGATCCTTGGCCAGAACAGTTTCCCAAAGCATCACCTATGCTTAGATCCTTCTCGAACCAAGCTGCTCACAGCTCTTGTTTCTCAGCTTGTCCAGCCAGCCCTGTCACCCCTGACCCCACTGCCCCAACACTGTTTACAGCACCATGCAGCTGTACCCAGCTGTACTTAGGTCTTCAAATGGTTTTAGCCACGCCCTGCCCTGTCACTCAAGGCCCTCGCTGGCTAGCCCCAATGCCCCCACTTTGCTGTCCTCAACTGGCTGGAAATATCCCATTTCCCAGTCTTCCCTGAGCAGTTTGCACCTCAGGCCTCCACACCTTCTCTCATGCTTTCCTCTCCCCAAAAGACTTACTCCCCTTTCTATTGTTGTTCTGCTTCTCTGATCAAAGTCTGTTCATTTAGTCGCTCCCTCCTTTCTTCTACAGAATTTTTCAGTTAAATATGCTTAGAATTGTTTTTCCTACCAGGGGTGGAGGTTAGGTTTTAAACAGCCCTGAATTCTCCAGCAGTGTTCCTTTAATTAAACTATTTCTCTGTGAATTTACCCCTCCTCTTCCTTTGGACTGGAAGGTCCTGAAGGCAATTCCTCATTATGTGCCCCCAACTCCAGCCGGGACAAGGCTTTACCCACAGTCCCCGCCACTGAGGGTAAGACAGATCTTGAGATCTCCCCTTAGCTCAGGAAACAGGACCAAACTTGTTGGGAAAGGGTGAGTCTTTTTTCACTCAAAATGATTTGGTTATCAGGCTGTGAACTAGGACTCCTGAGCTCTGCTGATTCTGATACTAGTTTATTAAGGTAAGGATCATCTTTCTGTGCTTCTAAATGGGAATTGCACCTACGTGCTTTACCTGCTCCACCAGGACACTGAATTCAAACGTGGTAATAAAGTAGAACAGCCACAGGAAAGGCACAGGAGCTGACGACGGGAGGCAGAAGGTCATTGGCGCCAGAATGGGTCAGCATAATTAGAGGCCAGGCGAGGGTCAGGAGCTTCCTTACTCAGCTTAGTAGTGGGAATGGGAACCCAGCAAACTAGGAAACAAGTAGAAGCAGCACAGAAGTTTGCAGAGGTGGTAGCTGAAAAAGGAACGCTCGAACATTTTCCCCGTGCGTGAAACAAGTTCGTGGTTCCTTTCACAATACAAGCGCTACTGTTAGCAAGCTCATGCATTTGCCTTTTTTGTCCAAGTTTTCTTTCACTGGCTGCTTATGTGGGGGTAGTAGAAAGATCCCCTGATTTATGTTTATTAAGCTTACATGACCTTAAACAAGTTACTTAACCCTCAAGCCTCAGTTATCTGGTCTATAAACTGGGGACAGAACACTTACCTTGAAGTTAGTGTGAGAATGAATTGATAGGAGCCCCATAACTTGTCTAGCACAGTTCCTGGTAGTCCCCTGCTCTGAACAGAGAAGGTTTCGGTACAGCTCTGGCCTGGGTGTAGGTTACCAATATTGTGAGTAGGCTAGGGCAGCGCTAGGGAGGTATAATTACTGAAACTTTATAGCCAAGATTCCAAGACAGTCACAATTTCAAAGACACTCTCCTGTTCTCTTAAGTCAAGAAGCATTTGCCAAGTTTTGACTGGGAAAACATGATCACTATGGAAGGCACCTTGGCGGCTACCTATTTCTCCATCAGCCCTGAGAGTCTGGGCTCCAGGCCCAAAGCTTCTCAGCCAGACACTCAAATATGCAGCTGAAAGGCGGAAGGAGGAAGATGCTCAGCAGTGGCTCAGGGCACCTAGTAGGTAGGAGACCCAGGTGCTACCTCCCACCTTCTCCGGCCCAGTGGACTGCAGCACATTTCCACACTACAAGGAAAGAGCATGTTAAACCCTTCGAACTCAAGTTAAATCCTCAGGTCCTTGGCTGCACATTAGAATCACCTGGGGAAATTTGGAAATCTTCATGCTTGGACTGTATTCCAGACCAATTAGATCAGGTATTTTCAAACTTGCCACAGGATGATAATCACCTATATTAGCTTAAAATAGTTTCTCAGGTTCTGGAATTAGCACCATTACCGGAACGTAATGATTCTAAAACACACCCCTTTAAAAACATAGAGGATATAAAAAAACAAAACAAAAAACATACAGGATATGTTAACATCTTTGAAATCTGAGTGATCTTCCAATCGGTGGTATCTAAGATTTTTTTTTTTAAGATTTTATTTATTTATTTGAGAGACAGCGAGAGAGGGAACACAAGCAGGGGGAGTAGGAGAGGGGGAAGCAGGCTTCCTGCTGAGCAGGGAGCCCAATGCAGGGCTCATGACCTGAGCCCGAAGGCAGACGCTTAACAACTGAGCCACCCAGGCGCCCTGGTGATATCTTAAGATTTGATGACACACAGAAACCAGCATCTCAGGTGATCCTCATAATTAGGCAGGTCTGAGGAAAAAACAGTTCCCTAATACTTTCTAGGGAAGCACTTCCCAAATTCTAACATCCTTAGAGTCATCTGCAATTCTGTTACAACGTAGGTTCTGGATCAGAAGGTCTAGGTTAGGGCCTGAGATCCTACATTTCTAAGAAGCTCCCAGGTGAACGGTGCTAGGCCTTGTGCCACATTTTGGGTCGCAAAATGCTGAAGTATCTCCTCCTGGGGAGGCTCCACCAGCAACTCATTTAATTAAACTGAAATAACTGGCATAAGGAAATATGACCAATGGAGAGAGTCTTTGATAGGTCTGAGAGGCAACTACTGGACTGCACCCCAGCATTTCTCCCCAGGAAGGGGCAGCAGGGATGAAGGCCAGAGGGAGGGCCATCCCAACCTTTGCAAAGCTGGAGGCTAGAGTCCAATAATTTCCCAAGGAAGCAGTTTGCTATATGAAGCAGCAGACCCCCACTCTAAATACCAGCAGAAGTTCACTCACCAAGTGAAGTTGGGCCTCAGGTGGCTTTAGTGGGTTGAGGGGAAGCAGCCCCCTTCTGTCTACACATACCCTTTCTCCTTCCTTCATTTAGTCACCAAACCTTTACTGAGGGTCCACTGATAAACCACAAGGTCTGAAGGATTCAAAGATGAATCACATTTGGTCCCTGAGCTCCAGGGGAAGGAATTCAGCCTGGGGGAAACCACATGTAACGTGAAGTACAATATGAAGTGATAAGTGCTATTAACAGAAGCACACACATGACGAGATGAGCCAACATAAAGGAATGACGCTGAGAGCTTCCCGGTGCAGCAGCCACTGGAGGAGCTGAAGGAAACATTTCTAATCTTTCCAGGAAGGGCACCACCCTAAACAAAAACTCCTTGCCAGGAGCAGCCTGCTATGATGGAGAGGGTGCTTTGATGCCTTGAAGCCCTTAAAACCAAAACTGTACAATCTGGAGCCTCAGGATGGGCAGAGCTTCCTGCATTTATGCCTCTAATCTCTAGCACTAAGATGCAAGTGAATCCAGGGAAGGAAGAGACTTTTAGGGGATCAGCCCCTCAAAAGGATGGGGGCAGCCATGATCTCATTCCAGAGAGCTTCAGTACCTGCATCCTATCCTCCTGTGTCAGAATCCCGCAGAGCATTTTCCTAGTTACAGAAACACAAGTCTTTGCCCTTTGTCATATTGAGCTCTTAATTGGCTTTGACCCAACACATTGCTGGATATAAAGGCTACAATCCCTAGACTAAGTAGATCTCCAGCTGGGTAGGGAGTCTCAGCCAAGACAGGCAGGGTACAAGAATCTAGAACTTGCTCCCTCACCGAGCCCCCTATAGACCAGCTTTTGAGGAGGACTACAACGAAACGGATCCTCAATCCCAATTTACTTTTTCCTTATTTTCCATCTCACATAGGAAACTCTGGAGAAGAAGCTTAAGGGCCGGAAGAAGCAGCTGAGGAGGAGACAGCAGAAAGATGGGGAGTGGAGCCAGTGCTGAGGACAAAGAACTGGCCAAGAGGTCCAAGGAGCTAGAAAAGAAGCTGCAGGAGGATGCTGACAAGGAAGCCAAGACAGTCAAGCTGCTATTGCTGGGTGAGCAAGATGGGAAGATGAGCCAGAGAAGGTACTGCTCCTTCCTGCTAATCCTGGATGGTAGGTGGGTTCTAGCCCACCCCACGGGAAAGAGGGACGGCAGGTCATTTTTCTTCTCCCCAGCCGGTCTCAGGCTAGGGGATCAGGGCTCTAGGGCTGAGCGCAGCCACCCCAAGGAGATGCAGAATGCCAAAGCTACCCTAGAATTGTTCTGCTCTTCCTTGAACCAGGATTGTGCAAGGGCCGGGACGGAGCCATCCATCTCCCAATCTAACCAAACCTAATACCTCACAGCTTGGCAAACAGGGTGAACCCCGGACTTGCAGACAGTTACCCAATCTGCAGTCAGAGAGCTCTGAGTCAAGGACTCGGGAGAGGACAGTGGACTCCAAAGTCCTACCATATAATCAGTGCCATGTAGTCCTGGGGACAGACCCACTGGTGCTTGCCAAGTAAACCGGTTCCTTCTCCTTGCTTCCAGTACACAATTTGTACACATTTTAGAACTAGGGAGCCCTGAGGGAGGAGGAATAGAGTCTTTATCTATGGCAGTCCTTTCCTGGCTTTCTGTTCAGTAGCTGCCTTGACAGCCCCTGCCAGATGGGAGGTTTATCACCTTGATGAGCTCCTAAGCAGATCACAGGTCTGTGCTGAAAAAAGAAAAGCACTTCTGTTGGTCAGTCAGAGAAACTGGTCACAGCTGGAAACAGGACCAAGACAATAAAGAGTTTGGGACACCTGGCTGAGGGGAAAAACCTCCAAAAGTACGGAGGTAAGCTAGTTGAGGTAGGCGGCGTCCATGCAGCAGCACGTTGGCTGGCTGAGTTGTTTTGAAGCCCAGGCAAAGCCTGGGACCTGCAGCCCCAGGCGATAGCACCTCCTCTTCCCCAGCTGATCTGTGAGCATACTGCAGGAAGCAAGGAGCCCAAGAAGCTACAGAAGGGGGAAAGAGATGGCAAGGCCACTGAGAGCTCTTTTAAGCCTAAGAGGCTTTCTTCCACATTCAGGATAAGCAGCTTAGAGGGAACAGGCCCAGCTTTAAGTGGGAGGGGGGTTAATATATAAGGGCCATGCAGACTGGGGGGGAGGGTTGAAGGGGATATGGAGGGGGAACTGAGTGCCAATGAGAGGATAGTAGGACATTTTAGCCAATAAAGGAAAAAGCAAGATGATGAAAAAACAGTATTTCAGTGAAGTTATCCAGCTCTCTGCAATCCTGCCCCTAGAGCACTCTCCTGAGTAAAAACAGGCAGAGGAGAAATGTATTAAAGGAATTCCCCTGAATCTACCAGTGGTGCTCAATGAGATTTTGCCACCACTCCCTCCACCTTCCCCGGACACTGGGAAATGTCTAGAGACATTTTTAGTTGTCACAGTGCAAGAGAAGAGTGCTATTGGCCTCCAGTGGGTAGAGGCCAGGAATGCTGCTAAACACCTTACCATTGACAGGACAGCCCCCCCACAAAAAAAGAATCCTCCAGCCCAAAACGTCAGCAGTGCAGAGGATGAAAAATTCTGCTCTAAATCCAGACTGAATGGCTGGCAGAAATTGAGGGCAGCAATCATCCCTATGTGTTCCCCCCAACAAGGCTCCCAAGCAAGTCCTAGCTTGGACTTCTCACAGGCCATCTACCGGAGGGTTGGGGAAAACTGGTGGAAATCTGAAGCATAAGCATTTCTCCCTGCAGGTGCTGGAGAGTCAGGAAAGAGCACTATCGTCAAACAGATGAAGTGAGTAGGAATAAAACCCCAGACGACTGAGGTAGGGTGAAGAAGTCAGCAGAGCCAATAGAGGCATGGAGGATGAAGGGCTCCTTGGGCCCAAGGAACCCAGATGTAAAGGATATAAAGAACCTGATTCCCACCCAATGCCCCTCATTTGCATGCCCTTTCCCCCTTACTCTCCACTTTGGGACAGCAACAGGCATAGAGACTGAGTTCTTTAAATCCTTCCAGATTCCCAATCCCTTAGGTCTGGTTACTCAGGTCCAACTGAGGACTGGATGTCTACTCCTCGCAGGATCATCCATCAGGATGGCTATACACCAGAGGAATGCCTGGAGTATAAGTCCATCATCTATGGGAATGTGCTGCAGTCCATCCTGGCTATCATCCGGGCCATGTCCACACTAGGTATTGACTATGCCGAACCAAGCTGTGTGGTAAGTGGTTAACAGTATGTGGTTATGGGTGGGAGGAAAGGCTAATGGGAAGAAACAGCAGCCAACAAGCTATGAAGAAACACGAGTCAAGAGTTTCGTGTAACTATAATCCCACCTACTGAGCTTCCAGTTTTTTTACTTCAGTCCTGGAGAAGTATGCAATCCCTACCTTTAAAATAAATTACAAAAATCTGCTCCCAGCTTCCTCTGCCTTTTTGTCTTATTTTACCATTTAAATTGTTCTCCTTGGGGTCCTTGCCCTGACCATGGACCTTTTATAAGCTAAACCCCTCATTCCAGTATTGGCCTTTTCCAAGATTTGAATCACTGAAAGAACAAAGGTGATGGTTTACTGTCTTCCGTGTTGTCAACTTCATGGTCAGTCTGGTCTTTAAACTTCCAACTTCCCTGTGGCAGACGACCCACATTTTGTGGCAGTACCCTCTTGGATGAAGGCTGGAAGATAGAACCACCACAGAGGATGCCCCCTAGAACCTGTTTTCCCCTAGGCACCCCAGGAAGTGGATAAATTGCCACCCTCCGAAGCACACTCAAAATTAATTGGTGTTTTCTTAGCATCTTCACTGGACGCTGTCTCCATCTTGGGCTTTAGTAGCAATGCAAAATGGTTTCCTTCCAGCAGTATTCCCAGGAGCCTCCTGGAAAGCCATTACTCCTGTGCAGTTCTCAGCCAGGTCTCTGCCTTACAGGATACTGGGCGACAGCTCAACAACTTGGCTGATTCCACTGAGGAGGGCACCATGCCTCCCGAGCTGGTGGAGGTCATCAGGAAGTTGTGGAAGGATGGTGGGGTGCAAGCCTGCTTCGACCGAGCTGCAGAGTACCAGCTCAATGATTCGGCATCTTAGTAAGACTCTGACTGGGGAAGGGATGGGATGAGGCGTAAGCAACCAGGATTTCCAGGAGAAATCACACCTAGCCTAAAATTTCAAGCACTGAAAGCCAGAGTCCCAAGGACTGAATTCAGCATGGATACTTGTTTCATTCAGGCTTGAGCAGTGCTCATACTATGCTTTGGATGTGATGCCCTTAGATACAGTGCTGCCGTAGTGGTCACCACTCTCTCTTGCTTTACACCTGCTCACTGCAGCCTAGAGAGCTGAAGACCCCCCAAATTCAAAACAAAGGTGCTCTGTTTAGTAGCCCTCAGACCGCTGTCCTCTTCATCAATTCATACACATAGCCTCTCCTTTCAGAACCATGAACATAAAGACACACCTGCAGTTCTGCCACATGCTCTCCCAGGTGGAACTTTATTCACGATGGCCTTTCTAGGGTGGAATTTTCTAGTGGGTAACATTAATGTCACCTAGGCTCTACTTAGGCCACTAACCTGAAGTGAACACCTCCTTCACCCATAAATAGCATCTTATGTCGGAGTGCCAGGCATGGGACACAGAAACTTCCAGGGCAAACCAAAGGAAGTTGGTCAGGGATTAAAAAGAACCAACTTTCAAAGCTGGTTCCAAAATGATAAGGTACACATCAATTATACCTCTAATGGCATGCAATCTATCATGGATGGGCATGAACTTTGCAGTCAGACACAGCTGGATTTAATCCCTGTTCTGTCACCTAGTTCTGTAACATAGTTCTCATTTACCCTCCGCGAGCACTGACTCACCAAGGCCCAGGCACTGCCGGGTGCATGACGTATACCGTCACATTTGATCTGCACAGTAAGCCTTTGGGTACAGAGTACTTTGTATTAGTCCCATATATAGATGAAAAACTGAGGTTCAGAGAAGTTAATTAACTTACCCAAAGTCATATAGATAAATGGCAAAGGCTGGATTTGAATCCAGGTCTATTTGACCACAAAGTTGAAGGCTTTTTTACAGTATACCACAATGTCTCTTGACCTTGGACCCAGTCATTTAACTCTTCTCAATTTTTCCTTCATCTGTAAAATGGGATATGAAACTTGGAAGGTGTATGAGGTTAAATGAGAATTTCAATGTGCAAATGCCCGGTAGACAGTAAGCACTTGTTAATTTTCCTTCCCTTCTTCTGTCATCTCACTTCATATCTGCCTTCCTCCTGTCTTTTTAAATTTTTTTATAATAACTGTCAAACATATACAAAAGCAGAATAATACCTCGCTTCAACTGTTAACTCACGGCCACTCTTGTTTCATTGTACCTCCATCTCCTACTGGATTATTTTAAAGGGAGTTCCACATAGTCTATCATTACAGCTCAAAAAAAAAAAAAAAGAAAAAGAAAAAGGCTTTTTTTAAAAAAGGAATAATCTAATTGTCACACCTAAATATTTAATAATTCCTTAATGTCATCAAATTTCCAAGCCAGTGCTCATTTAAGTTTCCCCAGTTATCTCAAATGTTTGCTCCCCAACTTGATTCAGAATATAAATAAGGTCCCATGCAATGCACCGATTCACATCTCTGAATGTCTCTTTAGTCTCTTATAGTCTACTCCTGCATCTTGATGGAACTTTTGGCACCCATTTAAACCACCAAATCTCACTGAAAGGTCTAGAAAACCTTGCAGTCAGGCAAACCTTAAAGAAAAGTTATCTGACTTGATTTAAACGGCACGGAACCCCTGCCTCAACTGGGCATGCCTCTCAACCCATCCCACACTCCCTTTTGTAGGGGCACATGAGGGTTTGAAGGAAAGAACCCTAGGTTTAACAATATGGATTCTAGTCCTGGTTCTATCACTAAGTTAGTTGTAGAACTTTGGGTAAGACCCTTTACCTTTCTTGGCCTTGGCTATGGAAAGTTTAATGTCAATTCCAAGCTTTTTTCTCTAGCTACCTGAACCAATTAGACCGGATTACAGCCCCTGACTACCTCCCTAATGAGCAAGATGTGCTTCGATCCAGAGTCAAAACCACAGGCATCATTGAGACCAAGTTTTCAGTCAAAGACTTGAACTTCAGGTGAGTATACAGTTCCCTGGGGCACCACAGATACACACATGGTTCCGAGTACACCTCAGATACCAAAAAAGGGCAAGGGCATGCTTGACTAAAGTCCCATCTGAATGACTACCCTTCTTCTCCCCCTTACCCATCTCCCTGCCAACTGGGCCCAAAGTAGCCACCTCTCTGAGGTAAACACCAAGTGCATGTGCTGTTTTTTTCCCTCAGGATGTTTGATGTGGGAGGGCAAAGATCGGAGAGAAAGAAGTGGATCCACTGCTTTGAGGGAGTCACCTGCATCATTTTCTGTGCGGCCCTCAGTGCCTATGACATGGTGCTAGTGGAGGATGACGAAGTGGTAAGTGGCCTTTGCACCAAGAGCTTTGATAGTTGCCCTGTGACCCTTCCTCTAAGCTGTGTCACCAATTCTTCAATTTGGGTGATTTCAAGACAGCCTAGCAGTCCTCTAACAGCCAAATCAATGTCTCTGGCAAATAATTCTAGAAAAACCTCCTCTTTTACAAGCTCCAGGTTAGCACTTTAGAGCTCCAGATTTACTGGGAGTGAGCTTGGTCTCAGATCAGAAATCCAAGAAGCACTTGGACATCACATAGCTCACAAGAGGAATTGAGTATTAAAGAGACAAGGGATCACAATTGGGTTTGTAAAGCACAGGAGTTACACTTTGGACTTTTCCAGGCTGCCTATGGAAATAAAGGATAGGAGGTAAAAATGATAGAGCAGAAAAACAACGTATGATGTGTATCTTTGTGCAACATGATAGAGGGGTTGGACTACTAACCTCACTTGGAAGCCTAAATATGTACCGTCAACAGGACTAAGGAGAGACTGGCAAACGAGGTTTCTCAAATGCCACTGAAATTGGCAGGTGGAAGACTACCTGAGGGTGAATCTCTTGAGCCTGCAGAGTTTAACAGGAGCTCTGCAGGCCCAGGGTTGGCCCAGCCAGTTACCTTTGGAGTTTGAGACACAGGATATCACCGCATGGAAAATGCTAATGGAGGCCCAAAGCTTACTGGTATCAGACAAAGCTCCTACATTCCCATCCCTTGCTCCAGTTCTTCTCCCTTCTCCTTAGTAGTTTAAGTTCACATGAGAGCTCTGTATCTTCTATGCAAATTCATTTTCAAGATCTCTTCCATCTTTAACCCTGAAGTCTATGAGGTTTTAAGGGGTTCTGCAGGAGTATTAGCAATGACAAAGGGCCACAAAAAGTAGATTTGTTTTCTTTCTTCATTAGATGAAGATTCAGCCCAAGTCAGCTAACAGCATACTTCAAATCCTAAAGGCCCACTCCCTGAAAACAGGCTGGTCTGGGGAATTGGTGACATCTAGATTCCGCAGATACATAGCACCACTTCTCACTCAAAGTGGCCATCAGAGGAGGAAATAAAGCAGAAGTGCTTGTGGTGTGGCACTGAGAAATTCTCTAGCCCTCACCATTTGACACCAAGGCAATAATCCCTATTATGTTCCCACCCAAACTGAGATCCAGGACTCTGTAACAGAAACCTAGCAAAATCATCCTGGGGAAAAAAAAAACCATCATCCTGGAGACACAAAGGGGCACATGATAACTCAGGCTTAGTTTCAACCGTGTATCAGCAGCACTTACAGGCATCGAAGTCCCTCGCAGTGCCCTGGCAGCCCAAGATCGGCATAACATTTATTGTACACCTATACGCCAGCCACTCTCATGGACCCTACATACATGATCCCATCGAACTTCCATAATGACCCTATGAGATAGGGAAAAGGAAACTCAGAAAACCTCAGTAATCTGCCCCAAGTCACACAGCTATGGCAGAACGAAGATTAGAAGGGCAGCTGTATCTCTTGGGCTCTATCCCACCACACCAAGTGGAGATATGCTGTTCCTCTTACATTCGGAGCACTAGTCTCTCCAAGGGGAACAAGAACAGGAAGTAGACAATACCCCATCAGCTCAATCTGAAATCTCTGATGGTGTTTCCTCCTCCTAGAATCGTATGCATGAGTCATTGCACCTCTTCAACAGCATATGTAACCACAAGTTCTTTGCGGCTACTTCCATTGTCCTCTTTCTCAACAAGAAGGACCTCTTTGAGGAAAAAATCAAGAAAGTCCATCTCAGCATTTGTTTTCCAGAGTATGATGGTAAGTGTCAAGGGCTGGAGACAATGGTAATGATTTCTTGGTAATGACTGGTGATTGCCTCATTTCCTATACCAAGGAGACATGAAGGAACCTGTCTTTAAGGAGTACTAAGTGTAACGCCTTTGCTTTGCTGGGTTTGATGATCCCTTACCCCTTTAATACTCAGTTACTCTTATGAGCTTTGTGATGTCCAACTGATACTTGGATGTCTAATCTGAGAAACTTGGGTATTCAGTCATAGGTTTAAATTCAGATGTCCCTGGAACAGAACAGATGTTAGATGCAGGAGAGCCACAGAATGTTCAAATTATACCTACCAGAAATCAAGGGTGGAGACACAGAGATCCCTCTCCTCACTTTCCTTGTTCAACTAAAGTGATAAACACTGGAGTACAATAGAGAGGACCCTCCCTCTAAAAACAGGCCCCCAACTGCAGCTGTCCAACACATTTTGAGGACCAAATTGGTCACGTAAAAAGTAAGTGAGCAGCTAAGAAGGGTTCATTTATGCCACTTCTTCACTATTTTTTCTGGGAAACCAGGAAACAACTCTTATGAAGATGCAGGGAATTACATCAAGAGTCAATTCCTTGACCTCAACATGCGAAAAGATGTCAAAGAAATCTACAGTCACATGACCTGTGCTACAGACACGCAGAATGTCAAATTTGTATTTGATGCAGTTACAGATATTATCATCAAAGAAAATCTCAAGGACTGTGGGCTCTTTTAATTCTCATCACTCTTCATGTACACATCCCATAACCAGGCTTGGAATCCGGCTAATTTCAAGCAGAAAAGCATAGATCAATATACCATGGCATGAAGAGTGAATCCATTCTCTTTAGAGATGGACTTATACATGATTGCAACTGTGTCCCGTATGTTCTTTTCAAAGTGGGATAGCTAGTGCAGTTTAAAGAGCATAAGGCCAGGAGTCAGAAGACCTAGGTGCCAGCACTGGTTCTTTAACTTACTACAAGGTGTTAAGTATTTCATTCCTCTGAGCCTTGAGTCACTCATCTATAAAGTAAAGATAACTTCCCTACTACTTCACAGGGTTATTCTAATGATCACAAACATAAACTGAAGGGAAGGAGCATAAAAGCTGTGTGGTTAGAGTCACAGAAAGAAATCCTATATAAAAGCAGCCACTAAGGAAATTCAAGACAAAATATTTAGACGAACTATCCGAGGAAAGCAGCAAACCTTCCCTACGTTCTGCAAAATAAACAATTAAAAACAAGACCTCAATAAACCTACCACCATTTTTTACAAACAGACTCTCTGTACCTTAGCTCAGAGATCTGAATCACTGGATTGGAGATGTAAGTTTCTAAGGTACATGTCCAAAACCGATCATCTTTATTAAACAGACTATCCCTCTGCAAGCTGCCCAACTGCCATCTCTCTGTAAGTAACTGTCTCAGGTATAAAAGACACTTTTTTTTTTTTAAGTAGGCTCCATGCCCAGCGTGGAGCCCAATGTGGGGCTTGAACTCACAACTCTGAGATCGAAACCTGAGCTGAGATCAAGAGTCAGACGCTTAACCGACTGAGCCTCCCAGGTGCCGCTCAGGTATACAAGACACTTTCTGAATAAACTTGGAAGAATTCAACACACTCCCACTTAGAGTATTAATGATTTTATTGCTACCACTTCTTAATCACAGAATTTTTTTTTTTGTAAGTGTATTTATTTAAGCAATCTCTACACCCAACGTGGGGCTCGAACTCACAGCCCCGAGATCAAGAGCTGCACGCTCTGTCGACTGAGCCAGCCAGGCGTCCCTCAATCACAGAATTTAGAGTAGGTAAGCAAGGCTAAAATTCCCATTTCAACTGCTACGTTTCAGAGCAAAAAAAGGCAGCTGATCTTGCTTTAGGCACTGAAAATCTCTGCAGTTGAATCCATGTGATGCCTGGCTGAAAACAGTATCTCCCCATACAGGACAACAAGTAAATTATTTCTTTGAACTCCTCTGAGGGGAAACGAAGCTTGCATTTATCTTGACAGGAGGTGGTGAAGTCAAGTACAGATTTAGCATTTACAACTACCAGTGAGGAAAGCTCTTGGCATCCAAGATTTAGTATATAAAAGAAAGTGTCAATTAAAATGAAAATCTGCTCCTTGCCAGAAACACATATTCACACTTAGGCTGCTACTAGCAATATTGATACTAGAGAGCCATATGAGCTTGAAATACATTGAAGAATAAATTTGCAGCTGTTAAAATTGGATTCATTTAATAGTCTTTCTGATTCCATGAAAAGAAATCAACTTGAGACAATTACCAGAGAAATAAGGGAAAGTACTCTATTGCTGATTAAAAAACTTCACCAAAGGAAAAACCTGGGCAAGACTTCATGCATGCAAGAGCTGTTCAGGGACTACATTCTAAATGGCATATTCCAACTATCACTAACCTATTTGTTTTAACTCAATATACAGGGATTATGATTTTTTTTTTGGTATCACGGATCCCTCCAACAGTTTGATGAAACCTCTGGACCTCTTCTCAGAATATTTAAAAATGCATAAAATAAAATTCAGAGAATTACAAGGGAAACCAACATACTAGGAATACAGTTCTATCTTTGGAGCCCTGAAGCCCCAGGTTAAGAATCCTCACTTTGCCTAAGATCTTGTCTATTCAGGTCCCAAATCTAATGTATCTCACTTATTCGATCTTCAATTAGGGTAGCCCAACCTCCCCACAAATTGTACCAGATTGTTTGCTTCTATTATTATCTTTTCCTTGATCTTTGACTCCAGGCAGGACTTGGTTATAGGCCAAACTATAAGAGCCCACCCCAGGCTTCTTGGTTATAGATGTTCATATAGAACCAGCCCTCTAGTCCTAGCATGAAAACAGAGCCAGTGGGTCTTACCTTCTGGTATTCTACTCACTCTGCTATCTTTATCTTTTGTTTTTGCTTTATTTTAAATTTACACCATAGTGCTAAATCTTATGCATCATCAGAAATTCTTTTTTGTAATGAGGTAGGTCAGAACCAGTTCAACCCTATTTTCATGAACTGCGATCTTAATTCTTAAAATGATAAAACTAGAAGGAATTTTAAAATAGTCCAGGCACTGGACTGTTCACTAGCAACTTATAGATAAGAAACTGAGGCCCAGAGACGTGGAATGTCTTCATCAAGATCAAACTGCTAGGATGTCGGAGAACTAGAACTCCAAAACAGGTCTTCTGAATCCCAAGCCAGTGTTCTATCATGCTGCTGAAAGCCCACCATATACTATAAAGTCAAAGTCAATTTTCTCATTTCCCTAAGCTCTTCCCATTCCCAACCAAATTTTGGTTATTTTTAAATTATGCCATCCTAAATCATAGATATTTAACAGTATCCTCTCCAAACTGAATACAAATCAGCCTCAAATTTGACTGTGAATTTAGCATAAAACAAAAATATAAATAGCTTTAAGTTTGTTTGTTGAAGGTGTAATTAATTTTCTGTTCATACCCTTAGAGGGCAGAGATCTGAATGCAATTCCCTTACAGTGCACTGGACACTGATGACAATAAGCCAAATGTGAATTAGGTTTCACTTCTTGAGAATCTGATGACAGCTGCTTTTCTTTTTCTACAAAAATACAGTTATGATTAACACAAAAGGACAAATATTGTATGATTTTTCACTTATATCAAGTATCATGGTAGTCAAATTTATAAAGACAAAGTAGAGTGATGGTTACCGGGGCTGGGAGGAGGGGGAATGGGGAGTTAGTGTTTAATGGGTACAGAGCTGCAGTCTGGGAAGGTGAAAAAAGTTCTGGAGATGGATGGTGGTGATAGCTGTGCCACACTGTGAATGTACTTCAGACCACTGAACTATGTACTTAAAAATGAGTAAGATGGTAAAGTTTATGTTACGTATGGCTTACCACAATAAAAAAATAGTGGGAAAAAATACAATGTAATTGGAAATGTGCTTTTATGTTCTGTGGGTAAAAGCAGTACAAAAACTCAGTCTTAAAAGCAATGTAAGAGAC
Source organism: Eumetopias jubatus (assembly GCF_037043125.1). NCBI lineage: Eukaryota > Metazoa > Chordata > Mammalia > Carnivora > Otariidae > Eumetopias > Eumetopias jubatus. The sequence continues at coordinate 15,151,699 of NW_028274810.1, forward strand.
ACATTTACTTTTAACAGTTCCTACTGTGATAAAAAGTTCACTTACATATACCCCATATAGTCCAAATCCGGGTAGCCCCATCCCCAAGGTAAGAAATAACAGCATTCAAAACCCACTCTATCATTGGAGATGTGCCGTAGACCAAAGTGTGCTGGCCATGCTGGGTGGAGAAGGTGGTGAAGGGTGAAGAGCTCTTACCTCCCACTGCCCTCTCTACCCGGCACAGCCCCCGGAGCACAGATTCCAGATGGACTTCAGTGTCGGCCCAGGGACTACAAGTGTGCCTCAGCCTCTGGTGTTCCTGCTAGGTAAAAGCATGAAGACATTCCTGTGAGGTCCAAAAGACACAGTGCAGAGTTTCTGCCTTTTGGCCACGAAAAAGCAAGCACTAGTATTAACAGAAATAAAGAACTGGATTTAAACACAAAACAAAGCAAAGACCCTTCTTTTCACCCGGCTTGACAAATTGCAGAGCCATTTATAGTTGAACTTCATCTCAGGCGTTCAAAATGAGTATGGCACAGTGATGCTGAGAAGACAGCCGGCTACAATGAATACATCCGTTGGTACGGTCTTAAAAGATGACTTGTTTTGCCGTACAGTATCATCTGGAGTATTGTAAAGAGTATTTACAAAGCACTTTTAAATACGTTATTTCAATTGGATCACAACCATAGTACATCATAGCTGGAAGGAATAACTTAGTCTACCTTTAGGTAACAGATGAGGATTTAAGAGAAAGATTTCATAGGTGGTTGGAGGCGGGAAAAAACCAGAACTGGGTGTGACAAACAGCCCTCTCAATAAGATTCTGAGAGGTCTCAGGAACTTTATCCTCCGTGAGCAAAAATGAAGAGTTAAAAAGAACAGTTAATTTCTTGTGATTTGTTAGGACTGCTGGGAAACTTACATTTAAATAAGGCTCTAGGTAAAAATGTTTGGATGATAAGGAATATGGGGGCAGGAGTGGGGGGCGGTAGTAGAGGATAGGAGAAAGATAAACCACACTTTACAGAATTTAATATTCCACCTGTCAAAGTTATCTTACATCTGGATGCTAATACATTGAGATGGTGTATCCCAGCAGCGTATTTACTAATACTGGATTATTTCTGCTACCTTGTTGATTCCCACTAGATTTCAGGGAAACATTAGCAGCAAGCATACAAAGACTTTTCTATTTGACTCCTCAATCATTCCCCTTCTCTACCCCTTCCCCAGCCTTGTCTCAAAAAGACTTTCCAGTCTATAATTTAGAGCTAGGTAGCTTTGCTCTTTATCCACCAACGGTAAATGAATATTCATGTTATTACATATATATAGCTAGACCTCTATCATGGGATTTTATCTTTGATGTTTCTTTCAATTTTCACTGAATAAATGCAGTAACACAAATGAAACAAATGTCTGGAAACTCCAAGTTTCTTGTTTTGTCTTAATTTTGTATAAAAACTAAATACTCTGTATCAAAAGTGTAGGAATGTTCTTTGACTAAACAGTTCTCTTACTAATTTTTTTGGTGAAAGGCACTCTAAGTCATGTACAAAAGGTGCTTATTTATTGGCAAATAAAAAATACCTCAATCGTTTACTAGTAACTTTTAAGGTTCTATGTCTACTATTTATGTTGATCTTTTTAAAAAAAGATTTATTTGTTTGTTTTTGGGGGGGAGAGAGGGAGGGAGAGAGGGAAGGAGGGAAGGAGGGAAGGAAGGGAGAGAAAATCTCGAGCAGACTCTGAGCCGGGCTTGATCTCTCAACCCTGAGGCCATAACCTGAGCTGAAACCAAGAGTCTGATGCTTAAGTGACTGAGCCACCCAGGGACCTCATTTCTGTTGATCTTTAACATAAGGTCCTATTCAGTTGTCCACAAATGTTGGCCCATGTTAGCTTCATGAGAACCACACAGGAGTTTATTTAAAAATACATGTTCTCAGGATCTGTCTCCAACATCTCAATTTAGTAGAGTTTAGCCAGGGAATCTGCATGTTAATCATGCACCTCAGGTATCTACTGCTATTATAACCTTCTCTATTATCTTTCATTCCTAAGAAGACTTGAGTCAAGCCAGGTATGTAAGCCTGACATAGTATCAGAAAAAAAAACTGTCCTGTCCTTGATGTAATATATGGTGATTAACATAACAATAAAAAAATTAAAAAAAAAAATGTCCTGTCCTGACTTGTTCTGGAGTCCTAGCAGAAGTAATTCATACAAGTTATGAGAAAATGGGGGCGGGGAGGGGGGGAGTTAAAAACTAAACAAAGGTAAAGGAACAAAGATCCTGACCATCCAGAAAGTTTGTTCCCCAGTGCCTCACCTCACCTAAATCTTTTACTTCCGGAGGGTTGATAGCAAGACCAACTTTCAATTTCAGGCCTCGAAGCAGCCTGGTGTGCTCTTGTGGTTAGACAGCCATAAAGCTATGTGGAGAGCTGTGGCTGGTCTAGGTCAGATCTCTGACTTGTACTATGAAGCCTGAAGAACACAAAAATGACCTGGCGGTACTGGGAAACTGAAATAACTTTGTTCTTAAAGCCAGTATAAGATATGAAGGATTTCACAAGCAGTAAGAGTGAAGAAAATTAGTGCTGTTTTAGGTATGTTTAAATACGTAGAGGACTGTGGTTTTCTGAACATCTGGAAGGGGAAAAAGATCAACCAAAGGTAGGTTTTTAAATGGAGGGAAAGACTAACTTTACCTTTTATGTAACTGCCAATACAGCAACCAGTTCTGCAACAGGACGCTCCAGAAGGCTAAACAAATGTACACATACATGAAGTAACTAGTCAGGCTAGGTAAGCAATGTCCAAAGAAAGTTACAGCTACAAATCAGAGAACAGTGGCCAAAATATAAGAATATAAGGTGGGCAAATGAATTAGAAGAACCAGCAGTTATTTTTAAATACTCTAATGTGCATGTAATAAAACACAATAGAACACGTAAGAGAATAAGAAACAAAGCAAGAAGATAGTTTTTAAAATTTGGTCCATCTATTCTTAGAATGCAGCACCTTTTAAAAAAATAACAATTCATCACTGGAAATAATAAAATGATACACTGAACTAGAGATAGAGATTTAGAATTCAAACCGTCCTAGATGAAATGTCATCCCAAGATCCATTTGAATAACTGTAAAACTTCTTGGAATTTTCATGCCAGGAGGTGAAATCTTTCGCAAGTCTGAATTATATGATTGGGGAAGAATGGCCATCAAGAATACCTCCTCTTTACATAGAGCCTAATGAATGGCATTTTTTTACAGCCCAAGGTTTTAATCAGGTGAAGATGTGACTGTCATCAAAATAAAGCTATTGTTGTAGTCCTTCCTACTAGGGTCTATTTACTGTTCTTTATTCATTAAAGTTAATTTTCTTATATGTGCTGGTTTCTTAGATGGTCCAAGGCCTGGCCACATGAATACTGAAATGTGGTCCATCACAAACCTCCAGCATTCTCTGCAGAAAAGATACAAGGCAACTTTTAGTTTCTTTGATTACAAATATCAATCCTTTTTCTCCAGGCTAATACACATGATGTTTCACCCCCGCACTCTGGCTCTGCTATGAAAAAAGATCTTTTATTTCAAAATACAACAGGGATTCGCAAAGCTGATGATCAGAATCACCTTTTATAAAATTACAGATCACTAGCCCACCGGCCAAGAGTTAATTGCTGAGATGGATCCTGGTGATTTTGACTTAAGGCATACTTGAAAACCTCTGACTTGAATTGTGTCCCTGTGTCCTCAAGGAATGTGCATTTAAATAAGTTACATGGAATGGTGGGGTAGGGGGTGAGATCTTCATGTAAATATAGAACAAAGGTATATGGTATAAAGGCAGAAAAGTGGAGAACTACTATTTTTCATTAACAGAAAAGCTAAAAAATGAACCTAACAGACAGACGTATTCAAATGAAAATACAAAGTGCATTTCCAAGTATAATTAACTTAGATTATTTGTTATTTTGGATTATCAACAATACCATCCCATTAGCCCTGACTATAGAAAGACTACAGTTAAAACAATATTCCACCAGTTCTCATTTCCAGATGATCCTATATCACAGAATACAGTAAGGAAAAGATATATTCAAAAGGAACAAGAACTATCAACTTATGTGGGCATTGAGTTAATCACCAATTGAAGTTGATCATTTTCTTTTAGATCCAGTTTTCCCAACCCTAAAAAAAAACAACTGTTTAGACAATAACAGTTATACCATCTGCATAGTTATACTTTTCCAAAAAGAATAAGAAAAAAAAATTCCAATAAAGGCACTGAACTGCTGTGGCTTGCTTTCTGAACCAGCTTTGATGACCACCAACCTTTTTGTTTTGTTTTAAACTAGAAAAAGGTTACATCAAAAGATGACACAGAATCCAATCCAAAAAGACTGGACCCCAAAAGGCACTGCTCAAACTGCTGATTTGGAATGCTCAAAATGCATTCTCTTCATCTGCCTTCCCCCAAAGGCCCATTATTTAAGGACATTTGCTGTACATTATACAAAAGGACTGCAGGCTGAGGTGAATAAAGCTCTCCACAAAACCAAAATGTAAACCTGGAAAATGGATTATGACTGCATGTCACTTACACAGATAGGACATAAGACCCTCAGTCAGGCCAAGATTCAACAATACCATTACACCAAAAGACTAGCCCTTCAGGGAACCCTCTACCTGAACCCATTCTCAGACAAAGGCCAAAGCACATTCAGCAGGGACAAAAAGAAACAGAACAAAATATTTCCAGAAAGGTCTAGTTACAAACAGGAACAAACCTGGACTCTTTACTCACCATTTTAATACTGCTGCCAACTATAACAGATTAAAATCTGTACACACAACAAAGTGGAAAAAGTCCCAAAATGCAATAGTTTCGGCAAAAGAAGGTACTGACTAAGGATTACTACAATTAACATTGCTACAATAAAAACAATGGCAAACAGGGATTTGGCACCACATTTACAAAGTAAAAGCATGCATTGTTAATACACTTTAGATGTTTCCCAACAGAAAAGGCCATGGAGATGGAAAACAAGGGGCATCTTTTACAGAACTCCCTATGACTGAGACAAACAAGCAAGAACCAAAGGGGTCAATTTAGAAGATCTGTAGCAGCAAAGTCACTGTTTCTGTTTGGAATTTAGCAATTTGCATTTCTAATCGACAGCTGCCCTGGGTGTGTCTGTATCCAAGAAGCTAACTTTACATACTACATCAGCATTTACCTAGTAATTTGGTAATCAGCACAAACCAGATTAACCTAAACCGTAAGCTTAAACAAAAGTTAGAGAGCTAGAATCTTATTACAGAACTCTCCAATGTCATTACCATTTAGAAACCATAATGGTACTTTGGACAGGAGAGTAACATAAATTTCATCCAAAAAAGCTATAATCATAGCGCCAATAACCATAAAGAATTAAGTAATTATGGAAGTATTATGTTCTGACCATACCAAAAGTTAAAAACAAAGAGTTCCTACTAAGAGGAAAATTTTCAAGATGATCTGGCCACATCATGTGCATAGTTAAGACTGTGTTTTAATAAAGATTCTTTTGCAAACAAAGAAATAAAATTTAGTCATGTTATTCTCTTGACGAAAAAAAAAAGTTTAAAAATGAACTACTGGTGGTTTGTTAAGAAGGAAAAAAAGTAAGCTACATATTAAAGTTCTGGAATGCAGCACCTCAACTTCACATCGGCCCTAAACGTTTGAGATTATGAAATCCAAGTGATGTCTTGATGATCGAATCATACTTTACAGCTGTTCCAATTCCAATGTCTGACTTTAGCATCTCGTGTCAATTAAGAGTTCCCTAATACAGAAGATTGTGCTAAAGAGTGCTAAGATTCTGCATGCTGCTGCCATTCCCTGGTCCCGTTCATGCTTGGGGCTGCCCAATGAGACAGCAAAAGAAGTCTGGTCTCAACACTCCACACTGTAATAACTAGAAAAGAAGAACATTCTTAATTAGAAAAGTTTACAAAGTCAAGAGATATCACTACAGCACTAGAACTAAATTGTCTGAAGTTTTTACCTTTTATTAACATCCAACCCTCTTCAGTAAAGTCCACATTCCTTTAAGTTGTTTTTAATGATGACATCTGTAACAGCATCAAAAACAAACTGCACATTCTTGGTGTCTGTGGCACAGGTGAAGTGGGTATAGATCTCCTTGGTATCTTTTCTTCTGTTCAGATCTTCAAACTGGCACTGAATATAAGCAGCTGCTTCTTCATATGTATTGGAACCTGAAGCAGACACCCAATATTCTCAGTTCGAATCATAAAAGCTGCCTGAATTCAACTAAGTCAGGCCATCACCATTTACTTATGAAGACAGGGAATATAACCCAAAGGAATATAAGACAGACTTATTTCTATAATCATTAAGTTTTTCTAAAATCATTAGATTTTTCTTGAGAGCAGACTCTAAATAAAACAAAATCATCACAGAAAAAGGTCTAGGGAAACAAAGCTTTTTCTTTTTCTCCTTTCATTTTGGTTTTTCAGCTGAAAAACCTAGAATGTATAAAAGGAAACTAGAGAAGTAGGAAGATGCATTGCTAGAACACAACTGTTTAAAAGGTCAGAGAGCCTGTGCTCCTTGGAGTGATCTTGAAATAAACAATTCAAGAGTTTATCATGCTTCTTTTCAAAAGCGTATCAATTTTAAGGGGGCTTACTTCAGAGCCTTATAATTAAAAGGTAAACAAGTACATGTAAAAGGGAAAGGGGCCTGAATTATACACTTTAAAATGTGTTTTTATAAAAATAAATAAAATGTGTTTTTGTGACATATAAATTACATCTCAATAAAGCTATTTTTTTTTAAAGATTTTATTTATTTATTTGACAGAGAGAGAGCAAGCACAAGTAGGCAGAACAGCAGGCAGAAGAAGAGGGAGAAGCAGACTACCCACAGAGCAGGTACCCTGACATGGGGCTCAATCCCAGGACCCTGGGATCATAACCTGAGCCGAAGGCAGCCAATTAACCGACTGAGCCACCCATGTGCCCCAAAGCTATTATTTTTTAAAAGTGGGGTGTCTCAAAAGTAAACCTTATTTTCAACATTTGTAATTAACACTCTAAACCACAAGCTTCCTACACCTTCTCCTCTACCTGTGAGCCTTCAGAATAGCCCTAGAAATTGACTACAGAACCAGGAAACCTCAACAAAGAAAACTCAAGACTTTATTCCTGTAAACTAGAGGCTGTTTTCACCAAGTAACATCTGTAAATTAAGTGACATTAAGCATGACAACAAATACCAATTGTTTAAAAAAAGACTAAACAAAGAAAAGCTTAAGAAAGAAAGGAATGTGATTTAAACAGACTACTAAGAGAAATCAAGGAAGAGAGCTTGGTAGGTGCTTGAAATAGGTTTTTTGAGATCGGCAGAACTTCTGTAAATTCAAGGAGAGAGAGCACTGAGAAGAGAATTGTGCCTGGTAGGAACAAATACTGACACTTGTGCAATGAAGACTGTGAGACTTTTTTTTTTTTTAAGATTTTATTTATTTGACACAGAGAGACACAGCGAGAGAGGGAACACAAGCAGGGGGAGTGGGAGAGGGAGAAGCAGGCTTCCTGCCAAACACAAAGCCCAATGCGGGGCTTGATTCCAGGACCCGGGGATCATGACCTGAGCCAAAGGCAGATGCTTAAGGACTGAGCCACCCAGGCGCCCCAGATGTGAGACTTCTTAAAAGAAGAATGAAGTCAATGGCTTGGAAGGTCGTCCCCCACCCCCCAAAAAGAGATACGACATTGAGAGCTCTTTGCTATGTGGAAGATTCCCAGTGAGAACACTGTCAATCCTTTTACCTAAGTAAGCTTTCTCTCCACTTTAAAACCTGGCTACTTTCTATGAACTCACCATTCCCAATCCTGGCCACCTTTCCAACTTCCCTGGAAAACAAAGACCAGGGTGCTTACTACATCTCAACTCCTGAGCCTACCACCTTTTGTACCACATATTTGTACCTTTGGTCTTAGAGAAGTCTTCCTTCCAGTTTAAAAATTTAACTCCTCTACCAAGAGGAGTTTAAGTTGAGGTGAAATTTATATAACATACAATAAGACATTTTAATGTGTACAATACAGTGGCATTTAGTATATTCACAATGTTATGCAAACACCACTTCTCTCTAGTTTCAAAATTTTTCACCAACCCAGAAGAACACCCCATTCCCATTAAGTAATCATTCCTCATTCCCCCCATTCTGACCACCCCCCTCCCGCCACCTCTCCTGGTTGGTAACCACCGACCAGCCTGCTCTCTGTCTCTATGGATTTGCCTATTTTGGGTATATAATATAAAAGCAATCACACACACGTGACCTTTTGTGTTTGGCTTCTTTCACTTGGCATGACATTTATGAGGTTCATACAGTAGGAGCACGTGTCAGTACTTCGTTCCTTTTTATGGCTAAATAATATTCCACTGTATGCAATTCCATCTGCTTACAAATCTTGCTCCATCAATTATATCCACTTTTTACAACTTCTCTTTTGCTATAAAATCTTACCACTAAGCCAGTGAATATTCTTAAATCTCTTCCCTGTAATCCAAGCTGCTCAAGAATAGGCTACACCTGTCTTGATTTCTCTACTTCCCACTCAGTAACTCACTGCCCTGGCTCTGCTCTCACTGACAATGCTCTCAATAACACTCATGATCTCCTGGACTGCTAACTCCAGAGGCCATTTTTCAATGTGTAGCTTACTTTGTCTGCACACAACATCACTGACCACCCCTCACTTCCAAATTTCTTAGTTTTTTGATACTTTGGCTCTCCTGGTTATTCTTTTCGTATCCAATATAAACCTTTCTTTCTCTCCTGCCAATAGAGTCTGGTATTCTCTCTCTCATTCTATCCATGGTCTTTTCTGTCCTCATTCTATAACATCACCCCATATCATCTCATCCATTTCCATATTGTATTTATACATGATCTCAAATCAATACATCTAACCCCCAATCTCTCACAAAGCTCCAAGGCCACATATATATCTTCCTTTTAGATACCTCCATCTGGATGTTTCACAGATGCTTCAAAAATCAACATTTCTTTCTTTCTTTCTTTTAATTAACATATAGTGTTTATTTGTTTCAGGGGTACAGGTCTGTGATTCATCGGTCTTACACAATTCACAGCGCTCACCATAGCACATACCCTCCCCAATGTCCATCACCAGCCACCCCATCCCTCCCACCCCCCTCCACTCCAGCAACCCTGGAGTCTCCTGCCCCGGGGGAGCTGCAGTGCCTGCGGCCCCTGAACTCCCATGCCGAGCCTGATGGAAGGGAAGTGAGCTGGGGTCAGTGGTCACAGTGAGAGGCCTGCCCGAGTCCCAGACACCTCTCCCTGCATCTCAGGCCACATCCAAGAGGCTTCAGGCCCTTTTTTTTGGTTTATTACTTTAATAGCAAAGAGGTGAAAAATGTCAGGTCCCACAAAGGAGTAGAACCTGACCCAAGGCCCGCAGGCATCTCCACCCCACAGGGGTACGGGCTGGGCCAGGTAGGGCTGAAGGCAGCAGGAATGGGAGTAAGAGACCAGGCCGGCCGGAGAGGCCCTACTAGGGTGGGCAGACCAGCACGAGAGATGATGACTCTTAATCTCAGAGACTCCTGAGATTAAGAGTCTCTTATGGTTTGTCTCCCTCTCTGGTTTTGTCTTGCTTCATTTTTCCCTCCCTTCCCCTATGAGCCTGTCTTGTTTCTCAAATTCCTCATATCAGTGAGATCCTATGATAATTGTCTTTCTCTGAAACCAACATTTCTAGATAGCACTTCAGATCGCAGCGCCAGCAGCCAATCAAGGCAGAACTCTGGTAGTACTCTTCCCACCCCCTTACCCTACCTATACTCTTTCACCTTATTACAGAAAGCTTGCCAGTGTCTGCCAAGCTAACAGGAGTTCTCCTTCCCTGAAAATACCCAACTCTGATCTAAAGGTTATAGTGGTGCAGCCCTGGCATTCACGTTTGTGTCCCTGACCTTCACTGACTGACTGACCAACTAGGCTAAGGATTTTTGCCTGCCTTAACCTTGGCCAGAATCTCTCTCCTAGTAATTAGAACCTGGAGCCAACCAGTATCAGTGTAGCCTGGTCTTTATTTTATTTTTTAAGATTTTTTTTTTTAAATATTTTATTTGACAGAGAGAGACAGCGAAAGACAGAACACAGAGGGAGTGGGAGAGGAAGAAGCAGGCTTCCCGCTGAGCATGGAGCCCAATGTGTGGCTCGATCCAGGACACCCTGGGATCATGACCTGAGCCGAAGGCAGACGCTTAACCAAGTGAGCCACCCAGACGCCTGATTTTTTTAAGAGTTTATTTCTAAGTAATCTCTATACCCATTGTGGGGCTCAAACTTACAACAGAGATCAAGAGTCACATGCTCTACTGACTAAGCCAGCCAGGTGCCCCTAACCTGGTCTTTTAAATGCAGGAGAGATACTGTGGCAGGGCCATCTTGTATCACATAAACTGAGTAGCACAGAAAGTTGTTAAGCAGAGAGAATAAAAAAGACACACACAGGAGAGAAAAGAGACGGGGAAAGAAGTGCTTCTAGGGTCCTTGACAGCTTTCTATTTCCTAGTTCTAAGTACATTCATGTTTTGTTTTGTTTTTTAAGATTTTATTTATTGACAGAGAGAGACACAGCGAGAGAGGGAACACAAACAGGGGGAGTGGGAGAGGGAGAAGCAGGCTTCCCGCAGAACACAGAGCCCGATGCGGGCCTCGATCCCAGGACCCTGGGATCATGACCTGAGCCGAAGACAGATGCTTAATGACTGAGCCACCCAGGCCACCCAGGCGCCCCTACTGTCTATCTTTCTAAAGTACAGTTTCTACTACATCATGTACCCCAATCAAAATCCTTCAATAGCTCCCCACTATCTCAGCATCAGATACAAGGCCCTCCATGAACATCCCTGCCCATCACTCCAATGACTCCTTCCTACCACGTATAAGCTCTGGCAATACCAAATTCCTTCTAGGCTCCAAAACCTAATATGTCATTTTTTTTTTTTTACAATTTTTTTTTTTTTTTTAAATAAATGCAGGGCCTGAACTCATGACCCTGAGATCAAGAACTGAGCTGAAATCAAGAGTTGGACACTCAACTGACTGAGCCACCCAGGCATCCTCATGTCATTTTCATATACGCTATTCCTTCCTCCTAAAATGCTTTTAATCCTCTTTTTGCCTGGTGATTTCTAATTCATCCTCTCATTATCTCACTCCAAGTGTCATTTCCTCTAGAAAAAAGAGGACACTGAACCCACAGCAGTATCCCCTTCTTCTGTTAGTGAACATTTCCTACTATAATGAAATTCTTTATGTGTGTGTCCCTCTCTCTACAACCACTGTGTCTTAAGTGCAGTGACTGCACCTTATCCTTGTATTTTTTTGAACATACATACACCAAATTTTGATTTTATCTTTCTCTATTTTCCTCAAAAAATGAGGATAGAAATACAAAATAAACACAGTAAACTCGATTATGTCTGGAATAGCACTTTAGGCTTAAGGGGTCTTAATCACATGCTTAATGTTAATACCACTACCAGTGAACACTCTCCATAAGGATATACACGCATCGTTCAAAATAAAAGGCAGGTGTAGGAATGTCACCGAAGTGTTGATCTCCGATGTGTACCTCAAACAAAATCGTTCATGATTCCTTACCCGTGTATTCTGGATAACAGATAGTTAATGGACTCCTCTTTATTTTTTCCTCAAAAAGGTCTTTCTTGTTGAGGAAGAGAATGATTGAAGTGTCTGTAAACCATTTGTTGTTACAAATGCTGTCAAACAGTTTCATGCTTTCATGCATTCGGTTCTGAGGGGGAAAAAAGGGGTGTCAATAGTAAAAAGTAAAAGTGGATGAACTGTTAAAGAAAAAAACAGACCAACAAGTTTTAGAAGCACTGAATGGCACGCATGGAAATAAGCTAGACACTGATAGCACAAAAGCTAAGTCAGTCCTCATTTTCATAATTCTTGGAGGTTGGGAGGTGGGAAGAAGACTGGCTAACAAGAGGACTTAATCCTGCCCACATACTCAATGCACTGTCCTATCTCTTAAGAATTAGTAGGGCACAGATCAATATTTTAAAAGTCTAATCTCACAGGGGAAAAAATTAAGGAATCAAGATTTGGTTCAATGAGCCAATGGATACACAAAATCTTCCTAAAAGTTATTTTCCACTTCCCAGCTGCATTAAACAGGCTTTTTACCAGAAGATCCAACATACCATCTCCTCATCCTCAGCCAGAACAAGGTCATAATCACTGAGGGCCACACAGAAGATAATTGCTGTCACTCCCTCAAAACAGTGAATCCACTTTTTTCGTTCTGATCTTTGGCCACCTACATCAAACATCCTGAGTAAAGGGAAAGAATGCACAAATTCAGCAAGGTCACAAATACAGCTCTCCCTAAACTGAAATGGTTAGGGAACCTCCCACTACTGTGTATTCAAAACCCCATTTACAACAGAAAAGACAAACAAGGAGCAGATAAAATGTAGTCAAACTAATACTCCATGGTTAAAAGTAAAAGAGAACATGAGAAAAAATCTGGGAATAATCAAAATTCTCATTTTAGATAACTAGTTCCGCCTCCTCTCTATCAAAGCTTGTATCAGGCGTGCCAAAAGTCAGCAGAATAAGCACTGAAATGGATTAAAGGAAGGAGGGGGGAAGAAAGACAGGAAAAACGAAGAGCTGAATAATATAACATAAGGTAACAACAAGAATACTGACTAATACTTATTGTTTACCATGGTGCCAGACATGATCCTAAACACCTTCAGTACACTAAACTCATTTGACCCTCACAACAATCCTGTTAAGTACTATTATCTCCAGTGCACAGATGAAGAAACTGAGGCACAGGTATGTTAAGTACCTAAAGGCACACTACTAACAAATGGGGACTGGGGTTCTAAACCCAGGCACTCTAACTCCAGCACCCAGGCTCTTAGCCACTCTACCCCTCAAAATGCTTTACCTCTTTAGTTAAAGAGAACAATGGAAAAAATAGAAATCTCCAACTTATATTCTGCTTCCAAAAAGCTTGTTTTCCTTACTTTTTAACTTTCTTTTTTTTTAATTGAGGTATGGTTGAGATATGTTTCCCTTAGTTTAAGGAAAAAATATTTTAGAGATTAATTATGAGGAAAAAGTAAATTATATTTCAGGGTAGGACTCTAAGAACCCAGTATCTAAAAACAAAACGTAACCAGTATTTCCCAACTCTACGTATTATTTGAACCTAATTAATAACAACAAAGCCTTGGCTGTTCACAAACTTTATGTTCCACTCCAGATTAGTTTTAGTTCACCACTCCCTTCTGGGGGGCTTACTTGATATCCTGGCTCAACTGCTGTACTTCTGTCAACAGTGTCCTCATCTACCTCCTACAGTAAGAGGAACACCGGCAGTGCTTTGTCTTTTAGCTGGTACAAGTGTCTGAGGAGGTATGCATACAAATGAGTGAAGACAGATGTCTGATGACGAGGACAAAATTTTAAAAGGTCAACTTTGCCAAGCTGATTTAGCATGTCAGATCTAAAGTGACTCGAGGTCTATTTCTTCCAAAGAATTTTCCCCTGGGGATTGAGAGAAATAAGACATACTGAGTAATTTCTCAATGTATGTTTGAAAGAGAATAGTCATATTATCTCTTTATGACCCAGCCTTTTCTTTTGGTTGATCTAGCAGGTCCTTATTCAGCCTTTGGTCATGTCACCTGGAATGATGCAGTCACAAGCTGGCTTTAATACAGGGTCATATCTCAGGCTTTAGGAAAGCGAACATGATATATACCACTATAGACGTCTTTCAAGGGGAAACACACGCTGGTACACGAATAATTTCAGTTTACCCCTCCGTTTTCTTCTACAAAGTCCATAAAACTAATAGAATACTGTGACGTCCCCAAGGTGGGCTTTTAGCACATATTAACATTTACAATATAATTCACTAACAGATCAACATTTTATAAACATTACCTCATAACTGAGAGGCAAGTAAGCAATTACACAATGCCTTGCATGTATTAGATGCTCAATAAATGTCTGAATAAATGGATAGTGGTTTTGCCTAGAGAGAAGAGGAAAAGGAAGAAGTGATAGTACTTCATAACAAGATATCTACATACCAACAATAAAGTGGGTACAACACTTTAACTAGATCTGGCTATCGATCCTGACATAAGAAGACCAATAGGATTCACCCAACTAAAGATCAATCTATGACAACATCAACAAGAATGTTTCCCACACTAAATAAAGTTCACCACATTTAATTATAAATGGATTACTAATCTTATAGTACACAAAAAGACATCTCATTCTTGTGGTTGCACGGGTGACAGAAATCCATATGGCCTTTGCTACTCCAGTTAAATAAATTCATCAGTGCTAGAGATAAGCAGCTCTTCTATTCTACAAATATTCAGCTGAACTGCTATTTTCCTACACCATGTTTCTGACCTGTTTCGGTTTATTAAGATTTCAAGACCTCAAGTGGTATCTAGTTAATACCTAAACTCTGTATGGATTTCCCAAATCCTGTGAAGCAACTGTTCTCAGAGAAAAGAACACAGAGAAGCTCTGAGCTAGAAGTTACATTTGTGTGCGACAGTGCTGAGTATCACAGACCACATATGAGCGTAATGAGGCAGCTGGAACAAATATATATTGAAGGGGAAAAGTTTACCCCTAATCTCAAAGGTCACAAAAGCAGGAAGTGGGAACCAAAAAGACAGTTCTAATATTTACAAAAGACCATTAACGCAAAGACAAGCCAAAGCCTATTTCAGAATGACTAATGCTAATGAGAAAGTCCTCTGTATTCATGTACTAGAATTTTCTCTCTCTATAACAACCACTTTTTATATCATACTTAGCCAAAATACTTTTATCGCCGTATCAATTTTCCATTCTATACTACAGCAAGAACTTAGTTTACATGATACTGTGCACAAATCAGTCCAAGAACCATGACGATATTAGCTCCATTCCATTAAACCTAAATGCGCTTCGGTAAGGATCAACACGGGTGAGTAAAGCATTTCTATTTTATTATCAAAATGGCAGAACAAAACCACATCACTAAGTATCTATCCTTAGTATTGTTGTTACCCTTCTAAACAACAAACATTCAATACCTGTTTTGACGATTCCAACAAAAAAGCAGCTGAAAAGAATAAAATTAAAAATAAAATAAAATGATAACCATATGATTACTTTTATTGCTATTTATAATTTAATTGTGAATTTAAATTCCTCCAAATGGACAAAAGTATTTGATGCTATTTGGAGAAAGAAGAAAGGCCTGGGCCCCCATTCAGTTAAAACATTCAAATACCAACTGATGAATATGATGGCAGGTTTTTAAACCAAAGATTATTGCCTAGAGAAATTCTGCCCTGATTAAGAGATACGAACTAAAGGAAAGATATTTGTCTTTCACACATCTAATAAAAAGGTTAATGCCTTACTTGAAGTATAGGTCTTTGAAGGTGAAATGCGTTTCCACAATGCCTGTGGTCTTCACTCTTGTCCGCAGGACATCTTGCTGAGTTGGAATGTAGTTGGTTTGGGATATTCTATCCAAATCATTTAGGTAACTAAATAAAACACATTTATTTTTACCTGGTGAAGCCAACCATGTACATAGCAAATGAACAGACTAAACTAGTTCCTTCCCAAAAGATTCTGAACCTGTCATATAAAGTGGCAGAACAAAATCAGAGCTTCAGTGTCACAGAAATGATGAGAAAAAGTGTGAACCTAGAATAGGACAACTGAAGTAGGCTCTATATATGTTACACAAAAGTGGTTTTAATTCTACCTAAATTAAGCTGTGAAGGCCAATTAAAAGCAAACAAATATGGAAATGTTACTCTTATTATAAAAAGATTTCTGGGGCACCTGGCTGGCTTAGTCAGCAGACCATGTGACTCTTAATCTTGGGGCTGTGAGTTCAAGCCCCATGTTGGATGTAAAGATTACTTTAAAAATCTTGAAAAAAAAAATCTTGGAGAAAGAAAAAGATTGCTGAAACTTAATGCTAAATACTGAATCAACTGTGTGTTGCACAGTACAAAACCAAACCAAAAGCCCTCAGACATTTAAAGTCAATGGGTCATTTGTATGTTCCTACATTTGATAGGACATTCGAGAACGGTGTTTGAATTACTAAAATTAAAATAAGAACTATGTTCAATAAGAATGAGTATTTCTTGCTTTCACTCATGAAACAGAAAAGTTGCCGTTTTTTTTTAATCTAAGTCAAAAACAAATTGTAAATACTTCCAAAGAAATGTAATTTATTCAGTGAAATAATTAAAAGACTGCTACAAAGCTAAATTAATTTTTTTTTTAAGCTAAACTAAATTTTTGGTAATGTCAGGATTCCTAAAGATTTTTTGGCTAGAAAACTGAAGAACAGGTGGCACTATTATAAGTGAATCATTAACAAGCTTTTATGAAAGTACTACCATTAATGTTAAGGAATCAGTCAAGCCTAGATCAAATATTATGGAAAAAAAAAAACCTCTATAAATCACATGTTCTCTGGTGTAGTTAAAGGATTCAGAGCTTAATGAATGTATGACAGAAAAAATAGTAATATAGCTTTCATGACTACCGGGAGAATTATTGAAACTACCAACATAAGCAACTAAAAAATATTTAAAAATGGGAAGAATCCTGAAATGTCTCTAGTAAAGTTTTCATTTCAAGAATAAGTTTTTCAAATATAATTTAACTCCTTCCTATCATAACTTAAACAAGAATGAAGGATAGGAAAATAGAATATTGGAGAAAATACCTTAATGCTTAAAAGTGTCCCCAATTAGTACAGAGATAGAGTTACCAAGAACTCTCCAAGTCCCCAAAAGGCACATTAAAAAGTACATTCTGAATATAGGTGTTTATAAATAAACATGTTGTAAAAGAAGGAAAATAGGGTAGCATAATAGCCTTGCTCAAGTATTAATTACAAATTCTCTCAAACTATGTAACTCTTAAGAGAATTTCCTTGACAAACAGATGCTTTGACTTCCTTCCAAGACTCAACATTCTCTTTCTATACAAAGTCTACTATTGTGATCTGGCAAAAGATTTATCAGTGGTGACTGGTACCAGAGAAATCCACAGTGCAGCCCGGCCACAGAGTTGGGTGCATAAAAAGGGGTATCACAATTCTAATTTCCCTCACTAGCTGGCACTTAATGCAAAGTCCTTAGCAGAGGGAACTGGAAGAGATCCAGGATCCAGCTGCAAAAGATTTCTCTCCTCTTTAACTTCCTTATTATAAACTACCATGGAGCTACTTTTCATGGTGCCAATTCTCTCATTTACCTTCCAAGAGGCAACGTTTTTCTCCAAGTCATACAAAATGACCAAGGGCTATATAACCCTAAACTGAAACCACCTTCACAAGGGATGCTATAGACTTCTAAGACCGTCTGTTACTCAAATGTTTTAAAGACAGACCCTAAACTTTCTTAGGGTCACCAAATTATTTTCTGTTATGGAAAAATTACTTACTATGAAGCAGAATCATTGAGCTGATACTCCCTGGATCTGCTGAAGCAAGCTTGCACCCCACCGTCTCGCCATAACCGTTTAATCACTCCTGCTAGTTCTGGAGTCATGACTCCTTCTTCAGCACTACCCGCCAAAACAAATAATTGCCGGGCATCATCCTGAAGAAAGCAGTTAAGAAAGAGAGACAAATGATCCTCCACTTCTTAAAGACTTGACACAAGAGTCTCTCTAAATAAAACACAAGCACATTATATGTTTCACTATTTTAAGACAAGTATTAGAGACCTTTCCAGGCAGGGCAGTCTGAGAGAATTTACAATGAAGTCACTCCCCCTACTCACTCCACTGTAGTTAGAAGTGCAGAGCCGAACTGAGGAATGATTTCAGTCCCCCTACCACATACCACCATCTCCTAAAAAGACCTCTTCTGACTGGCCTACAAATCTCCACCCTGCTTACTCATGATTTTTTTTTAAAGATTTTATTTATTTATTTGACAGAGAGAGAGAGAAGGGGGGAGCAGGCAGAGGAAGAGGGAGAAATAGGCTCCCCGCCAAGCAGGGAGCCCAACACGGGCCGATCCCAGGATCCTAGGATCATGACCTGAGCCGAAGGCAGATGCTTAACTGACTGAGTCACCCAAGCGCCCCAATCATGATTTTTTGACAGAAAAACTGGTCTATGAGATAGGCATATGTAACACATTCCCATTCTGTTAAAGGAAGTCTACAATAAAAATAGAAATGAAAAAACTACCATGTAAGAGGTAAAGTCTAAACACGTCAGAGGGAGTAAAATATTAATCGAGTTTAAGGAAAAAGTGTTTTCTTCTTCCCCCTTCAGCTCAGACAGAAGAACAGGAAGAAGAGGAGACTGAGTTATTTAAGAAGTCTGGAAGCCTAGTGAGGGAAATAAATCCCTCAGGGAAAAATTCAGTTTCTAGATTCCCCAAAGAATAATAATCCTCTAAGGCAGGGGAGCGGGGGAAACAGTAAGAGGAAAAGAAAGTTACAAAGAGATTTGATCAAAACTCATGAGTCAAGGGATGCCTGGGTGGCTCAGTTGGTTAAATCTCTGCCTTCAGCTCAGGTCATGATCCCAGGATCCTGGGATCGAGTCCTGCTTCAGGCTCCCTGCTCAGTGGGGAGCCTGCTTCTCCCTCTGCCTGCCGCTCCCCCTGCTCGTGCTCTCTCTCTCTCTGACAAATAAATAAAATCTTTAAACAACAACAACAAAAAACTCATGAGTCAAAAAGCTTTGTAAGTGGCTAACAGTTTTTAAACCTAAAACGTGAGCTGTAAAGAGGACAGAAAAGGGCTATGAGAACTCTGATAATTTTGCTTTAGTCTACCCACCCTTACTTGTCAGATAGTTTAAAAATAAACCCAGGTCTCAAGGAAGGAAAGGAAAAGAGGAGAGGAAAAAAGAAAGGAAAAAGGGAAGGGAAGGGAAGAAAGGGAAGAAAAAAAGAAAGAACAAACGAACGAACTTGGTGCCTGTCTGGCTCTATCAGTAGAGCGTGTGATTCCTGATCTTGGAGTTGTGAGTTCGAGCCCCACTTTGGGTGCAGAGATTACTTAAAAAAATAAATAAAATCTTTAAAAAACTGAATAAACCCAAGTCTCATGGGATGCTTTCCCCACCTCAAATCTCATATTTGTCTGCCTCAAGGAGAGTTCCAAATAACTAGTAAAAGGCACATACTAAAAAAATACCTATACCGGGTAAAGAAAAAGTAAAGGGGGAAGAGGAGCAATCAGTTGTATCCTAAGTAGTCATTAGGACAATAAACTAGCAAGCAAAAAGCATTTCCGACCACACATGAAATCACAACCCAAAACTCCTAAGACTTGTGTGTTCCCAAAACTCATGCACCCACCTAAGTAAAACAAAACAAAACTAACCATTGTGCACTCCAGTTAATGCTGCCAAACTCAGGGTCTTCAGCCAAGTAACAGCCCTCCTTTATAAGGTGCTTTCCTGCATTCTTTCTAGTAATACTTTATGTCCATCCCTCTCTAAGAAACTGCATCTAACATCTATATTCCCCTCTTCTTTCAGAGATAAAAATTTTAAATAAGGGAACAACAAATGACTGAGAGAAGTTGAAAAATTACACCAACTGGCAAACATACTCAATATTAAGCATGTCCTTCTATGTATATAGTGCTTTATTTAACACGTAAAAACTTATAGCCCCTTCTGAAATTTGAACTACACTCATACAGCTATTCAAAAGCCTCAATAATTACTTTTTTTAATAGCACAATTTAATTTTAGAAACTTTAAAATAGAGTTATTGCTACATATTTCTGCTGTCCTGACTTTGTAAACACAGTTTTAAGGGGAAGCACTTTTCCCTTACCACTTAATCTCTTCCACTGACCTTCTCTTGCTTTTCCACAATTAGCCCTCTTATAGACCTTTAAGGAGGCCCCTCTTTACAATGAACTTCATACCTCTACCCTTAAGCAGATATGAAAAAGCAACCTACCCCTCATCTGGCTCTATTCTTGTCCATTCACTCTCTAATCAACCATAAGAAACCAGACCAGGATAAGTGAGGAACTAGAAATAGAAACCCTTACATATGGAGGGAAAAAAAGGAAACTTCAAAAAATTACATAGGGTTGTAGATTAGGATGGGTGGATGCCGGAAAACTAGGTGATTCAGGAGGCCTAACAGGAATTAAGGAGATGTTGGCTGCATCTGGGGATATAGGAGTGTTAACACCCAAAGATAAATGACACTTATTTGATAAAGGGAAGCAATAAAAGGATGAGGGATGCTATGGTCTGAATGTTTGTGTCCCTCCAAAATTTGTATGTTGAAATCTCAATGCCCAATGTCACAGTATTTGAAGATGGGGTCTTGGGGAGGTACTACAGTCATGAGGGTGGAGGCCCCATGAATGGGATTAGTGCCCTTATAAAAGGGACTCGAGAGAGCTCCCTTCGCCTTCTGCCATGTGAAGACACAGTGAGAAGCCGACAACTGAAGAGGGCCCTCATCCGACCATGCTAGCACTCTGATCTCAGACTTCCAGCCCCGAGAAGTGTGCACAATAAATGTCTGTTGTTTACAATCTACTACATCTGTGGTATTTTGTTACAGCAGCGCAACTGGACAAAGACAGAAAATGTCAACTGTATTGGTGACAAAGTGGTGTGAGGACCCAAACATTAATAACAACCAATTTGACAATGGAAAGAAATGAAAGGAGGGATGATCAAGAGATCTAAAGGAGGACAGACGGTGAGAAATAAAAAAGGAAGAAACAAAGAGAAGGTGTAAATAACTGAGACGGAGAAAAAGTCAGCAAAGAAAGGAAAAGAACTAAATACAGTAGCATCAACCAGTTATCAGATCGGGCGAACATGACAGAGACACAGAGTTAGGTGACAGGGAGGGATGAGAAAATAAGAACACTGGAGAGAGCTGGGGGCGGGGGGCAGAGGGAAGAAAGGAAAAGAAGGGAAGAAAAGCAGGAGGCAGAGAAAGGATAGAAAGATGTAAGACAGAAATGCCTTGTTTATTCTTGCATTCGCTATCCTATTTCCCCCTCTCAGAGGCTTAGAAAAATAAAGTTTCTACTTGTGATATTGCACCTTTTTTAAACAAAAACATAAAAGTTGTGCCTCACATATTTCCTTGTCCCCTCTTCTGCTGCTCTTCTCTTCAATCATTTTATAATCCTTACCCCAGCTCCTCTTCCCTTATTCCACTTCTAGGATTCCTAGTTGAATACCATCCAATTATAACCAACCTTTTGTGATTTTTCCCATCAACAATTTCACCACTTGTTTACTGAATATTAACTTGCATTAATAATAGCTTGTTAATTGATAAATTGAGAGCAGCTCAGAGTTCCTAAGCTACTTCAGAGACACATAGGCTTTGCCTTTCCAGGCAGCCTTCCCAAGTCACCTCTTTTTACTGTCCACAGCACCTAAGAACAACACTCTGAACACGGCTCATGACTCCCTTAGTTCTAGGAAATCATTCTCTACATTCCCAGCCTTCTCTTAGGAGTACAGCTGGAGATGTGAAAGATCTCCTGCCTTCATTTTGGCCCTCTCCTCACTGCATCAAACATCCTAATTTACAAACAAGAACTTCATGGTGCACTAAGTATTATAATTAATCAACCCAACTTTTGAATATCTCCCGTGCAAGAACTATCCTAGGACATGGTATAATCCAACTGTATAGGTTATAGTCCAACGGAGTACAGGGACATGGAATTTTTGAATGCCTAAAAATTGTCCCTATAATTGTGACTAAATGTTCATGTCCTTCTCAAGTATGTTTCAGGAGACTGATATTTGCCTTTTATCTTTACACCACAGAAAAGCAGAGCTACCTCTTTTAGATTATTTCAATTAACTAGCATTTACTACTATAAAATAAGACAGTGCTATAAAAGAAGTGAATAAAAAACAGCTGTCACAGAAACCTACAGGATATCCACAAAATCCCATTTCCTTGACTCTTCTCTGTGGTGGTAATCTTACATCTCCTAAACCAGATTGCTAATACTTCTCAAATGAGCACACAGTACTTGCTACATCTTATCTTGTTGTTTGAATTCATTTCCCTAAAACACGAAGCAAAATTTTGCTTCACTGCATCTACTAAAAGAAAGCAAGTGAAGAAGAAATGAGAAACACTTACTGCTCTGGCAGCTTCCCCAAAGTCAATCTTTAGCCGTCCCATGGCTCTTATGATTGCAATGATGGACTGTATAGTATTGCTGTAGACAACTACTTTATATTGTTTACATTCTTCCTCTGAATAGCCATCCTCATGAATGATTCTTTAAAAAGAAAACCACAAATCATTACCACAGACCTAAAAAAAAAAGATACTATGGACTTTCATGCATTATGAGGAAATGTAGTTTTATAAAAGGCCATGTTCCAACTTACTTCATCTGTTTCACGATGGTGCTTTTACCAGATTCTCCAGCACCTGAAAGAAAGAAAACTAGACTTTGAATTCACTTGTAATCAAACACAAAGTATGAAATCAACATGAGTGATAATCCTAGATTAATGGAAACCACAGGTCCCATGGAAAACTTAGGTGAGGCTATCTAACCATTAAGCTTTCCTATTAGAGTTTTTTACTTTAACGTAACTCAGCAACCATATAAAAGTAAAAGTAGCCCAGAACCTACTTGGTATCATTTGTGTAAAGGAGGCATGCTCAAGGAGATATGGCAACATAAACACCTCTAGGAACTCATCCTCTACAAGAAATAACATGATACAGAAACTGAACATAGGCAAAAATGAAATGATTCGGTTTTGGCCTATTTGCTTTTATTAACTTCTCTGTCAATATCCATGGATCTGAGGAATGTTCCAAGAGCAATCCTCTCAGCCATGTGACTAGAGTTCAAAATAGAAACAGAGGGGCGTCATCCCCACTGTTTTTTCACTGCATATGCTCTCAAGACCACATTTCCCTCATCTGTCTCCCAGAATCACTTTAATGATAACCAATGTCAGATCAGCTCCTGGAACTCCTTGACATCTCACCTGCATTTCCTTAGTCAATTCATTATCCCACCTTCCAAGATGCCTATTTCATTTCCTCTCTCTTTCAAATCTTACAAACTCCTTCCCACTTTTGACTCTCACCTGATAATCTTGCCTTTTATTGGAAAAATTAAAGCACTCAAAAAACCAAATCCACCAATCTATCTGTAATCCCCACTAATATTCTCTACCTTCATCAATGGATGAAGGGTCCCTGCCCGTATCTAAGACTAATCCCTCCATTTGTGCCCTAAACCACCTGATTTTACCTACTCTAGGTCTTGGCTACTGTAACTATCCCATGTCACTAATATGTGAAGTTTTCTCTTCCCACTGGGGAACTCTAATCAGTATACAAACTTGCTGCATTATCTTCCATTTTAAATCAACACACACCCCACTCCAACCTTTCCTTGACTCCACATATTGGTGGACTACCACTCTATTTTCTCTCTTCCTCTTTATAGAAAAACGCCTCTGAGTTGTCTATACTCATGTTCTCCAATTCTGTACTTCCAATTCTCTCCTTAACCCACTCCAATCAGATATTCATATCCAACACCAACTGAAACCACCTTCCATGGTGTCCAACAACTTCCATTTTAACAAACCTATTGATCAATTCCAGGTCCTCATCTTACTCAACCTCTTGAGCAGAATTTATCCAATGATGACTTCTCCCCTTGAAATGTTTTCTTCACTAGGCAGGCTTCCAGACCCCACATCCTCCTGGTTGGACCCCTACCCCACTCCTCAGTCTCCTCCTTCCTATCTCTGAATCTTAAAGGTTGTATTATTTGAGCACTCCTTCCTTGGGCCCTTTTCTCTACCTACATTCATTCCCTAGGTCATCTCATCTCATCTCCTGGTCTTAAACACCATTCATAAACTGACAGTGACAGTTACTATCTAGTGTGTACTGCATGCCAGATGCAGTTTTAAGCACTTTGCTTTTATTAATTCATTTAATTCTCACAATAACCCGGTGAGGCAAACACTTATTATCTCCATTTTATAGGTGAGGTAAATGAAGCAAGAGAGATGCCAAGTTAACTTGCCCACAATTCAAGTCAGTAAGTGGCAAAGCTGAAATCTGTATTCACACAGTTCGGCTCCAAAGTTGTTGTATACTGCCTCTATGCTGATGATTTCCAAACTTGTATCTCTAACCTTGGCTCCAGAGTCATACATCTAAACCACCTATCTGATAAATCTCATTAGACTTCTAAGAGGCATCTCAAACTTAAAATGACCCAAATTGTGTTACTGTTTCCCCATCCTTACCCCCAAACAAACCCTGCTCCGCCCTCTTTTCCATCTCAGTAAATACCAGCACTCACCCAGTTGCTCAGGCCAAAAATGTAACTAATGTTACATGTAACATGTAACTAATACACAAATGGAATGTGGGTGCCAGTACCAATATGTACATCAAATATTAATAAAGCTTAATTTTTTAAAAATAAGTATAAATACAGTTGTAACAGTTTTTTTATGCACCACATGGATCATCATGAATACACTGGAAACCACAAGCCTGGATCACTGTTAATCTTCCTAAATGGTCCACTGCTTGAGACCTTGCCCTTCCTATGGCTAGTTTTCCACTCAGTTAGCTGCACTGAACTTTGTAAAAAAAATCAAATCAGGGCGCCTGGGTGGCTCAGTTGGTTAAGCAACTGCCTTCGGCTCAGGTCATGATCCTGGAGTCCCGGGATTGAGTCCCACGTCGGGCTCCCTGCTCAGCAGGGGGTCTGCTTCTCCCTCTGACCCTCTTCCCTCTCGTGCTCTCTGTCTCTCATTCTCTCTCTCAAATAAATAAATTCTTTAAAAAAAAAAATCAAATCGTGTCACAACTCTGTCCCCAGATTTGGACTACACAGGTCCACTTATACACTTTTTTTTTCCCGGTTAAGTACAGTACAGTATTGTAATATTTTCTTCATAAGTTTCTTTTCTCTAACTTTATTGTAAGAATGCAATATATGACACATATAACATACAAAATATATGCTAACTGACTATATTATCAATAAGACCACCAATCAACAGTAGGCTATTAGTTAAATTTTGGGGGGGAGTCAGAAAGTTATACGAAGATTTTCCAGTATGTGGGGGGGGGTGCTGACACCCCTAACTCCATGTCGTATATCAACTGTACACTCAAAATAAAATCCATGGGCCATAAGGTCAAACATGCTCTGCCCCTGCCGATCACTTTACCCTCAATTCCTATCATTCTCCACTTCATTCTCTCTGCTCTTGTCAGACCAGTTTTCTTGCCTTTCTTCCAACATACCAAACTGGTTCTCAATGAGCTAGATCCTGACTCATGCTCTTCGCCATTTACTATTCCATCTGCCCGGAGTAACTTTTTACAAGATTTTCTTCTTCCCTCAAAACAGCCTTCCCTGACTAATCTATCTAAATAGTCCCCACCCGATCATACTCTCTCTCCTCACTCTAGGTTGTATTTTTTCAAAAGCTCTTATCACTTCATGGTACAATTTGTTCATTTCCTATCCCACTAAAATATAAACCCCATAATGGTTTATTCATCCTCGTATTCCCAGGGCCTAGAACTGGGCGTGACATAAATCGGCTAGGCAAGTAAGTACTGTTGACCAGATACATTACCAATGCTTAATAAGCATGATCCTTTATAATATTTCTCAACTCTATCAACCAAACTGTTAAAATAAAATTCAAATAATTTAAAAATTCCAAGCATCTACATTTTTACAGACTCAAAAAGGACATCTCGATTTGACTTTACCTCTGCTCTTATCATCTAATAATAATTAGGGGTAGCACTAAATGTTTATGTAACACACAAAGAACTTTTTTTTTTTTAAGATTCTGTTTATTTGTCAGAGAGAGAGCACAAGCAGGGGGAGCGGCAGAGGGAGAAGCAGGCTCCCTGCTGAGCAAGGAGCCCGATGCCGGACTCATCCCAGGACCCTGGGACCATGACCTCAGCCGAAGGCAGTCACTTAAGTGACTGAGCCACCCAGGTGCCCTCACAAAGAACTTTTTATTTATTTTTTAATTTTTTTGTTATGTTAATCACCATTCATTACATCATTAGTTTTTGATGTAGTGTTCCATGATTCATTGCTTGCGTATAACACCCAGTGCTCCATCCATGCAGAACGTGCCCTCTTTAATACCCATCACCAGGCTAACCCATCCCCCACCCCCTCCCCTCTAGAACCCTCAGTTTGTTTTTCAGAGTCCACAGTCTCTCATGGTTCGACTCCCCCTCCGATTACCCCCCCTTCATTCTTCCCCTGCTATCTTCTTTTTCTTTTTAACATATAATGTATTATTTGCTTCAGAGGTACAGATCTGTGATTCAACAGTCTTGCACAATTCACAGCGCCCACCATAGCACATACCCTCCCCAATGTCTATCACCCAGCCACCCCATCCCTCCCACCCCCCCACCACTCCAGCAACCCTCAGTTTGTTTCCTGAGATTAAGAATTCCTCCTATCAGTGAGGTCATATGATACATGTCTTTCTCTGATTGACTTATTTCGCTCAGCATAATACCCTCCAGTTCCATCCACGTCGTTGCAAATGGCAAGATTTCATTCTTTTTGATGGCTGCATAATATTCCATTGTATATATATACCACATCTTCTTTATCCATTCATCTGTCGATGGACATCTTGGCTCTTTCCACAGTTTGGGTATTGTGTACATTGCTGCTATAAACATCGGGGTGCACGCACAAAGAACTTTTTAAATGATACTGTTAGAAAGAAGTGCTTTCTCCAGGGGCGCCTGGGTGGCTCAGTCAGTTGAGTAGCCAACTCTTAATTTTGGCTCAGGTCATGATCTCAGGGTCCTGGGACTGAGCCCTGCATCCCCTCAGGCTCTGTGCTCAGTAAGCAATCTGCTTGAGGATTCTCTCCCTCCCCCTCTGCCCAACCCCTCTCCCCACTTCAGCTCGCCTGCCTGCGTGCATGCTCTCTCTCCCTCTGAAATAAATCTTTTAAAAAAGTGCTTTCTCCCACGCATATCTACCAAAAAAAAAAATTGATTCAATTCTGAAGAAGAGAATACAAAAGCATACTAGCTATATTTTAAATACTAGTTTAAAACACAGAATTCCCAGATGATCCCATGTGAGCACCAGCTACTAACTTTACTAGGTAGAGATTAATGAAGTAATGTTCACCATTCTTTTACATATTGAAAACAGGATTTTACTTTTTTTTTTTAAGGTTTTATTTATTTATTTGACAGAGAGAGTCATAGCGAGAGAGGAAACACAAGCAGGGGGAGTGGGAGAGGGTGAAGCAGGCTTCCTGCCGAGCAGGGAGTCCAATGCGGGGCTCGATCCCAGGACCCCGGGATCATGACCTGAGCCAAAGGCAGACACTTAACGACTGAGCCACCTAGGGGCCCGGGAAAACAGGATTTCTACCATTTATGTTGGACTAAATGAAATAATCAACGTCTATTATCCTCAGAATCAATTTCTACCCATCTCATTTAGTTCTATCCTATGAAGGTGCTGATTTCAAAGAAGTATGTTGCCCTGCCTCTCTCATCCCTGATAAAATGTCACTTTGTCTTTCTCTTTACTATCACACTACATATATTCACTCAAGCTTTTACTAGGCATCCAGTTACACCTCTTGAAGGCACCTCTTACTGACCACAGAACTAAATGTAAGATTTATCTTATTGAGCGTTCCAGGGCATTTTATAGAAAAAAAGAATGAATTGCAAAAAAAAAAAAAATTGCTTTATACCGAAAGTCTTTGACCCATTCTGCTTCCAGATCAGCAAGAAGAGTGCCACCAATCTTACCTTTCTTCCAAGTACGAAATCTAAGAACCATCTTCTCTCCTTACATCAAGCTGTAATGAAACCTGTCTTCTTATGCATTTCTCAAATTAATCCTTTCTACTCTTCACATGGCCAAGCTGACACTGGTGCCTACTGTATTGTTACTGCTGTAATCTCAAACTTCCAGCTCAAAGCCCCTCTTCTTTCTTATCATTTCCAAATGGCACTAATAATTCTCTAACATTTTCTATAGCCCTTTCTTATTAGGTCTGAACTCTTCATTTTTACTTCAATTCTCTGTGCTCCAACGCTTTGGTAGTAAGTTCCCTCTCTAATAACATCTCACGCTTAGGTTTTAAACTGCTTCCCACATCTCATCTCCCACCCCCAATACATATTATGTGATGTTTGGAACTTCCTAATTTTTTTTTTACATCTTTTAATCTATCTTTCTTTAAACTTCATCACAAATTTAAGGAGAGACTCATTTGTCCATCTTCAATCTACCAGGGTAGTAGCATTATGGAAACAAAGAATGGAATGGATACAAAGGAACTGCAAAGAACCAACCTATGGCTCTGAGAGGGAGGAACTGATGATGACTTCAGGCAGGAGGGAAGGAAATGGGCAGGTGATAGGATTTACAGAGGAAAAAAAGTCTGAAAGGTCCTAGCAAAAGGAGGGAATGGGATCAGTTCGACTTAGAAGACTCATCCTTATATAAAGAGGAAGGATGAAGGGGGAAGCTACAGAGATTTTTGAGAGAAAAAGGAGAGAAAGAGCCAAGTTAGACGGTCTTCTCAATAAAAGGCAGGCAATCTGCAGAGGATGAAGGGGTAGAATTAATTCAGAAAACCTTATTAACAATCAAATAGGGGCACCTGGGTGGCTCAGTTAGTTGAGTGTCTGCCTTCAGCTCAAGTCATGATCTCGGGGTCCTGGGATCCAGCCCTGCACCGGGCTCCCTGCTCAGCGGGGAGCCTGCTTCTCCCTCTCCCTCTGCCACTCCCCCTGCTGTGCTTGCTCTCTCTGTCAAATAAATAAATAAAATCTTTAAAAAAAAAATAGAATAAGAAGTATGTGTGCAGGTAAGTATGATCACCAAGAAGGTCAGAAGAAAAATAATTCACCAGTACACACACTACTGTAAAAACACTAATTTACCTAAAAAGTCCTAAATTTTATTTTTAAGGAGCTCCTGGAGAGCAGGCACCATCACGTGTTCTCCCTACTTCTTCCCATAACATACACATTATGGGTATGAAAAACAAGAGATAGTGATAATGTCTTTGCAAAATTCTTATAGGCCAGTGAATTACTAATATAAGTAAATCATTACCATGTGTAAACACATTCAACTTAAATACACACTGATTTTATTTATTCATTTTTGAGAGAGAGAGAGAGCATGAACCAGGGGGAGGGGCAGAGGGAGAAGCAGACTCCCCGCTGAGAGGGGAGCCCAAATCAGGAGTCTGATCCCAGGACCCCGAAATCATGACCTGAGCTGAAGGCAGATGCTTAGCCGACTGAGCCACCCAGGTGCCCGATACACACTGATCTTAAAAATTAACGCTAGGGGCGCCTGGGTGGCTCAGTCGGTTAAGCATCTGCCTTTGGCTCAGGTCCTGATCCTGGAGTCCTGGGATCGAGCCCAGTGGGGATCCCTGCTCAGTGGGGAGTCTGCTTCTCCCTCTCCTTCTGCACCCCCCCACCCCAGCTCTTGTTCTCTCCTCTCTCTCTCAAATAAAATCTTTAATAAATAAAAATTAACCCTAAAAGATGGCTGATACTCAAAAACATTGTGTCACCTGATGCCTTCTCTTTTTCCTCTTTCACTTTGATTAAAAGAAAACTTAAAGCCAGTCTAAGGAAGTACATTATGCTTTTATCTTCCTGTGCCTTCAGGCACAATGAATTTCCTTATCTGTAAAACAAGGGTCAACTGGAGATGCTTGGAGCAGTACCTGGCCCACAGTAGGATTCAATAAATGTTATCCAACTATTATTCGTGAATGCTGTTTTCACTGTTTGGAATACCACCAAGTAATGTTAAGTTCCCAAAAGTTTAATTTAATAGAAACTCTTGAGATATTGATGTTGGTTCAAAATCCCAGCAGAAATGATACAACTACTTATCAGCTAGTTCACAAAACCCTAGATGGAGTCTGGATTCACACACTAAAACAGCAACTTAGAACCTACATGCCACAGCAAACTATGTCAAAGCATTAATCATTTTCTCCACCCCACCGTGAGGAACAAAAACACTCTCTTCCTTAAATATATTTTCAACCCCTAGATACTCCTGTCTAACTACCTCCTCTCCCACACTTGCCACCCATCTGTACTTCTTATAGCTTTTCCTTGAACACTCCTCAAAGGTTTCTGTACCACTATCATGTGTACTAGTGGGTATTCCAGGAGCAACTGAAACATCTCCTTTCCTTTTAAATACTCGTTTCTGTGGAGAAGTCCTGAAATATCTAAAAGCACCCATTATAACTAGGACATAGCCCTCTTTCTGGAGGTCTGCACAGCTAAGTCCCAATATGGCACTATTTTTAAATAACACTCTAGTAAGCACTAGACCAAGGCACTCTTCTTGGTCTCTTATAGCCCACCCATGCCCCCCACCCCTTACGAGACACATGGGAACATATGACAAGAACAGGCATAGACAGTCTTCCTCCCACAGCAGGTTGAAAGCTTGATCAGCACATATATTTGATTTTTCTAACTTCACTTAAAAAGATTTTTTTAGTCAATAATACCATGTAGTAATAAATTCAATGGAAGAGTAGATTTTAGTCCTAAGTCTACCATGACTAGCTGTATGATCTTGAGCAAGCCACCTAACTTCACAATGCCTATCTCCTTATATATGTAACATATGAAGGGTTTTGGCCTAGATGTGCCCTATGGTTGCTCTCTCACATTCTATGACTACAATTATTATAATGCTAAAAGCAGATGAAATCTCTACTTCTGACACACAGAGGCTTCAAATCAAACCACGGATCCACATCTTCCTATTAACCCAACCATTCAAAACAGCTGCCATAATACAGTGATCAGCATGCTCTCCAATCATGCACTCCTGATCAAGAGGGCACAAAGAATACAAAGAATTAAAGAGTGCAGCAATGTAAGGAAGAGTCATCTGGCAGCCAACCTTCTATATTCATGCTTGATGGTATTCTACAATCACACAGTCTCAAACTAACAGAATATTCAAGTTAGGTTGCTATTCCTAAGAAAAAAATGTATCTCTAACAAAAGACACAGCAGCAAAGTCCATGCTATTTCCAATAATATGCTTATCTGTTGCTCCCAATGATTTCTTTTTATTGACAGGCATAAGTAACAGAGTAAAAATTCAGATTAAAGTTAAAAATGACATTTCATTCAAAATGCTTTTCAATGTACCGTACTTAATACAAAAACCAGTTGCCCCCTAATTCAATAAAAAAAAAAAAAAAGGTTAGCAGAATTACAGATGGGAAAAAAATTATGGAGCAAATTAAAATTTTTTTTTTTTTTAAACAAACATGTCTCTCATATGTGCCTGGAACTGCTGGACACAAATACAAATAAGGAATGTGTGGTCTCATGGCGAAGTTAGATCTATTTTTCGTGTGAAATTACCAAGTTTCCATAGTCTAAAATATCAGAATAATCTCTTTACCCAGCCCACTGTCCCTCTAAGCATGCCAAGCCTCTACTATGAACATCCTTGAAAACCTTATTCACCTCAAACTTCAACTCTTTCCTGAAACCTTCTCCATTCCCTCTCAACAGAGGTACCACTCCCATTCTGAGGGCTGACACATCTTCTTCCCTTTCAGCATGAGTCCTAGAGATTAATTTCTAAAACTAAGTCCCAAACTGTCCTTCCCAGCCTCTTTTTATCTCTAGCCAGGTCTGGCTACTCTAAAAAAAAATTATTTGACAATCTTTCCAGATCCTAATCCTGCTTTTCATAAACTGCTAATTGGTTTTCTTGATTTTGACGAAAATGGTAATGAAACTCTAGTATGACCTGAAAACCCTTTCACATCTGTGTACTTCTTCCTCAAGGGCACCCTGACAAGGCTCAACCTGGCCCTACAGCTTAGTGTCAAACACCATAATAATACCTGGCCAAATTATTGTAATTACTTGGGTTTGTACCAGTTTAAGGACTCCCTTAGTCCTAAACTCAAAAAAGCACACTCCTCGAAAGCACAAAACAATACCTTCTTTTTGTTTCTACTACCGCCCCCCCCTCCATGTCTAGGACAGAGTAGGCACATAATAACTGTGGGATGAATGGCTTGAGTTTCTATGAGATTCAGTAGTTGCCTAATCACATTTTATAAATGCCAGCTGCAATGAATGGAATTTTCAATGTGGGCAGTTAACAGAAACAGATTTCCATTCCTCTGCTATCTTTATTCAGCCCCACGCCCATTCCTGGCAAGGCTTTCAACTCTCACCCCACGACTACACCTGACAATAAATTTGGACTCACTCACAAGCCTCCCATTCTCCTTAATCCCCTCTAAACCTCTCAAACCCTGCCCCAGCTCCCTTGCACCCACCATCCACTTCAGTGAAATAAACTGCTACAGATCTGTCCTGAACATCCTGTATCCCAACACCTAAAAGAGTGCATGAAACACAGTACTCAAATACTTGCTCAGTGAATGAATAAACGCATGACTATATTAAAGGTAAAAGATGGCAGTACATTGTGATTGGGACAGAGATAATAGATCGCTTCTGTGAAAAAGATTTTCTTTTCCTCTGGAGAGGGAGAGAGAATCTCAAGCAGGCTCCAGGACCAGCATGGAGCCAGACCTGGGGCTGGATCTCACAACCTTGAGATCATGACCTGAGCCAAAATCAAGAGCTGGATGTTTAACAGACTGAGCCATCCAGGCACCCTGAAAAAGATTTTTCTGGGAAGCAATCACATACCAACAACCAAAAAGGCTTAAAGCACATATAAGAAGTTTTTGATAAAACTTAACTGACAAAGGGGTGCCTGGGTGGCTCAGTCGGTTAAGCGTCTTACTTCAGCTCAGGTCGTGATCGTGGGTTCCTGGGATAGAGCTCTGTGTGGGCTCTGTGGTTAGCCAGCAATCTGCTTCTCCCTCTGCCCTCCCCCAGCTAGTGCTCTGGTTCTCTCTCTCTAATAAACAAAATCTTTAAAAAAAAAAAAAAAACCCTTAACTGATATATTAAACATAGTTTCAGAATATATGCCTGCCTATAACCCCTAGAGAAATCCCAATTTAGCTTCCTCAGTGGGCAATCGCCTACATGACTGAGTCACGCCCCTCTCTGTGACTGGATCAGGGGTAAATACCTGACCCAGGAATCACCCAGTCATAGGCTTACAGAGGGCCTACACCCTGTGTGAACGAGCTCCAAAAGATGAATAAAACCAATCAGATTATCTGAGGAATCTGCACTAAAAAATACAGAAAAGGTCATCCTAAACTGCAAGATCACAATGTGTGAAATCCTCGATTAAAGGCGGGGTGGGGGGGGAAGAGCAGCTCACTTAGCCACATAGCTCTCCTCAAAATGTTATCACTTG
This sequence comes from Eumetopias jubatus, assembly GCF_037043125.1. Classification (NCBI taxonomy): domain Eukaryota; kingdom Metazoa; phylum Chordata; class Mammalia; order Carnivora; family Otariidae; genus Eumetopias; species Eumetopias jubatus. The sequence goes on from NW_028274810.1 coordinate 15,185,234, forward strand.
AGAATATGAAAAAGGTAATGTTGGTGTTGCTAAGGATCATGTGTTCTCTTTGGGCAACTGGCCAATTAAGGAGAGTGGGGTTTCTTTTTCACTTTTGTGGAATATAAAAAGAATGCTTAAGGGAGCCAGTTATTTGTGAGCAAGGAGAGGGATTATCCTCTGGCTGCCTCAAAGTTCTAATTTTGGGCCCTGGTGAGTAAGTTTCCTTTTATTTCTTTAAAAGCAGGGCAACAAATAGCCATTTTGGTGCTAACGCTAAATTATATGGTATGTACATCGGACATGACTGAAAACTATTTTTGCAAAGGTGTATTTCTTTCTAGCTCTGCCTCAAAATTTTCTTGTGAATAGAACTGTAAAAGGGGCACCTGGGTGGCTCAGTCGTTAAGCATCTGCCTTCGGCTCAGGTCATGATCCCATGATCCCAGGGTCCTGGGATTGAGCACCGCATGGGGCTCCCTGCTCAGGGGGAAGCCTGTTTCTCCCTCTCCCACTCCCCCTGCTTGTGTTGCCTCTCACACTCTCTCTGTCAAATAAATCCTAAAAAAAAAAAAAAGTCACTCAGTTTTAACCCATATAAATAAATTTTTATATGTAATGGAGATGTCCTCCAAAGTTAATTATGTTACATCCATTCACCAAAACTTATATATCCCAAAATTTTACTTAAAAATGTTAGAATCATATCCCTACCTAAGTCTCCCAAACACTGATGGCAGCATACAGCACTTTTCTACACATCTATTTATCAAATGCAAATACCACATTTAAAAAAAAATCCACAAATAGCAAAACATTATAAACTCAGTTGCCAGATCATAAGGATTCCTACAATTTCAATTTCCCTTACCATATAAATGTTCATCAATGCTGTAAGTCAAAACTCAAAAGTTTGGGGTTCATATATGTATTTACTTTTACTAACCTTTTGTGACAGCATAAATTAGTAGTGGAATGAGGGAGGAGAATGCAAAGTCCCTAAATGTTTTCCCCCAAATTACATCTATATTTCTATCTATAAAATAAAATATGACTTAAAAAACAGCTACTAAAAATTCAAATCAATACTCTCCAGGGGCGCCTGGGTGGCTCAGTTGTTAAGCACTTGCCTTCGGCTCAGGTCAGGACCCCAGGGTCCTGGGATCAAGCCCCACATCAGGCTCCCCGCTCGGTGGGAAGCCTGCTTCTCCCTTTCCCACTCCCCTTGCTTGTGTTCCTGCTCTCGTTATCTCTCTCTGTCAAATACATAAAAATAAAATCTTAAAAAAAAAAAAAAAAAACTCTCTCCAAACCCCCTGCACACCTTTCCAGCCTCATCTCCCATGCTGCTCCTATACCAACTCTTTATCCCAGGCAAATCTAACTATCTATTCACTCATATTTCTGAGCCTTTGTACATATTACTCCCTCTGTCTGGATGCACTTCCCTCTGGTCTTTGTCTTCAGAGTTCCTATTTATCCCTCAAGGTCCATCTCAGATGTCGCCTCCTCTGGGAGGACTTCCCTGACATGTTTCTTTTTCCTCCTCCCCATATCAGCTACTCTTGTAACCACATTCCACCCATGTTAACCACCTTTTACTCCTATATCTCCACAACTTTAACTGCTTAAGAGTTTTGTCTATCTCTCACTTATCTCCAGGCTAAGAAAGTACCTGTGCACATAAAAGGTGATCAGAGATACCAAATCATAAATAAGTTAATAAATGAGCCTCCTTGGGAATACTGCAACACTGAAAACCAAAAAGCTCAATAAAACGTAGCCTTGACTAAATGCAATGCAGTGTCCTAAATTGGATCCTGAAGCAGAAAAAGAACATTAGTGGAAAAACTGTTGAAATCCAAGCAAGTTAGTTTAGTTAACATTAGTTTAATTAACATTAATGCACCAATATTGTGCAGTGTTGGCAAATGTACCATAGCTATGTAAGATGTCAACATTAAGGGAAACCAGGTGAAGAGTATATAGGTACGCTATGTTCATACATCTCTGCAACTTTCCTATAAATGTGAAATTATTGCAAAATAAAAAGTTTATTTAAAAAAACTTGTAAGGGTGCCTGGCTGGCTCAGTTGGTTAAGAGTCTGCCTTCGGCTCAGGTCATGATCCAGGTGTCTTGGGATCAAGCCCCATGCTGAGCAGGGAGCCTGCTTCTCCCTCTCCCTCTGCTGTTCCTCCTGCTTGTGCTGTCAAATAAATAAATAAAATCTTTAAAAACAAAACACACACACACACACAATCCTTGCAAGTAGTCTAGAAAAACAAAAAACTACAAATATTGATGAGGACGTGAATGTGGATTTTAGTTATTACCATAATAACAAAAATAAAAGGGTAAGAAATATATTTCTCTTCCTAAAAGCAGAGAAGAGGGCGCCTGGGTGGCTCAGTCGTTAAGCGTCTGCCTTTGGCTCCGGTCACGATCCAGGGTCCTGGCATCGAGCCCTGCATCAGGCTCCCTGCTCCGCAGGAAGCCTGCTTCTCCCTCTCCCCTGCTTGTGTTCCTTCTCTCGCTGTGTCTCTCTCTGTCAAATAAATAAAATCTTTAAAAAAAAAAAAAAAGAGAAGAGAGGTGGCTGGGTGGCCCAGTCAGTTAAGCTTCTGCCAGCTCAGGTCACAGTCCTGAGATAGAGTCCTGAGCCTCAGGCTTCCCTGCTCAGTGGGGAATCTGCCTTTCCCTCTGCAACCCCCCCCCCCCCCCCCGTGATCTCTCATGCCTGTTCTCTCCCAAATAAATAAATAAAATCTTAAAAAAAAAGGCAGAGGATGGAAGGAAGGAAATTAGTTTTTAACAACCTGAAATGAACCAAAATATGTGAGGATTTATTAATGCTGAAAAATGGTGAAAGAGATTTACATCATTAAACTGAAGTAATTCAATGTTTATTTTCAAAAATACATAACTCAACATTAAAATAACTTCCATGGAAAGTTTAAGACTGCATTATCCTAACACATACATCAGAACTACATTATCTGTGTAAATCATGGTAGTGATTTTATCATTACATCATAACTGTTTTGAAGTTATCACTTCTGATGTTCTAAATTCAGGAAACAGAGGGGAAAATGTTCTATCAAAAGTATGTCACTCTAAAACAATCCTGTAATTTACAGTAATTTGTAAAATATAATTTCCAAGGTCCTGGGCAAAATTTCCATACAACATTCTCCATTTAATAAAAAAGTATAAAAACTAGGGATATCAATACATGACTAAAATAGAAATCCAAATACACTGTACCATTTCCATAAGCTCTTAGAGTTCAATGGAATACTATTTTAATTTTAAAATCCAGCTACTACAGGAAATTACAAGATGACAAGAATCAAGCTACCTTGCTAATTAACTTTAAAGAAGTCTGATTTAAATGGTCCCCATATCACCAGAGTAATAACTATTAACAGCAGGCCACATAAATAAAAGCAGGAGAGGGGCGCCTGGATGGCTCAGTTGGTTAAGTGGCTGTCTTTGGCTGGGGTCGTGATCCTGGGATCTCTGAGCTCCCTGCTCAGTGGGGAGTCCGTTTCTCCCTCTCCCTCTGCCCCTCCCCCTGCTTGCGTGCGCTCTCTGCCCAATAAATGAATAAATAAATAAAATCTTTTAAAAAAGCAGGAGATACAAGCACAACTTAAATACAAGAGTGTACGGATGCCTTGGTGGCTCAGTCGTTAAGCTTCTGTCTTCGGCTCAGGTCATGATCCCAGGGTCCTGGGATGAAGTCCCACATCGGACTCCTTGCTCAGGGGGGGAGCCTGCTTTTCCCTTTGCGTGCCACTCCCCCTGCTTGTTCTCTCACAAATAAATGAATAAAATCTTTAAAAATAAATAAATAAATAAGTGTACGTTTTAATCATGGTGAGACATCCCTAACTATACAGCTGTAGATTTACATGAGCAACTAGAAAAAATTTAGAAAACCATCTATTTCAAAGTTAAGCAACAAAAAATTTTTCAAGATATAAAACACTAACAAGCATCCAAAAAATGCAGTCTTTTTGTATCAATATTAAAAACATTTACCCATTTGTGAATTAGACTTGGTGACAAAAAGAGGCCTATAACAGCAAAACAGTAATGGAACAATGAACACACTAATGTCTCCACTAGCCTTTAACAAATCTATTAAACTTTTAAGTATCTTCCAAGTCTAACTTGAAAATCAAAGGAAATCCACTAAAGACTATACCTTCCTGAAACTCGTTTCTAAGATTACCAGGCCATTATTCAGGTACAAGCCAAACAAATTTGGTCTTTCTGGTTCTTCTTTGTTTGGTTTGTATCTGATATATTCATTTCTGTTACAACTTACTAATATCAAGACCTGAAAAATAAGTTACTTCATTTACATAGAGCACTGTATCAAAACTGGGACAATTAAACAGTGCTCCAAAGACAGTGTTATTCAGCTCAAGCAGCTTCAACTACAGCTATGGTAACAGATGACTGCTAAGCAGGTAACAGCCTGGAGAGATAAAGGCTTAAAGATAACTCTAATTTGCTAAACACTGAAAAAGAATTTTACCAAAACAAGACAGTTAAAACTGGAGGGAAAATCAAACACTACAACAGTTTCTTCTCTTTATATTCTCTTAAACATTTACATTATGGGCACTTCAGAAATTTGTCTTTCAGGTTTTTAACCATCCTCCTAAACAGCTTTATTACATTAATTTCAGTCAAACTCAGGAGTAAGAGAAATAACAACACAAAAAGAGCCCTCTTTATAACCCTGCTAAAATATTTAATCTGGTAATTAATATTAACATCACAGACAAGAGACCCCTGAGATCAGACCCCATTGTACAGAAAAAGGAAAATGAAGCTCTGAGATTAGGATAAATCCCCCAATTTTCAGCATCTTTGCTCTTTAACCCTACACTACATGAGATCTTCTATTTATGAATTAAGTTACCAGTTCAAAGAACTTTTATTACTGCTAGTTCTACTATATTCTGTTGACTAGAAAACAAGTTTTAAAACAAACTTCAGTTACCTGAACAAATTTAGTATCCACTGCTCTAAACACTTCTTATGAGACCCATATCTTTATTTTTTGGTCTTTACTGCTAATATTCTAGTTCCTGAGTACTTAAAGCATCTTTTCCTCCCCACCTTCCCCGACAAGCCCCATTCCCAATAAAACTAAATTAAACTAACTAAACATAGAAAGACAAAGCATGGACAGTTGTAAGAATGACTAAAAGGTTACATGCTTGTCAATTCTTTTTTTTTTTTTTTCAGATTTTATTTATTTGAGAGAGTGAGAGAGCACAAGAGAGCTCAAGCAGGGGGAGTGGCAGAGAGAGAGGGAGAAGCAGGCTGCCAGTTGAGCGGGGAGCCTAACACAAGGCTTGATCCCAGGACGCTGGGATCATGATATGCGCTGAAGGCAGACGTTTAACTGACTGAACCACCGGGGCACCCCTTGTCAAATCTATTAAGTACTAAGACCCTATTCTACAGTCATCTCTGTACTTACTTCAGAATTAGCATACTTAGGGAATATTACAGTATTGTAATTCCTGAAAAGGTCCATATTTCCAGACTGAACAAGTGATGATAAATACATTTAAATAAAAGACACAGGGGCGCCTGGGTGGCTCAGTCGTTAAGCGTCTGCCTTCAGCTCAGGTCATGATCCCAAGGTCCTGGGACTGAGCCCCGCATCGGGCTCCCTGCTCTGCGGGACGCCTGCTTCACCCCTCCCCCTGCTTGTGTTCCCTCTCTGGCTGTGTCTCTGTCAAATAAATAAATAAAATTTTTTAAAAAATAAATAAATAAAATAAGACACAAAGAACAGTTAAGTGCATATAAAAAACAAACCCCTCTTTGAAATTTAAATTTCTATTTTTTATGCCAGTTTCTTTTTTTTTTTTGCCAGACACAAGATACATCCTCATAAGAAATGTCCTGTTTATGAATCTTATGCCAAGTAATGGCAAACCTTATAAAGAATATCATTCTATGAGAATTTAATGAATCAATATAGTAACAGTATTATTATTATTAAAGCAAAATGAATGCGATAGATTATAGGTAGTATAAAAATTCAAATTAAGCTAGTGTGGGCTAAATTAAAGGAAAAGTTCAGTATTACAACTCTCTATCAAAAATACTAACTTTCAATAATAAGCATATTTAGCTGGTAAATACAGATATTTAAATGTGAGTAAAATTGTATAAGGTTTAAGTGAACTAGAGGATTCCAATTCTCTCCATGCAATTTAATTTTTGCCATACCACCACCACAAAAATCCTAGAGAACAAAGCATTAATCGCATTTTGTATAATAATGTTCTCTCAAGATCTGCCAAGGGGAATTATCAAGAAATAAAAACCTAAAATAGCACAGGAGTAAATCATTCAATAACTTATAAGACTAAATTATAATATTTAATTCCTTTTAATAAGTATCACAAGAATGGTATTTATTAAAATTCCTTGAAGACCTCCGAAAAAAAATATTATTTTTTCAAATTATTTGTCTGAAACACCCTTGAAAAAAGTAGCTAAAATGATAAGCTTTCACAGACATTATCATAATAACATAAGTTACCAATACTGAATACTTGTTTGCTAAGCATTTTACATATATTATTTTATTGCATATTATAAAATAGACATCATCATCCCCATCTTATATATGTGAAAAATAAGATTCATTGGCTACATTATATGCTCTGGGTCTCACAGCTAGTAAATGAAGGTGGGAACTGAATTCATTTCTATGTGACTCTGAAAGTAATACTTATCCATTCATTATACCAGTGCTTCCCAACTTTTGTCACATGATGGCACACACTGATGATAATATTTGTGAGCCTATTAAAGTAAGTAAAAATAATGTATATTTTCTTTATATCATAAAATTATGACACGAAAAATAAAATACAAAGTACTACAGATATTAAATACAAATTGGCATAAACCTTCCTAATAAAATATTTGCAATTGCCATGTTCCCAAACTTTAAAGAAGAAATCATACTAAAAATGTTCAAATATCATTTCAACCGTTGCAAAATTTCAAAAAGTTATGAAATGATTTAAAATTTTAAAACTATAAGGGCGCTTGGGTGCCTCAGTAAGTTAAGTGTTTGCCTTCAGCTCAGGTCATGATCCCAGGATCCTGGGATTGAGGGCCCCAAACGGGCTCCCTGCTCAGCAGGAAGCCTGCTTCTCCCTCTCCCACTCTCTGTCAAATAAATAAATAAAAATCTTTAAAAAAAATTAAAATAGGGGCGCCTGGGTGGCTCAGTCGTTAAGCGTCTGCCTTCGGCTCAGGTCATGATCCCAGGGTCCTGGGATTGAGCCCCGCATCAGGCTCCCTGCTCGGCGGGAAGCCTGCTTCTCCCTCTCCCACTCCCCCTGCTTGTGTTCCCTCTCTCACTGTGTCTCTCTCTGTCAAAAAAAAAAAATAAAATAAAATAAAATAAATCTCTAAAAAAATTAAAATAAAAAAATGAAATTTCAAAACTAAAGAAAAATTTACAAACAGCAACTTGTATGCCATCCTGTGTACTGCACTCCAGTTGGGAAGCTCGCATAATATAATTTTGTCTTTCTACATAATATTGTGATTAAACATTAACGTGACATTTCAAGATCTTCCCAATAACACACCTAAAGGAAATTCAAATCAAAGGTGATTAAAAAAAATTCTAACACTTAAGTATTCCTTAACTAATTCTGCCCACCCTGGCTGCTGCTTCTTTTTTCTTAAGATTTTTATTTATTTATTTGACAAAGAGAGACACAGCGAGAGAGGGAACACAAGCAGGGGGAGTGGGAGAGGGAGAAGCAGGCTTCCCGCCGAGCAAGGAGCCTGAGGCGGAGCTCGATCCCAGGACCCTGGGATCATGACCTGAGCTGAAAGCAGGCGCTTAACAACTGAGCCACCCAGGTGCCCCTGTCCACCCTGGCTTCTTAATTTTAATTTCTATAGTACCTATAATCTGTAACATTCTTTTTGATTTAATAATAACAATAACAGTTAATATTCACCGAGCTAATCCTATGTCCCAGGCTGTATTCCACTTTACATTATTATCATTAATGCTCATAGCACTCCTATAGTGCCTCTATTTTCTCCATTTTAAAGATGAGGAAACGGAGCAGAGCAAAACTGAGTAAGTAACTTTCCCAAGGTTACAGCTGGTAAATGGGAATTAGAATTTGAAATAGCCTGACTTCATAGCTCATGTTGTTACTCATTATACTAAACTACATCGCTCCAAAAAAGAAAATACAGTAATATCTACTGAACACCTATTATGTGCCAGGAGAGACACAGATAACCAAATATATCTCAACTTAGACTAAGTTTGACAGTTTCACAGTGATGAAGTAAAAATTACTTGCATGTGCATCAAAGGAGGTATTCTACAGGAAAAAAAAAGTTATCCATATACTGTGATGAGTGTGTTCTGCTTACAGAAAATACTTCAACTTCTGTGCATTATGATATGGTTCAAGCAAGAGCATCCGTGTCTGCAACTATTTATATTTGTTGACTTAACTTGCTCAAGAATATTAAAAAAATCTTACTTAAAACAATGAAATTGATAAAAATTAAAAGCACATGTTTTAGTACTTTGATTTTTACTTACTGCTTTTGAAGTTCGCTAAGTCTTCATGTGTTTAATTTTGTTTTTAATTAAATGCACTATTTATAAAGTCCCGAATAAAGATTTTTCCAGACATTTGCTTGCCTAAATTCTGCCTGCCAAATCCTGCCATTTGGAAGAAAGCCTCACGGTTTACAACTGTATTACAATAGGCTAATGTCCTGAGGGGAACTCTGATGGGCTAATGTTAATCAAAACATTTACAAAAGATGAAAATACACCTTTAATTTCATAACCAATCAATCAACACAGACCTTAATGCCTTGAGTATTATGGTTTAAGTTAAACATCTGAAAGAGCCCAAGGAGCAATGTCCAACATTAGGTGGTTCATGCCAGTAAATATTTAAGAAGCATCTACTATGTGCCACAGACCATGCTCATCCACAAATGATACCTGTTAAACAGAGAGTGGCAGTCTAGAATTACAATCTGAATTCATGTGTCATGAAAGGTCAGCTATTCAAACCAAAAACTCAAGCTCCAATGCATAACTTTCCCCCTATATCCAAAGAGCTGTTCCTAGCTAGCATGGGCACCTAGCACACCCTGGAGTACAAAATAAGCCTTGGGTTATGGTGGTGCATTCTGTCCTCCAGAGCTTTACACCATGAAAACTTGGCACTTCTCCTAAAGCAACTTTTCTCAAAAATTAATTATTTTAAAAAGTTCTACTGAAGGCGCCTGGGTGGCTCGGGCGTTTAGCGTCTGCCTTCGGCTCAGGTCATGATCCCAGGGTCTTGAGATCGAGTCCCACATCGGGCTCCCTGCTCCGTGGGAAGCCTGCTTCTCCCTCCCCCACTCCCCCTGCTTGTGTTCCCTCTCTCTCTGTTGAAAAATAAATAAAATCTTTAAAAAAAAAAAAAAGTAAAAAGATCTATTGCAAAAAAAAAAAGGTTCTTTTGCTTACAGAAACCATTACTCCTACTTATTCTTCTCTAACAGAACCATAGAAAATACTAACAGTAAAAAAACTGTGACTTAACTAATTGGTAAGCTGATGCCGGGGTACTTTATATTATTTACTGAGCCTCTAGAAACCAGTCTCGGGGTGCCTGGGTGGCTCAGTCCGCTGAGTGTCTGCCTTGGGCTTAGGTCATGATCCTGAAGTCCTGGGATGGAGACCTGGGATGAAGTCCCGCATGTGGCTCCCTGGTCAGTGGGGAGTCTGCTTCTCCCTCTGCCCTTCACCCTGCTCATGCGCTCTCTCACTCTTGCCCTCTCTCAAATAAATAAATAAAATCTAAAAAAAAAAAAAAAACAAGTCTCAAAAATCTTTAAACTAATCACGCTGAGTAAAATGCATCTGACCATACCTAAAAGCTGCTCAAAACGAATGTCGGGTAAAATAAACAGTAACTTTCTTAAGTCAACGTTTTTAGTTTGGAGAGACAGCTCACCAGCAGTCTGTCACAGCTTTTATAGTGTACCCAATTTTATAATTTATCCTAAGGTAACTCCATTCCCACTGCACATGATCCCTAGCAACTATTCAGAAACTCCCAATATGTAATCTATTGTCCACTACATCTTTTGTCACAAACCTCAAACCAGCCAGTCCTTAAATTTCCTCAGCTCACACGACCTCCCCTTTTACAAAAATAAGGGAAGGAGTTATAAAACCTTAAGAGAGTAAAAATGATAGAAGGAGGTGGAAAAGCACAGACAGGCCCTGCACCCAAGCTCTTTTCCTTTGTATCCGAGAACTGTTGTCATTTATCTCAACCACACACCTTCAGGTTCCTGGGTAATAATCTAGGGTTCCTCCACCTTACCGACAGGTCAAAATGCCCATTTGCTAATAAATGACAGGGTCCTTACGTGATCACTCTGTCCCAGCCCCTCTATTTATATTAATCATTCAAGCATTCCCAACTTCATCCTAGTCAAAGTATCACCACGCTCCAAACTCATAAGCCATTATACAAGCCCCTCACACTCTATCCCGTCCTCTTTGGTATCAACATACTCCAACCCCTTTGTAAAATCTTCGCTGATATCAGCTCTTCCTTTATGAGCTTTTCGCGTATTCCTAACACAGTCTCAATGTCCTCCTGCCCCACACTTCCAAGCTCTCTTCACTAAACGCCAATTCCAGCACGGAGTCACATCTTCCCTCCAGCCCAATTCCTACAACCCCAAACCCCACCCCCTCAGCACGCCCTCCGGGGCCTAAGCCACCAACCCAACACCCCGCCCCACGGCCGTCACGCCCTCCAGATCCCTCCAGGGTCCTTTCAGCCCGCCGGGCCAGACTCCCCCCCACCCCCCAGGGCTCCAAGTGCCTAGGCCCTCCCGTTCACCCCGCCAGTCTCGGCAGCCCCGCCCCCAGCCCCTCACCGAGTAACAGAAGCTTCACTTCTTTGGCCGCTTTCTCTCCGTCCTCCCGCAAGTTCCGGTCGATCATCTTGCTCCGCTCCACCGCCGCCTTGTCCTCGGCGCTCAACGTGCAGCCCATGGCGGCGGCGGGAGAGGGGACCGAGCCCGGGCTCACTCACACACCGCGGAGACTGCGGCTCGGCTGGCTGAGACAGCGTCTACTGCTGGGCGGCGGCCCTCTCCGTCAGCTCCTTGAGCGCCCGAAGGAACCGGATATCCGGCGTCACGACACTTCCGGCAACGCCCCACGGCGGTTACTGCTCAGAACTCTCCAGCTGGGGTAGAGGAGGAGCAACGGAAAGCGGAAGTACGGAGAGAGGACCTGTGAGTCCGAGCGGTGGTTCCCGGATCCAAGCGATGTCTTGTCGAGCACCCGGTGCGCGGCTCGACCTTAGTGCCTCCTCTTCTTTTCGTCTGCCTTATTTGGATAAATGTAGAAAAACTAGGGACTGGCTTCCCCAGTTGGTGGCGCCCTCCTGAGGTCAAGCCGGCTTTGGATGGGGGCTGGGGATTCCCAAATAAGAGTCCCCAGCCGGCACAGGAATTTCTGCTGGTTAGAAAGCCCCTTTGATCTCTGGCTGTGGAGACCCGAAGCCCCTTCCCAAGTGTATGACACTCTGCCGGGGTTCTCTCAGCCCGATCTACGGGATGGGAACAAAGAGCAGAGCCTGGGGCCGGCAACGCTTCACATCTTGAGATCTGCAAGGCCGACCACGCCTGGCACCTTAGCATCCCCTTCTGCCCTCCCCTCTGTCCCACCGCTTCGTCCTCTCAGGATGTATCCCGGTCCTTGTGCCGTAACCTCCGAGTTGCCCAGCGACTATGCTGACAAAGGGCCACCTGAACTCGCCTAATAGTCTATTACCTAAAAGGTAAGAGTGTAGTTATCCACAAGATTTCCGTGCTACCTTTCTCCAGTATAAGCCAGTTTTAGCGCGGATAAATGATCCTGCTTTAGGGGCTTCGGACTCCTACCAAGATCAGTTAACCTCAGGCCCGCACCCCAAAACAAACCAGTGCATCCTGTGAATCTCCCTACTGAAATTTCCTGTTGTAGTACCACCCAAAAAGGGAAGTTCTAGTAGATTTGTCTCTCAGCTCTAGCATCACCTGAAAATAAACCTCTATGAACGCCTCAGACTCCTAGTTTTTTCATAATTCTGGGTACTACCCGTGAAAGTGACCCTGAATTACCTTTACTGCCAAATAGCTGCACAAATACTCTCACCATATATTCTAGAGAGAACTCTTGTGGTCCCCCAAACCGTTCCCTGGGATTGAAAATTATTTCCCTAATAGAATTTAAACCTTAGCATTGGGACCTTATGGTCCCAACAGAAAGGTCTATATGATGATGTTTCATTGATTAGAGGGATTTCTTGAGAGCCACCTTAAACAACTTCATCCACTATAACTTAGTAATGCCAGTTCTTGAAAGTTTGAAAAGCCTCCTACTCATTCCCAAATGACTGTTAGAATAAAAAGGATGGCTTTCCCATAATCAATACTTATGGGGGGATAGGGCAAGAGGAAAGGGAAGAAAAACCAGTATTTATTGAGTACCTATTTGCCAGGTATGGCTAGGTGCTTCCATATGGTCATCTCTTTTAATCCTCACAACAACCCTGTGAGGTAGGTAATGTTACCCCCATTCTTACAGATGAAGAAATAGGCTCAGAGAAATTAAGCATCTTTCCCAAGTTCACACAGTGAGTAAGTAGATGTCTGCCTCCAAACTCACCCCTTTCCTACCATGTCACTATAAGATGTTACCTGGGGAGACCTGACAACAGAAAGTTTTCATCTAGGCTGGAGAGTTACCCCAACACCACCCAGGTGCAGGAAAAGTAACTGACGGATCGGTTGTCTCAGCCTGTTGATTCTTGAGCCCACTAGAGAGGTCAAATTTTGTCCAGGAACAGCCTTCATAGCCAAGATAGCAAATTTTAGCAAGCGATCCTGGCGACTAGAAAACAACTGGAAGGTGGTCATGGCAGAAACTGTTGGGAGAATTCTCAGCATAATAGAAGAGAAATTTTTTATTTCCTTCATGATTCACTCAGACAGGGAAAAATAAATGCAAATGAACCAGCCTATGTCAAATTCTGTAATAAACACCAGTGAGATCACAGTGTCAGGAAATATCAGCCTGAATTAGAGATATCCTTGCACCTAAAATTTTCTTCTTTGATGCATGTGAAGGAAGGGTTGGAGGGCAAAGTCACAGGAAAAGGCAAAATAAATTAACAAAATGGCTGCCAGGCAATGTTTCCTGCCCTCCCCTCTCCTCACTCCTTCTCACCATCCCCACCTCCCCCCTGCACGCACCTTTCCTGTTTCCACTGGACTCACACTGCCACCTGCTGGCAATACTTAGGGCCTACTAGCCGATCCGTGATGTTTGAAGAAGAGTTTTTTTTCCCCTTATCTATGAATGAGATGCCTCCCTTATGAGTTTATTTTAAAAGGGAGGAGAGCGAGAATTACATGTTTTTCAATCACGAAAGATTCTCCTTGGTAGATATACTGTCTAGGGGATTTCCTCAGTGTAATAGGTTCTAGACTAAAGTAAGTCTGGTGGTAGGAAGACAAACCTGTAAATTTTCCTACATCTAAAGGGGAAAGCTGTTTGCCCAGTTTCAGCTAATAAATTCTTTTCCTCAACTAGAGTTTCATTTACAACCCTCACACTTTCCACAATCCACAGGAAGCTTCCATGTAGGTACCTTTACTGCAGTGGACTGAGCTCCAGTATATTCTCCAATATATTTCTCAGACATTCTTTAGTGCTTTACCAGATATAAATGCTCTGTAAAAATGCAAGGTACTTGATAAAATTAGACTATGAACTCCTCAAAGGCAGTGACTCTGTGAGCCCATAGAATACTAGGTATTCAACTATTATGCACTGAATTGAACTGAAATAGTAAATGTTGATATCAGTATAACTTTTTATAATAAGTATTTATTGGCCGTTCAAAGGGGAAACTACCCCACTCCCACCAGCCCATCTTACCCTTGAATGTTCAATGCGCCAGGAATTTGTCCAAATACAGATCAAAGCACCCTCTGTTCCTGCCTGAACCCTTGAATGTCACTTGATTCAACTGAGGGAGGTGGATGGACAGGTAATCCCAGGTGGGCATCCTGTCCAGTTTGCAACTATTCCCCTCCCTTGCAAATACCACCACCGATACCAGCCAACAAGTTCCTACAGTCTCAATCAGTGAGCAGCTGAACCCAACTCCTGTGCCCTCTCTCCAGCCCAGGACTGCAGATAGGAGAGAGATTTAAGTCTTTGTCACTGAAGCTAATTTTGAGAGCGATGAATGGGAGTAGGGAGGCATTTAATGGACCATAGAAACCCCACCCTTCCCATTCCCAACCTTAGTCTCTTGTACCCGATTGTCCAGGGGGCTGGAGGTGGGTCACTGCCATGAGGAGAGAGATCAGGGAGGCCACTCCTAGGAAGAAAAAAAAGATTTACAGTATTATTGGTCAAGGTGATTATTTGGCCTCTCTGTAACCACCCACCTTAGCAATTCAAATGCTAACCCCCACCTTCAGCCACCCAACCCCCAATATTTCCACTTCTTCATTCTAAAAAATAAGGAGAAAGAGCCATCCTGTTGTATCCTTGCCTTTGCTGAGATCAAGCCGGAAGCTTGATCTCCCATGTGCAGGAGAAAGACAGCAAAACAGAGCAGAAGGGCTGTTTTCCCACAGAGGGTGGGAGAGAGCCGCAGTCAGCTCTCCTGCCTTCTCCTCTTCGGACTCTGCTTTTCCCCTTGCTTCTGGCCAAACTTGGGAAAGGAACATACCCAGCTGGTTTATACCCTCTCAGTTTAAGGAAACCTCAGGTCTAAAACTAGAAAAAGATCCATTAATTCAAATGAAAACCCTTAGCTGTACTTTATTTAGGTCTTTTCAAACCTAGCAAGGAAAGGAGAAGACACAGGTCACTTTCTTACCTTGCTTGGGTACAGTTACTGCCCTGGACAATTACACTGAAAAATGAACTATCCTAAAGAATCCCCAGGATAACTCCAAACCTGGCTTGCCGCTCTATATCCTCCAACTCCTACCCTTGGGGAGTTTCTCTGCTTCCTGAGGCATGGAAAGTTCGCTGGTTGAAAGGAATCATCTCACCTTCGTGACCCTTTGTTCTCATTACCATCTCACCATGTTCCCTCCCCCAGTAGTCAAGGATCATAGCTATGTCCAAGGCTTTTGCCACACGTTCATCCTGTTGGCATTGTTCCTGACCCAGAAAACACTAAGCAAAAGCTGTGTGCAGAGACCCCAGCCCCAGCCCCTGCTAGCCGGGAATAGGTGATCTCACAGGGTGTTCCTTCAGTCATAAGTGGCCCCAGCCCCATCTCCCTCCAAGTGGCCAGAAGCCTGTCATGATTCCAGTCGAGGTGAAGGGGCGGGACGGAGGTAGCTGTCCGACATGATGATGTCGCTGGTGAGTTGTTGCTCCAGGAACTCAGAGGTCTCTTCAGCTATCTGGCCTGGAATTCGAAAGTCCACAGCAGGTGTCTCCTGCTTGGGGCTGGGGAGGGGTCGGGATACCCAGGACTCTGTGGGACAGCCTGTACCCTGAAGGAACTGCAGAAAGTTCTCCTCAATGGAGCCCTCCCGGCTAGGTAGCCTCAGCTCCTCCTCTGGAGCCGGCTTGAAGAAGCAGACAAACTGCTTGCTGAGCTCCCCCCGGATCTGCCGGTTGAGACATCCATAAAAGAACGGGTTGGAAGTGAAGCAGAAGTAGCCGATCCAGGTCACCACGTTCTCCACCTGCCCAGTCGAAATGGGCTGAGCACTCAGGGCAACATAGAGGTGGAAAGAAAAGTAGGGCAACCAACAGAGCAGGAACTGTCCCCCCACGGCCAGGAGGACCACTGCAGCCTTCCCTCCCCCGAACGTCCGGTGCGGGGTGGTCTGGGGGGCCCCCGAGCTGGTGACCATAGTGGAGCGGCTGCTGAGAGACTCAGAGCGTTGCCGGGGTGTCTCCATCCAGGTGGGCAGCGGTCCGTGCTGCATGGCAGCCACTCGGGCTACTCGGAACATGCTGCAGTAGACCACAAGGATGAGGAGTAGAGGCAGCAAGAAGTAAAGGACAGCAAAGACCACCACAAAAAGCTGACAGTAGGCACTGCGGCTCCATTGGAGTGAGCAGCCTGGGGGGATGCTGGGAGCTCCCTCCTCCCGGGAGACCCTTCCCAACACTGGCACAGAAGCCATGGCCAAGGCTTTCACCCACACGCCCACCAACACAGAGGCCACCAGCCCCAGCGTCATGCGCACCTCGTAGCGCATGGGGTGGACAACGTAATAGTAGCGCTCCACATTGATGGCCGACACCGAGAGAATGGCCAGGCTAACAAAGCATATGCTCAGGAACAAGTAGAGGCGGCAGGCGACCTCCCCAAAGAGGTCATGGTCAAAGAGGGCAGAGCTGGAGAGCATGGCCAGGGGCATGAGGGTCAGGGCGGCCAGCAGGTCCACCAGGCAGAGGTGGAAGACGAAGACAAATTTTCGGAGGGCGGGTGTCTTGGCGATAACAGCCATCACAGCGGCATTGCCAGCCACAGCGATCAAGTCCAGCAGGAGCATGAAGAAGAGAGCCACAGATTCCGAGGCCACGTCCCGCAGCCCCACCTCTGGGACCCCACTGGCCGTAGAGGGACCTGGGGTTTGAGGGACCCTCCCCAGAGTGGAAGAGTTCCCTGATGACTGGGGGATGGGAGAGGACTCCATGGGGCCGAAAGAGGACACCCAGGGCACCTCCTGTCACAGGCCCATCCCCCATCCTAGTCCAGTGACCCTGGGATGGCCAGCCCAGGCCCAGGCTTGCCAATTTTGTGGGGGTGGGGGAGACGGGGGCGGGGGAGAGGGCGCCTCCTGCTGGAGCCTCCCGGATGGGCTCTAATCACCAGCCTTCCTGGCTGGGCTGTGTGTACAACCGAACTGAGCGCTCAGAAGCTCATCTCTCCTTTCTGGCAAGAGGTGGCTCCGGTCGGCCTTGGTGACCTCGGAGAAGCAGGAGACGTGAGAGATGCCAGAGCCTCACTCACTCAACATTCCACCTTCTGAGTGGTCTCCGGCTCCTTTTAGTTTTCCTTGCTTCTGTTCTCCATACCCTTCTCCTCTCTCAGGGACTGTTATCCAGAGGTTCTAAATCTTCTCTCTCCCTCTCCCAGGGTCCCACTGAGCTCCGGGATAGTGCCCCCGTTTTCAAGTTGCTTATGTAAATTTCCTGATTTCTTGTCTCTCAGAATGGCAGGAGCTGTTGGGGAGTAGAACGGACACGAGATCTGGTTTCCAGGCCCAGGTCTGGGAATTACTGACTCTGTGACTCTTCTGGACTTCAGTTTCCTCGTGAAGGCATCTGTAAAATGAAGGGAATAACAGCTACTTCACGACGGTGTTTGGAGGATCCTGTGAGACTTCATAACAATACCACCCATAAGTGCTAACATTTATAAAGGTGGTTTCCAAATACCAAACCCTGTTCTAAGCACTGTACGTAAATAAGCTCATTCTAATCCTCACACAACCTGTGAGGTAGGTATTACTCTCATCCCCATTTTGCAGTTGGTGAAACTGAGGCCCAGAGAGGTCAAGTAACTTACCAAAGGCGGCAAGGTCTGGGTCCGTACCCAGGTGCTCCGGCTCCAGGGCCAGTACTCCAGCCCACCTGACCGCGCCCTCCACAGCAGCTGGAACGCAATAGGCATTCAGTGAATAGTTGCTGAACCTGAGCCATCTCTAAAAATGGCCGTCAGTGCTCTGGGGTTACCACTGGGAAGAGATCACCTGAAAGGGGGAAGGACTGTGCTTTCGTCTCCTGTGACATCACCATCCTCAAGACAAAGAGCTGCCATTTGGGGGCTGTTGAGAAGGAACAGTGAACTCAAAATGTCCCAGCTGGAAGGAAACTGGGATGTCAGCCCATCCAGCCTCCACTGCCCCCAAAGGAGAAGGGCATAGGTCACTTGAAAGCTGCCTTTCTTCACCCACTCATCAGCTTCTCAAGGCCACTGTGCCCCTGAAGGTGGGAGAGGAAATGCTCCTAACCCCCCACTCCCTGGGTCCCCAGATCTCTGATCATTGGAGCAGATCCCTGGCCCAGAGTCCTCTTGGGCCTGGACTGTTAGCACATTCCAGAGCAAGGAGGGAGAAGTAGGTGTCTGAGAGTGGGTAGGTCACTGTGACTGTGGAAATGGTTGAGTATAAAGCAAAGAAGACAACTGGAAGGAATGGGGAGGGGAAGAAGTCTGGGGTTTCCGCATCTCTCATTTCTCCTGACCAAATGGCAGATCAGACGTTTTATGTGTCTCATTATCCATGTTAAGTTTGCATATAATTGAAATAATAATGCAATTAAAAAGTATTTTTATTTCCATATCCGATCTTGCAGTCCACTTTCTCCCAGTATACTGTGGGAAGATATGCAGATTTGAGGCAAACTATGGACATGCCAAGTCTGATGGGCCGTCTGTAGACAAGTCCCAAGTTCCCTGGATCACGGTTTCCTCATCTGTAAAATGGGAAGGTTGAACTGGACAACCTCCAAGAGTCCCATATCTGACAACATTTGATGACTCTGTGAGTTCCTGGGCTGCTCAGTCTAAAAACCCATCACTTCTCTGACTGCGATAAAGTGGACCACGAGGGGCAGACCATCCCCATTCCCTCCCCATAGTTACAGCCTTACAACCACCCTTGGGTTTGGGCATTACCACCAACCATGCACTAATTTAACTTCAAGCATGTCATGCATGCAATAGGTGCTCGATAAAATGTTGTGAATCAAATTCAAACTGGTCTGTTGAGTCCCTGCCCCTTAGTACCTGCTCCAAGCACACTCAGTAGGTCAACTGTGTGCCAGCCAGGGGACTCTGCTCTGGAAAGGGTAAGCTGGTCTCCTGGACTCGGCACAGCCCTAACTCTGGACAGTTGCCTAGGGATGTGCCTCTCCCCAGGGATAAGAGGAAGCTCATTTCACAGTTAAAATAGCCACATAGACTCAGGGTCTACAGAGAAGGTGAAGAGAGGGCTCAAAAGTAGAGACATCAGCTGTTCGTAAGACAGTCTGCCAGGAAAAAATGCAGAAAGCAATGCTAAGAGAGGCATCCTTGCCCCTTACTCTCCATACCGTGGCTTCCTCGTCCCTTCCACCTGGGAGTGGGGCCCAGAAGACGCGGCTCTGAGGCCCTGGGAGCTAAGGGAGTAAAGGCCCTCCGTGTCCGCATGGACATCAAGAGTCTGCCAGCAAGGCCCACCCAGGGTCCCAGACTGAGGGAAGCAGACATGGTTTCCACGTGGAGATGGAGGGGATATACCGTGCAGCCGTGATGAAGCCCTAGGCAAGAAGACATTGGACAATTCTCATTTCCAGAACCCCCTCGGCCCAGCCAGGATCTCCACACTGACTTCTAAATTCCAGGATTCCCATTTCCGTCATAACAGATGGGCCCCATTCCTGCTCCCCAGCATTCCCTCACTGATGGATGGGGGTTGAGGAGGGGAGGGTTGTGCATCACAGTGTCAGGGGGGAAGCCCGGAGAGCCTCACTCCACTCCTAGCTCACATCATCATGCCTTCTCACACGCTCTTGTCTTCCCACTGTTTCCTGCCAGCAAGCCCTCCCTCACCTCCAGGACCTCTCAGTACCTGGCAGGCTTTGCCACCACAGGGGCTCAGGTCTGGCCCCCTAGACGGGGCATGGTCAAGTTACAAATATCCTTGTGTCAGGACGCAAGATGTGCATAAGTGTCCAGCCTAAGGCCACAGAGGTGTCGTTGGGATTCGCATGCACCTGTTCCCCAAATACAGAGCTTCCCTCCCAAGGATCCGAGCACGGCCTTCCTTCAGACAAGAGCATGGCCCTCCTAAGCCAGGGGAGATCTCCAGGGGGCAACCACACTTCTCCACAGCAGAGTTGCCCACGCCCAGGACGCAGAGTTGCCCATCAGCCTACCTACCAAGGGACCCATTCCTAGGAGGCGGGGGACCCATCTCTATGACATGGAGTAAGACAGATGGGGAACCCTGTCTGCCTTAGGATATGGGTACTCCCTCTGTCAGGAGATCAACCCCCATCTCTGGGCTTCAGAGATGCCCACACCCCAGTACTGCCTTTGAGAGACCTGGGAGCCCATCCCTTGATGAAACTGCCCAGCATAAGGTAGGGTTGACTGGTCCTTGGGACACAGAGCTAGGCTCCTGCAGAGTACCTCAGCACTCACCATCAGGCCCTGGGACTGGCCCCCATTCCTGGCCTAGTCAGCAACTCCTACCTTGGCTGAGCAGCTCCCGGCTCCCATGTGATTGCTCCTCTCAGCTGATGCTTCTCCAAGGCTGCTGAAGCCTGAACCACTGCAGTGAGCGGTGAGAGGCAGCCGGCAGAGCAGGATGCTCCAAGAGCTTCTGGGTCCTAATGGCCTCCTGCTTCCCACCCAGCCACTTGGAGCCACTTCTGAAGCGAGGAGCCAGGCACCAGTGCCCCCAGGGAGGATACTCAGGGGTGGTTCCAACCCCCCTCACTTTTCTCGGGGTGCTGGAGTGGCATCTCAAAACCCTCATGGGGCCAGGTGACTGGGGGCAGGAGAGACCCTCCTGGCCAGGCTGATGAAGTATAAAGGGTACTCGGAGTCAGAAAATCCAGGTTTAAGGATTTTCTTAAATCCTCAAGCGGTTCCGGCACTTACTAGCTGTATGACCTTGGGCAAGTCACTTCCCATTTCTGGCCTTGGTTTGTTCAGAGAGAATATAGGATAGACGATCCTGAGGCTCCTGACAGGCCTGCCATTGTATGCTTCTGTGTGACATCAGAACGAAGACGCTCTTGCAGCAGGCTCGTCAGTGGAGACACAGAGTACCGGGGTTAGGCCGGGCAGGGGCCAAGGTTCCAGGGTCCGGCTCCTTTGACAGCTGCCAAATATGTACAGCCGATAGGTTCAAGAGTAGCATTCAGGTTTGAAGGGGAGCTAAAGGCCTTGTCCTAACCCTGCATTTGTCCCTCAGAAAGCACATTACTATCATTTTCTTAGATTGTATACGTTGATTTGGTGTGGGCTGTGAGAACCAAGGGAAACGGGGGGCTCTAACATCCCCATGAGCCCCCACATGTGGTGCCACCACAACACTGTTCCCCGAAGACAGAGCAGGCACCAGGACCTCAGGAAGGCTCAGATTGCTCTGAATCTGTAGGACTGGACTGAGCTGCACGGAACACCATCCGTAGAGGGTCCAAGGCAATGTGATGAGCGTTTTGGGAGTGAGATGGAGGCGCATGGCTTCCCACCATGAAGAAACCCTCAGTTCCCCTAGCTACGTGACTGACACCCAAGGATAGGATCCTAACATTGCAGAGCTGTAAGACACCCTACAGGCCAAAGCATCCATGTTTCTGAGGCCAAGAGAGGTGAAGGGGTTGTCCAAAGCCACGCATAGCAGGGCCGTGAGCCTAGGCCAGGAATTCAGGGGTGATACCTACTCCAGAGCCCTCTGCCCTGAGACTTGCCCCTCCAGAAACTCTTTCTGCCTCCAAAAGAGAAGAAAGACCAGACTCAACCGAAAGAGCCATGAGAACAATGACTTACTCAGAAAACCCAGAGAGGGCAAGGTGGCTGCCCTGGGCCCCAGGTCAACCACAAAGAGACCATTGACCAGCCCAGAGCTGAAGCAGTGATCGCCAGTATCCCCAAAAACCCTTTCTTGAACTCTTACAAGTGCCAAATTCTTCACATACAGTACCTTCAATCCTCACACAAGTTCTATGAGGCAGCCTTTATGCACCTTATTTTATGGATGAAGAGATGGCAGGCAGAGGTTAAGTGACTTTCTCCAGATCACACAGATAGGAAGTGCCAGAGCCAATATTTGAACCCAAGTCTGTTTGAAGCCAAAGCATTTACCCCTTCCTCCATGCCCCCAGGACCTCTCTGGAGACCTGACATGAGACTCTGGGCTGAAGCCCTAAAGTCTATTCCATAGAAGTGGCCATTGCCTTCCAGGAAACAGCCAAAAACAAAACACGCACCTTAGTACAGGGAAATCAAATTAAAATACCAAATGTAAACCTGTAGACAGCAAAATGGTTTCTATTAAACCCTGTGCCACCATGTTGGCAAGAACATCTTGAGATTAGTCAAACCCTCGGGGATCAGGTAAAACCTGATCAGCACCCATATGCTTCCTGCAGGGGCCCAGCTAATGGCCCCCTTCCAAGGACTGGAGAAAGAACCAGAGCAGACACAGGCTCACCAGCACAGGATTATAGAAAGAGCACTGGATGGGGAGGAAAACCTTGGTTCTAGTTGGGCTCTACTCGATTGGTTGGTGTTAAGACCTTGGCCGGTGACTTGGCCATCTGTGCCTTAGTTTTTCTATCTTCCTTCGTTTTTCTATCTCTAAAATGGGCAACAATTCTTCACCCCCCCCCCCCAGGTTATTGAATAGGGATAGGAAGCCTGCAATACAAACATATCCTTCTTTTCAGGCTTGGGGGAGCTGCTACAGTTTACCCTGGCTGGCCAGACAACTGGCATGTAGCCAGTGGGCCAAGTCTCCAGGTCTGGAGGCCCCTCCCATAGAGCTGTTAGGAAAGGTGGTTCCAACGATCCTGGAGCATCATCTCAGTTGCTGGAAGCCATTTTGGCTTGGGAGTGGGGAGGGAGGGGAGACTGCCTTTCCTGGCCTTGGGGCAGCTGATGATAATAATACAAACTGTAGGGGCATCTGGGTGGCTCACTCAGTTAAGCGTCCAACTCTTGCTTTCCGCTCAGGTCATGATCTCAGGATCCTGGGATCGAGCCCCTCATGGGGCTCTGTACTCAGTGGAGAGTCTGCTGAGGATTCTCTCCCTCCTTCTCCCTCTGCACCTCCCTCTGCTCATTCTCTCTCTCTCTCTCTCTCAAATAAATAAATAAATCTTTTAAGAAAAATAATAGTAAAAACAGTAATGTTGATGATGGTGATGATACTAGTTTTTGGGCGCCCAATCGGGGAGGCACTTCTTACGCTGTATCTTATTAAATGCTCTCAATCAGGGTTTGGAGTAGCTGTTGACATTACAGTCCCCCACCTCACCTTACCAATCCCTCCTTTCAAAGGTTAGTGCAATGGCGGATGTGGGAAGATGGAGGTGGAGAAACTGGGGTGGCCCCACAAACCACATCAGAGATGCATGGCCCAGCTTGCTGCGCACATGCCCAGGAGTGGACTCCTGTCACACTGAGGGCAGTGGTACCTCTCCTCAGTATTGTGGTGGGGTGCCCGGTGCTGAGGTCTGATTTCTCCATCCCAACCTTGCTCCTCGGGGTGGCCCTGTCCTGCCCTTGGCCACCAGCACCTCTCGACAGGGTCACATCCACCCCCAGCCACCCTTGCCTGCGCCTGAAGAGAAGATCAGGAAGCTAACCAAGTTTCTCTTTCATCCATCCATCCATCCACTTTTTCAGTAAATATCCATCGAATGCCTTTTATGCACCTACAGCCCCCTCCCAGGAGCCCCTCACCTGCTTAGTGGCACCCACTGCCCTTCTCTGTTGTCTCTGCCTCTGTCGAAACCTGCTCGCAGGAAAGAGGCTGATAAATCCACTCACACTGAGAGCAGCTAATGTGTTCTCTCTCCCAGGGATATTAACAATTTAACAGGGAACAAAGGGAAGAAGCTGAATGCTGGGATTCCAGCATCGACCAGGGGTGTCCCTGAGATCCCACAACACAGGCTGTCGGTTCAACTGCCTGCTCCCCCCAGCCTGGGCTTGCCCCCCAGGACACCAGCATCACATTCTCTCTGCACCCCCTACATCCACATGGACACCCATCTCTCCGCACGCAACAGCAGGCTCACAGCTGGGCCCGCCCCACCGCAGCTCCCAGCTGTCCAGAGCCCCTGTGCCAACACCAGCCATGTCTGCTCCCCAGGCCCCCACCCCCACCCCCCGTGCCCACCATCTGGGGGCCAGGCTGAGGGGGCTGCAGAGGAAAGCAGAGGTGAGAGCCTTTCCATTCCCTTTATTCCCCCACAGTCTGGCCTACACCCCCTGCCAGGAGCCAAGATCCAACAGTATATTCAGCCTGCAGCTGCCACTGGTCATGTGAGCCCATTGCTAGGTTACAGGGACCCAAAAATAAATCCTTCCCAACCAGATTAGAAACTGGGGGCCTTGGATGAACCAGGCTCAAAAAAGTGGCAGGAACACCCACAGTGCATGTGCAGGCCAGGCCTGCTATGAGACTGGGGAGCCTTCCCCGTACAGCCCCCCCTTCATCCATCAGCTTGGTCTCAATGTTGGACCCCCACAGAAAAAGTACAGAAAGCTCCTGGGTCCTTGCCGATCACACAATAAATCGGTCTACAGGGGGAGTGGGCCTTCCTCACTAGCAGTCAGGGACTGCTTGGGCAATACCCCTCTCCCTCTTCCTCCCTGCCAACCTCCCCACCATCTGCCTACCCCTTGCCATGGCCCACCCCACCCCAGTGCGCTTGCAAAACACCGTGAACCATTGGCCTTGTGGCCTGTGAAGGTGTCTGTATCAGTTGTCCTTTTCCAGACTCAGGGAGGGGAGATCCAGCAGGACACACAGTCCTGGACAATTTCACAGAGTTTCACAATAATCTTCTGAGTTACTTTGAGTCACTCCATTCATAACTGTGGGGAGTGAGGCTCAGAGAGGTTAAATGACTTTCTCAGAGCCACACAGTTGAGCAGCTGGGCTTCAAATCCCAGCTCTGTATTTAGTGAGTCTGGGGATGTGGGAAGGTCGAGGACAGGGAAGCAGAGCAGAGGAAGGCGAGTCCCTGAAAACCCCGCCCTGTGCTCTGATTGCTGGGCGCTTTACTCACTCTGAATCGGGCACACTGTCTTCTGCTGCCTCCAGCGTCTACATCCTCTGAGTCAGCCTGCAGCTTTGGGCTCTGTCACCTTCTCTGGGGCTGTCCAGGACCTAGTTAGGGTCATTCTCGGTGCTTGGTCCTGGGTGGGGGCGGCGGGGGGCATGTGCAACTCACCATTCATCAGCACCCCTCTACTTCAGAACCTTGACATGGAATCAGAATAGCAGAACTCA
Source organism: Eumetopias jubatus (assembly GCF_037043125.1). NCBI lineage: Eukaryota > Metazoa > Chordata > Mammalia > Carnivora > Otariidae > Eumetopias > Eumetopias jubatus. Next base: position 15,210,327 of record NW_028274810.1, read on the forward strand.
AAGGGTCATAGGAGGTCAGGTACCTATTTTATAGATGAAGAGGCCCAGAGAGGAGAAGGAACTTGCCCAGGGCCACCCAGCTGACCAGTGAAGGAGACCAGAATTCAAGCCTCTGGATTCCTACTCCCTTTTCTGCCTGTCATTAAGGTTGCAGACAGTTGGGGTCCGTCAGGCCTGATGCTGGGGTCCAACCTGTGGTCCCCTAACACCTGGTGCCCTTCTTTTTTTTTTTTTAAACAGGTAAGAACATTCTTTTTTTTCTTAAGATTTTATTTATTTATTTATTTGAGAGAGTGAGAATGAGAGAGAGAGAGAGCACATGAGAGGGGGGAGGGTCAGAGGGAGAAGCAGGCTCCCCGCTGAGCAGGGAGCCCGATGCGGGACTCGATCCCGGGACTCCAGGATCATGACCTGAGCCGAAGGCAGTTGCTTAACCAACCGAGCCACCCAGGTGCCCCCCTGGTGCCCTTCTTTAACCCACCACATCTTCAAGGCCGGCCCAGCTCCCTCTTCTCTTCAGCGAAGTGCCCCTCTTCCCCAGCAACTTCTGAGCCAGACCCCCCACTTACTTCCCTATACAGGTCCTTGCCTTCCCATTCTGAGCCCACTCTGATAGTTTCCTAAAGCTCTGCAGCACCCTATTCCCACCTCTTTCAGCTCCCAGCAGCCCAAACCGCAAACTCCATTTCACCCAATACAAGAAGTGTTTATTGAGCACCTACTATACGCAAAGCTCTGTGTAGGGGTGAGAGGGAGGGGTACAAAGATGAAAGAAATACAAACCCTGCCTTCTTGGTGCTTACAATCTAGGATGGGGATGAAGCAGGTTATACGCTTCCAGGAAGAGTCCAAGTGCTGTGGAGATTTAAAGGGAAAAAAGAGAACCCACTCCCTCAGGAAATCTGGGCAGGCTCTGTGAAGGAAGAGGCATGGGTCTTAAGGGAGGACAGGATTTTAACTAGCAGTAAATGAAAGGGGTTGAAGAAGAGGAGAATCAAGGAGAAAGGAGCTGGTCTGGAAAAAACATGGAGACAGGCAAGTTTAGGGAATATCAGGGCATTGTGACTTGTCCAGCTTGACCAAAAAATAATCCACGTGTTGGGAAGAAAGGAGAGTAGACAGGTAGGTTGGCCAGGCTGTGGGTAAGCTAGTCTGAAAAGCCAACACAGCAAAATGTTTTGAGCAGGGAAATGAAGGGCCTCCGATGTGCCATCTTCTGTCTTTTCAGTGAGTCAGGCAGTAAGTATTTACTGAACTCACAAGGTCCAGAGTGAGGGGTTGAACTCCAGGCTGGGAATTTTCCTTGTCCCTCAGGCCTGATGGGAGGAGGGAAAACAAACAGGTCACCAAGGACATTGTGTCCGTGAACATACAACACAGTCAACTGGGAGGAGAGGGGAGGTCAGAGATGAAGCAGTGAGATCATATGACACTCATGCCCCCAGGTGGGGCTCTCAGAGCGACCTGCACGTCCATTCTGTGTGGAGGAGGTGAAGGGTGGAGTGGTAATGTCATTTGAGTGCCTGGAAATTCTCCCCTCTAGATTCATGATGTCATAAGAAGCTGCCCAGCCTGATCTGCAGGGACACAGCACCCTGGGCCACCCAGCTGCTCATTCCTGTGCAGGAATGAGGTCCTTTGCTCTGGCCTAAGAACAAAGAGCTGGGCTGGGTTTCCCAACCTGGGCTCCACAGAGCACGCCAGCAGGGCCTGGTCTCTGACTTGGGGGCTGGGGGCACCCCTGATCTACATTTCTGGGGCAGTCCCATCTAAGCGAGGGGCCCTCACCCCATCAACCCAATTGAACCCTCAGGCAGCCTGAGCCTTCCTTCTGCAGGCTGGATGCTGCTGGGCACAGAGATACAGGCCCTGTGGCCTCTTTCCCAGACATTCTCTTTTTCTACAAAGCCCTCCCCATGAATTCCTGATCCACCTAAACACAGGACCCTCCCCACATTCGACTCTTAGGCCCTTCAATCCAAGGAAGGGCCAGGGCTCCTCAGGGATTTGGAGAGATGGCTTCTAAGTGGCCCCTCAGGGGGCGGGTGATGGTCAGCCTGAGGACCCTATTAGAGAATGGTGTGTGAAATCTCGGTCTCTCGATGGCCTGGCCTGGAAGGGTAGCCCTGCAGGGTCTAAATCCGCCCTGCACTAGGGCAGGGGTCCTTGGAGAGTGAGGGCCTGGGCCGGGAAGAGGAACCGTCACCCAGGCTGCCCTGACGGCCAGCAGCCACAAGGGGGCAGTGTTGGCCACAGAGACCGAACTCTCCGGGGGACAGGCTTCCACCTTGGAAAGCCCACCGGTTTTGTCTTTCCTGGGGGACTTGCTGTCCTGTGGACCCCGACCTTTCCACCTCTTTGACTTCCCACAATGTCTGCTGGGAGGTCCAAGAAAGAGGGCCAAGGCCCCAAGAGAAAATCCCTCTTAAGGAGGAAGAGATGGACAGACTGGCATCCTGGCAGGAGGACTGAACTTGGAGTCCAGAGGCAGCATCCGCACAAGTGAGCAGTGCACTTGGGGCTGCTCTCCTAACTTCTCTGAGCCTCAGTTTCAATGGACGGCTCGGGATAGGCTTGAAGATTTCCCTAAGGTCCCTTGCAACTCTAGACTTTGAGTCTGAGTCAGCAGCTGTCCCTGAGAGGCTTCTCTGGCCAGGGCCCTGACAGCTTGAAAGATTCAGGGCCCTGGGGGCAGGGGGCAGGTGCAAGAAATAGCAGGTGGGCACTTCTACTTTCCACAAACCAGGTCATTCCTCTGGGAATCACAGTCAGGAAGAAATGCAGTGCTAGGACTGGGAAGGGGTCCCAGAAAGACACCCACCCCCAAGCAGCTCCAGCGGACTGATTTGTATATGACTATGTGAATAGTAGGAAGGCTGGAGGCTGCCTGAAGAATGTCACCAGCTAGGCCGAGGCTGCCCAAAAGGCCCTGGGGCCAGATTGGGCTGCCTAAAGTGGAGATGGCAGAAGGCCTAGGTCCCTCCCTCCCAGGCCTTTGCACTCTGGACTCCCCAACAGTCACCTCCTCTCCTCCCCCCTACATTGCTCTGACCTCTGCTTCTAGCTCCCTGCCCACACCCTCACCCCCATAAAGCAGCACCCACAGCCTGGATTCTAGGGGAAGGTCCTTGCCCAACTCCAGACAAGCCCTGTTCCCTGTGCCTCCTTAACCCCAGCCATCCTCATGACGCCTGTCATTTCACACCAGGCCCCTGGACACACGGGCCAGCACCTACCCGGATGGGGCATCTGGTCCAGTCCCTGGGGCCCGACTCCCACCGCACCCCCCCCAGCACAGGGTGCGTCCCGCTTCTTGGGTCCTGTCCCCCCTTCTTCCCCATGGCCCCATTTCTCCCTTTTCTGTCTCTTCTTTGGCTTCGCTCCTCTGATCTCTCTCGAGAATTCGCTCTCGGTTCTTAGGACTCTCCACGTCCCAGGGCCTCTTCACCTTGGGCCTCTGCTGCCTACCTCTCTCTTTCTTTGCCTCAGTGAACACCTTTCCCTTTCCATCTCTCTCTCCACCCTCACTTCCTCCTCTGCAGCGAGCACATTGAGAATCTGATCCACCCTTCCCTGGACTGAGGGTATAAATAGCAGAGGGAAGCCGGGCCAGGAGCCAGACTTGCTCACAGCCTCTTCCTTAGAGTCCCAGGGCTGGGCATGCAGGACCAGGGGTGGGGAGGGTCCCGGGCAGGGTCTCAGGGGCAGGGGGTTGGACGGTTGGGATTGAAGGCCACTGTACAGAGTGACAGACCCAGATGGAGGGAGGGGTGTGACAGCATGCTGGGACTCCGGAGTTTCCCCTGCAGGCCAGGCTCTCCCCACCAGCCTATCCACCCCCACCTGACATGGTGATAAAGTCCCTGCTTCTGCTGCTAGAGAAGGAGCTCTGGGTTAGGAGACTCCCCAGGGCCACAGGAGGGCCCTGCCCCCTCCTCCAGGGCGCAGATGCGTGGGCCCAGGTGGCTGCCAGCAGACAGCAGCTGGGGACCGGGGTGGAAGTGGTGCCCTCAGGAAACAGGCCGCACTCTCACCCCAGCCAGCTCCCCAGCCTAATTAGACACCGGAACGGGCATTGATCGTCCCTGAGCTCATTATGTCACAGCTGGGGAACAGCTGGCCAGTTTTTTCCAGGCCATTAGCTGCACCATGAAGTGAAGAGAGGGAGGGGGCGCGCAGGCAGGATCAATACCCCGTCTGTCTGTGGGGGAAGCAGCCCCAGGGCCCCTCCTTTGGCACTCGCTGGCCTGTGTGTCTCTCTGGGCTCGGGCTGCCAGGAGCTGAGCCCCTTGGAATGCTTATACAAAAGCTCAGCTCCTTCCAGCCTGGCGTGACAAACCCGTGGCTCCCGAGCGGACCATAACCTGGCCCACGGGTACCCTCCGAGTCTCCTCTCTCAGGGCATTAGTGGGGCAGGAAAGAGGTTTGGGTTACCCACGTCAGTCTCAGAGGAGACCTTCGAAGTCCATCTTCTCTCCACCCCCACAGCAAGATGACACCTCCTGCAGCTGCTTCTGCTGGCTCCAGGCCCGCCTCCCGATGCCCCTGGGCTCAGCCGGGCCTGGTTTCCTGTGGGGTGGGGAGATGGCAGGGGGGATGCTCTGATCCTTAGGGGATTGGGAGGGGAGTGGAGGGAGGAAAGAGGTGATAGGTCTCGTTCTCTTTCTCTCTCCTCCTGGCCTCGAGAAGCAGGTCAGCTGGGCGGCACCCAAGCAGGAGGAAAACTATCCCCACAGCCTGACCCCAGGAGACCCACTGTCAGAGGCGAGTTCAGGTGAAGTGAACGAGCTTCTTATTTATGGAGTCATAAAGTGTCAAGGCTGGAAGAGACCTCCAAAATATCCCGAGCTACCCTCCAGAGGGAGGAAGCAAGTTCTAATACGCCTTGAGCTCTATTCTGCCCGGCCAAGTGCGGTCAGGTGGTGCTAGTTCCCTCTGCTCCTCTCCTGTTTGTTCTGTACTGAGTTCTGACCTACCCCCGGGTCTCTCGGGCACACGTCCTCAGGCCAGGGGTAGAGGCGTGGCTCACCAGGAGAGTCGAGAAGACTGCTGGACTCCAGACGCCCCTCCCCGCTGCCTCTACCTGGCCCCCAGCCCCACCGAGGGGAAACAGCCCCAATTGTGGGAAGTCTCGTCGGATCCAGATGCTGACTCCCTGGGCAGTTTCCCTGCCCTGCTGAACAGAGGCCGGGCAGTGCACTCTGCTCCCCAAATGTACCACGGTAGTCTTGGTTTCCAGAATCAGCAATGAATAGAGCACGAGAGCCAGAAGGTCTGATTTCCAGCCCTGAAGAGCCTGCGGACTGATAGTAACGAGAAGTACAGAAAGGGGGAAAAGCCCCTTAAAATGTATTCCTCACGTTACAGACGAGGAAGCTGCGTCCCAGTGAGAAGAGACACCTCGCTGGTTAAGGCAGACCTGAGACGGGTTTGCCAGCTACAGGGTGGTTGGTGTTGGTTCCATTCAAGGTCTAGTGACCTATCCAGCATGTCCCAACAAACCCAACAAATCTGCCTCTAACAGACCCAGAGTGTACCCTCTTTCACAGGGCTCTCAGAACACAGAGGGGACCTGGGGCCCATCAGAATGCTCCTTGGTCACACCACTACCACCAGAAGTAGCCCCTTCTCCCGTGAGCCTCCTTCGGGTCAGGAGCAGCTGCTACTCAAGGGATCAAGCCAAGACCAGCTGGGCTCTGCTGTGTCTCATGTTCATCTGTCCGTCTGTCCGGGTCCAAACGGCACTTAGGGCAGAGGGAGCCTAGTGATAACGGGGCACTGCTGGAACTTGTTCCAGCCTGACTCACTGGGATGGAGTGAACTAGAAGAAATCAAGCATTGCTCCTTCTGCTGGCATGGTGAGGAAGGAAATGTCTACATGGACTAGAAGATGACACAGCAGCTGGCCTGGGTATCAGAGAGGACACTAGATGAGCTCCTGGGGACAGCTTCCCCAAGCCACTGGCAGGATAGCTTCACCCTCACTCTTCTCTCTTGGCTCCAGACAGGGAGTGAGAACCTTTTTTTTTTTTTTAAGATTTTATTTATTTATTTGACAGAGAGAGACACAGCGAGAGAGAGAACACAAGCAGGGGGAGGGGGAGAGGGAGAAGCAGGCTCCCCGCCGAGCAGGGAGCCCGATGCGAGGGGGCGCGATCCCAGGACCCTGGGACCATGACCTGAGCCGAAGGCAGACGCCTAACGACTGAGCCACCCAGGCGCCCCAGGGAGTGACATCCTTAAGCAGCAGGTGCAAAGACCCTGAAGCCTTGTGTTTCTCGCAAGACCATGTGGGCGAAGGGGGTGGCCAGACGGCCTGGAGAGGAACTCTAGCAGAGGATGCTTCGCAGCGGACCATTGTGGCAGCGAGCAAGCTCAGAGCAGAGCCAGAGGGAAGCAGTGCCCCGAGGCCAGTAAGGGGTCATGGACAGGGAGTGAGAGAGGTACCAGTGACAGGCCATCTCCAGTCAGAGTGTCGCAGTAAGGAGGGCCACAGCTGAAGTCCTGGCTTAAGGTCCCATCGGTGCCATTAGCTCTGTGGACTGGGGCCAGTCCTGGTCTCTCTTGGACCGTCAGCTTTTCCTCATCTGTGAAAAGATACAGGGAGCAAGGAGCTGCACAGGTTACTGTGGCCCTGAGGCCCACATGAGGGAAGGTCAGTGAGAGGCTTTGGAAAGCGTACAGACAGGAATGGTGATTTTTTACGACCGCACGCTGCTGTCAGCTCATCTGCATGGCAGGAGGACTCTGAATCCTAAGCTGCCAGAGAATGGTTTTTACCATAACATTGTGTACACAAGCATTGTTGTCAGGAGTGACAGAAGCAAAGCGTCTTTCCTTCTAGAAGGGACTTCCCAGGCCCCACTAGCAGATGTTTATGAATCTATAACAGCGTTCAACGGTCCCCACGGGGTCTCTCTGCTCGCAGAGAAGGCGCCTAAAATTGAGGCTTGCACACGACACAGAAGCGTGCATCGTGGCCATGTCAGGTGGCCTTGCCGCCGACTGTCCCCCTTCCTAGGTGCCAGGCCTCCTCAGTACTCAGTTCATTAACAGAGTGATCTTTTTGAGAATAATAACATCGTGATGGGAACCAGATGAAGAACTGAAAGAGATGTCAGGACCCAAGGGGTAGTTCTGCATTCGTTAGTTGTAGTTTGCTGAGAGAAAGCAGATACCACTTATGATTATATTTGGTATCATGTTTTGTGACTTTCAAAGGACTGTTATATGTACTATTATTTAAGCCACATGGTGTTCTTGGGAGACACTATCAGCTGAGGCTTGGAGAAGTGAAGTGCCTTTTCCCAGGTCACCCAACTACTAGGTGACAACCTAGGTCATTTATCACAAATCCTGTTTGCTTTCCATGACACTTGACTGCTTCTCACCTCCCGTGAACTTCCACCCCTCCCCAAGTGTCTCTCCTGCCTCAGACCAAAGGCACACACGTCCTGAGCGCTATACTCCTTCCATATGCCACCTACTGCTATAGTCTATGCTGTTTTTAACTTTCGATTTTGAAATCGTTTCAAACTTAGAGAAAGTGGCAAGAAGGATACAAAGCACTCCTCTATGCCTTTCACTGAGTTCCTCGATTTGTGTTTCGTTTTCACCACACTTGCTTCCTTGCAAATATGTCCCGTGCACTTCCCTTCCCTCCTCTCCCCTCCTCCTCTTTCATATAACATAAATATATAATTTCTGAGCCACTCAAGAGTGAGTTGCAGGTATGGTGCCCCCTTAGCTCTTAACTCTTCAGTGTATATTTCCTAAAAACAAAGACATTCTCCCACAGAACCACAGTACAACAATTACAATCGGGAAACTAACGTGGACACTAAACTACCATCTATTCCAGAGGACCCCATTCAAATTTGTCATTTGGCATTCTAATGTAAGATAGTGCCTTCCCTTCTCCCCATCTATTTACTATGTCTATATTAACTCATCTGTTACAACCGAATAATAAAATTATTTATTTTGATGCCTCAGTTGTCCTAGTCTTGGCCTGTGGGTAACTCTTCAAGCTGGATTCTGTATGTTTTGGACATGTTCCCATCATTCTTTGAGCACATCCTTACTTTATAGCACAAACAGATGCTCCAGGATCATCTAGTCCTTTCCAGGCTGATCAGCCCAGGTTCTTTTTAGTGGAAAATGATATCTAGAAGTCAAGATCTGGGTGCTTGGTGTGCTCGCTGCTATTGGGTTAACACTGCTTCTAAGACCTCATAGCAGACAGAGCTAGAAATATATGTGTAAACACACACATGCACACATACACACACACACCTACCGCTATTTATATTAAAAACATGAGTTCAAACTAGGCACCCCTATTCTGATCTACTACCATGGGGTTTATTCCCTTTCCATAAGTGTAACTCCTTTCACTAGCCTTGAAAACTATGGCTCCCTTTATCCTCAATATTTTAAGAATTTTCTTAATTGCTCTACTTGCAATCAATTTCCTGACTGCATAGATCATCTTCTCTGCTCCAGATTCACCAAATATGCCAGTGGGCCCAGCCCAATCCTGCCCCCGATTCTCCCGACCACACCAACTGCACTGGCTAAATCCTCCATCCAGACCAAAGGGAACGAGGGCAGGAAGGACACACTCCATAATTTTTTTAAAGGGTTAGATTTATTGAAGAGTTTGTCTTCATCACACATTAAAATCAACTCCACAGTCATTCAGGTAACCTAAACATATCTGTTCCAATAAAACAGAGCACTTTTAATGTGTCTAAATGAGTTATAGGGCCGATTTTATGAAGTTATTTCTGGATTAATCTGAAAAACAGATTATAACGTGTGTGTATTCATTCATTCTGCCTCTCTAAAGCTTTCTCATAATCTATTTTATATTCATGCTAACTTGTGGAGATGACAATGCAGAAGCCCCTTGCCCTTACTGATAAGTTTGGAAACAAAACTTCAAAGAAGGCATGTTTACCAAACCATTTTCTTTTACCTCCTGCATGCCTAGCTTGACTACATTTCCCAGCCTCCCCTGCAGCCAGATGTGGTCACATGACTGGGTTCTGGCAAGTGGAATGTGGGCAAAATTGATGAACACCACTTCCAGACCTGGCCCGTAAAACCTTCCACACAATTCTGCATGCTCCCTGTTTCTTCCCCCATCTGCTGATTGAATACAGGGCATCCAGTAGAGGGTTCCAAAGCCTGTAGCAGTTAGCAGAACCACAAGATGGACAGTGCCGAGGACCTGAACCGCCACATCAACTGAAGGCCATTAACTGAACATCAGTATTAAACTGTCACGTGAGGGGCGCCTGGGTGGCTCAGTCGGTTAAGCGTCTGCCTTCAGCTCAGGTCATGATCTCAGGGTCCTGGGATCGAGCCCCACATCGGGCTCCCTGCTCAGCGGGGAGTCTGCTTCTCCCTCTCCCTCTGCTGTTTCCCCCACTTGTCCCTCTAGCTCACACGCTTTCTCTCTCTCTATGTCAAATAAATAAATAAAATCTTTAAAAAAAATAAAATAAAAAAACAGTCACATGAGTGAGAATGACAACTTCTACTGTGATAAGCCACCGAGACTTGGGAGTTATAAGTTGCATCAGTTAGGTCACCCCAACCAATACAGAAAGTAAACGAATCGTCCAAATTTACCCTTTAGAAGCAATGAAGCATTGGGATGCGTGGCTGATTCAGTCATAGAATGATCTCAGGGTTGTAAGTTCGAGCCCCACATTGGGTGTAGAGTATACTTAAAAATAAAATCTTTGGGATAAAAAAAAACAATGAAGCATAATGTTGAATGAAACCTGATCCCTACCTGAGGGTTCTTCCCATTGGATAAGACCAAGCATGCACTTGATACCTCAGGAGGCTGTATTCTTTCTTTCAGAATCTCTCACTGTTCGAAAAGTGACATTTTCCTCCATTGCCCAAGTATATACTAGTCCTCCCCACCCCGCTCCACCCCACTTCTCCCTTTTCTTTTCCCGAGGGGACTGTGACCCAGAGTTTGCTCTGTCATGGGTTTATCTTTTTCAGGTGGAAACATCTGGTTTAACACCGGATCTCTGGCAGAGAGCGGCTTACCCACCCCATGGAGGTGGGTATCCACAGTGAAAGGGGACAGCCCTTTAAGTTCCTACAAGTAGACTCTGAGGTTGGTGTGGAGGTAGTGATAACGCCTGTGGTCTCGGGATGAACCAGGTTGGGGTGCAAGTTGATTTCTTCTTCTGAACACAGTAGGCCAGGAGCACGTAAGGGTCACCTCCGCATCCTGGCTTCTCATAGGCTGATAATTACTGGTTCAGCAAGTTAGCACACCCAGGCTGCTAGAAACTTAAAGCTTCCCAGAAAGGCTGTTCTTCACCCCTTTCCCTCTACGCAAGACACGTTTTCAAGTTTTGAGAGAGCGAGAGAAGTCGGGTAAAGTGGGAGGGGAAGGTGGGGAACAATGCAATTATACAGGGGAAAGGAAAACTCAGACTGGAAATGTGGACACAAGAGACATCGGGAACTTTCCTAATATCACCGTCCAAATTAGAGAGTCAGCGTCACCCGGTCCTATTTCTAGAGTTAGCCAAAGCCCCAAGGGTCGCCTCACCTTTGTTTCATAGAGAGGGAATCAAGGACCAGAGTGATTAAGGAGCACGTCCAAGGTCACAGAGGTAGTCGGGGGTAGGACTAGAACTCAGACCTCTCCAGTCCCAGATCAGCGCTCTTTGCACTTTCCTTCTCTGCTTGCGGGTCTGATGGGAGCCTCTCAGTTCTAACGGTTGGAGCAGCAGATATAATTAGGATACTAAGTGCTGGAGAGTGTGCTCCCGGAGGACCTATGTCTCCGTGACCTTGGCCAACCCCAAGCCTCCCCGAAAAACTTTCCCTGCTTCTACCAGAAGCCAGCTCCCCTCACCCTCCAGGGGCTGACACAAACAGTCTGTCTGGGGTGAGTCTCTCAATTCCAAGGTGAAGCCGGAGTGGGAACATCTCCACTTAGAACTCCAGAATATCTGGGAAGGGAAAGTCTCCAGACTGGAAAGGCATGGAAATTTCCCTGAACCCAGAAGCATGCTTGGAATAGTATCAACTGCCGCATCACCACTCCAGGCCGGCCTTGTTAGCGAGGCAAGCCACAATCAGGAGATAATTAGCTTGCTGTTATTTATTCCCCACACTAATCAGCAGCCCACTGCTTGCACAGTGGAGAGGGCTCCCGCCCCCAGAGCTGTGGGGGTTCTCGGGGACCTTTAGTTACCAGCCAGGAAACAAGTAGCAGACAAAGGGCTGGGGAGAGGGAGGAGGAGCCCCGACCATAGGACCCCCCGGGATGGGGGGGGGAAGGGGCGCTGTAGGCTTCCGCAGGGTGCACAGCTCCCTGGGAAGAGGCAGCCCTGGGACGTCCCCCAGGAGCCCCAGACGGTGCAATACCCCTCTTCATTTTGTTCTTGGGGTTGGGCTCTGGTCGATAAAGGGCGGCTGGCCTTCAGCTCCCTGTTCTGCCTCGCTGCAGTCAAATTGCCTTTTTCCAAGGCGACTTTCAAAAAAAAGATGACATTTATCAAAGCCTGCTGAGTGGTGACCTTGGTGGGAGGGAGAGAGGGCGGGTGTACTGTCTGTGGGAGCAGGCAAAGAAAATAAGAAAAACCTGGAGGGAAGGAAATGCTTTCAAACCTCAAAGTTCTTTGGAACAATCACGGGAGAGATGGCTGTAGGTTTGAGAACAGGCGCTCCAGGCTCACCTGCACCCCCTCCGGCCTCCTTCCTCATCCTCACCAGCATGTTCTCACCTCTCACCGGCAGTCCTTATCTTTCCAGCCCAAATAGGAGACCAAAGGTGCTCCATTCAAATAACAATCCCTGGGAAGGGCTCAGCCCTGTGACTTGATAACTTCGAGAGGAACTGAACCTTAGATCAGTAGCAGTTCCAAAATGTCTCTATAGAACAGGCTACGAGGCTGCCATTTTGGTTGTAAGGTGGGGAATAAGGGGAGGTGAAGGGCTTGTCCTGAAGCTATGTTTGCATAGCAGCACACTGGGGTTGTTTCCATATATTGTACATCTGTTTGGAATGGCATAGATAAAGCCCTTCCATGCCTCTTTTTGTCCCCATTGCCACACAGAGGACTAAGGGGACATCTGGTCAACCTCTGCCCCTATACAGCAATCCCCACAAGTTCATTTAATTCTCTCCTCTGGCCTCCTAAGCCCTTTCTATACATGGGCTCATATATTACCTGTCACTATGTATTGTGACTACCTGTGTCTCAGTTTCCTTCACCAAACCGTGACACTTGAGGACAGAGACAGTTTCTTATGTGTCTACCTTCGTATTGCATTTTTCTACTCCTAAACATTCACAGGAGTTCTTGCTATATGTGAATGAGGTGTGTGTTGATAGAATGGATGAACAAACACATGAAAGGACATCTGTGCCAAGTAGTCACCTGGCCTCTGCTTGAATGCTTCCTGTGATGGGGAGATCATTACCTCAAGATGGAAACAATCCATTACTGGACATTTGAAATGTCAGAAGATGTTTCTGTCCATGGGATGGAAATCTGCTTTTCTGACACTTCTACCCAGTAGTACAGTTCTTCCTTTAGAGGCCCAGAAGAACAGAGGTCCTCCACCTAGGATTCTACAGATGAACTTTATGAGATCCCTGCCCTGAAGAAATGTGTGTAAAATTGTGTGTGTGTGCCCTTCTGCTTAGGGGGAGGGAATCCTCCCTTTTGGTTTCACAAAGGAGTCTGTATCACCAAATTTTACAGCCACTCTGCACTTGTTTACTCCCTCTTCCTCATGAAAATGTACACTAGACAAACCAAGGGGCCTCAAAATGCTTGCTTTTGTAGATTTTTCCCTCCTAACTTTTCTAAAGAAAGAAGATACCCAAGTTGTTATGTGTCATGAGCAAAATTAACTCTGCTACTCTAACCACAGATGATTGGATGGGGATCAGTTCACATACTCAAGTTGACCACATATGGGTGGGGCACACAGGAGGCCAAAGGAAAGGGCTTGATAGAAATTCTGCTCAAAAGGGTTCTCCATATTGGATGGCGGCAATCTGACTCATTCAAAGCCTTTTACAGGGGAAGTACACGTCCTAGTGTACCCGCAGAAGGTGGGTACATCTGGGGCTATAAGCCTCTTTCTGCCATTTTAAACCACTGTTTCATTTCCGAGTCTTGGAAGCACTGGGTCCACAGTGACGACAACTAATAAAACAACTCCCTAGCTAAAATAAACCTCTCTGTGGGGTCCTGCAAGCAACCTGTCTTCTGAAAACTATGAGGCATGACTCTTCTTTGTGGTTCCAAAGATTCTAACTGATACATAACCCTTCAACTTTCTGAAGTGGTTATAATGACTTCCTACCAAAATGGAAGGTCTCATTGCTAAGTCATCCCTCATGTATGAGCTACCAAAGGATTCACATGCATTTGCATTTAATCCTCATGAAACTCCTTTAATAGTGGTTCTCAAATTTGGGGGTACCAAGAATCACCAGGCTTCACTTTACATACAGATTCCCAAGCCCCCATCCCCAGAGGTTCCAAGCAAGTCTAAGGTGGGCCTTGAAATCCTCTTTCTCATCAAGTTCCTTGGAGACTCTGAGGCAAGCAGTCCGGGGCCCACCCAAGGAGAACACTGCCCTAAAGGGTAATGTTTCCCAACTGCCCTGATGATCAAAATGCTTCCCAGACTCTTTCCATGAGATTTCCTGTTCCATGGATCAAAGGCTCTGGAATTTGTACTTGCAATAGAGCAGGTATTACAACTTCCATTCTACATATAAGAAAACCGAGGCCCAGAGTAATTTATCCACAGCCATACAGTTAGTTGATGACAGGGGTGAGGCTAGAACCCAGCTCTCTTGACACTCAGTCCAGTGCTCTTTCTACTGGGCCACAAAGGCCACACCACCTACCTAGAGTCCTGAACGTAACAGGCAGTTGATAGATGTTTGCTAAATTGAATAGAATCCACGTACATACTTTCTAGGTCCTGGAGGGAAGAAACAATTTCTAAAGCCTATTTTCATCCCACTTCACCCAGTCTCATCCCAAGGCATACAAGACAGTGGTCTGCCCTAGGGGTTCAACAGATGTTTGCGAGAGAATGCATGATGATATGATTACTGGGCTGTTGACCATGCCATCAGCTACCACGGCTGTGTTCCAGACTGTAAAGGAACTGTCCAGAACTGAACTTGATACTCCAGCTATGGTCTGACCTGAACTGAGTGCAGCCGGATCCTCTTTGCCCATGGTTTTAAAGGAACTGCTGCCTGCTCAGGGAATCTGGACCTTGCCCTTCCTGCTGGTCTGGTGTGTGCCCTCGCAGAACTAATAGGAACTGACTGTTCTATTGCTGACCCTGGACCCTCCACCAACTCCCTCAGCTTCCACCGTGGCTTCCCACTCATTAACACATGGAATTCTGCTAGGCCTTTGGGATGCCTGGGTGGCTCAGTCGGTTAAGCGTCCACCTTCGGCTCAGGTCATGATCCCAGAGTCCTGGGATTGAGTCCTGTGTCGGGCTCCTTGCTCAGTGGGGAGCCTGCTTCTCCCTCTGCTTGCTGCTCCCCCTGCTTATGCTCGCTCGCTGTCTCTCTCTGATAAATAAATAAATAAAATCTTTTTTAAAAAAAGAAAGAATCCTGAACAAGGACAAAGGATGCAGCCCACTTCTACCCCCTCACACTTATAGAGCGCCTACTACATGTTAGAGACACTGTTAGGTACATGAACTCAATGAATCCCCACAATAACCCCATTAGGTAGGTCTTCTTATTGTGCCCATTTTGTAGGTTAAGTAATAGCTCAAGTCACCCAGTGAGTGGCAGAGCTAAAATACAATCCCAAGAAGCCTGGATCCAGAGACTATGCTCTTAACCACAAAGCCACATGCCCTCTCCAGGTTAACTCAGCCCTGCTGTGAACCAGCTTGTGAACTTGACTGCTAAGGTATCTTCTAGGCCTGGTAGTCTAAATTTCTGTCATTATGGGTAAGGGGCTGGACAGGCTAACATTATGATTATTAGCCTTAGAATCAGCTAAAAACAGTTTATGTGGTTGAAGAGTAGAAACTTCAAGCATAAACAAATAGCTAAGGCTCAAAAAGCATGATTAGAGGAAAAAGATTAATTCAGAGTTAGTCAAATGGCCTTAGAAAAGAGAAAAGTTCTTAACAGTAAATTTAACATTTAGTTTAACTATAATCCTTCCCCAAATTACAAAACGCTGACTTCCTAAACTAGAATATTAACTTCCCAAATATAATACAAACTAATCAAGGATTCATATAAGAATTTGCTGATAAGTCTCAGATTAGTTAGAATTTAATTTTAGATATAAAGCCTTTAGAAATCCAAAGAGAGGGTTGCAGCTACAGGAAAACAAAATATTTCCAGACTGATGATGAAACTTGCTTTTAAAAAAAAAGTTTATTTGAGAGTGAGAGAGAGAGAGAGAGGGAAAGAGAGCGTGCTTGAGGATGAGCAGGCAGAAGGAGAGAGAGAAGCAGGCTCCCTGTTGAGCAGGGACAAAGATTTGGGGCTTGATCCCAGGACCCCAAGATCATGACCTGAGCTGAAGGCAGACACTGACTGAGCCACCCAGGTGCCCCTGATGACAAAACGTGTTAATGAAAAAAATCCTAAACTCCTTTCGGAGGACCTCTTGGTTATCCAGGTTCACACGGCAGGAGCTCCGAGAAGTCTTCTTTGTAACAATGCCTTGGAATGAAGCCTTCCATCCCTGGGATGTCTGGTCAGCTGCAGGGTGAAGGTAGTGGTGGAACCCCACCCCTAAAGGCTGAGATAACATTTTGTACCATGAATTTCTTTGTCAGCCATATTTCAAAGACACAGTTATCTGATGACTCAGTGCTGGGCTATTTTGAGACGTCCATATGTGAGGGTCAAAAATCAAGAAAGTGTTTGTGATTTAGCCATCAGGAATGATCACTTGCCTACGGAAGGAGAATAACCCTGGCCAAGAACATGAGCTGTAAATTGAACAAGGTGCCCTCAGATTTATTTGACAAGCCTGAAAAGCCCAGAACACTGAAAGGTGTCTGTGGCACCCCTCCACCCGTGCCAATCACTCCTCTTCTGCCCAGAGTTAACATCCGTATCCTTGGGGTTTCTCCAGATCAAGTGGAGCTTCCGGGCTCGTGGGCAGGGTTGAGGTGGAAAAGGGTAAGGAGTAAAAAAAAAAAGGGGGGAGTCAGATGTCAACTTTCCAAAAAGAGGAAATGCTTACCTCCTGGGCAGTGAATGATGGGTGGGCATGCTAACGGGCACGCTAAAAGGTTAAAAGGATCAGTGAAATGAGTGATAGCTTATGGAGGTGGGGTGGGGGGATGGCAACAGGAATCCTCCAAACTGAGCATCTTCAGGGACAAACCAAAAATGGTAACATGGGTGAACTGCTAGATATATAGAAAGAGCTCAACGCAATGCTAAGGGCTTACATTTTAGCCCTTTAAGCAATACTTCACAAATGACTAATCTTTATTGCTACCCCTCCCAGAAATAGCTTCATTTTAGAGCCCCCTCTTTTTAGAGATACTCCAAGAACCACAAAAATGGTACTGATGTTAATAACACCGCTGTGGTTCTCCACAAAATATAAGAATGTTTAAGAATTTTTTTTAAGATTTTTTATTTATTCATTTGAGAGAGAGAGAGAGAAAGTGAGCGAAAGCATGGGCGCGGGGAGGGTCAGAGGGAGAGGGAGAAGCAGACTCCCTGCTTAGCAAGGAGCCCAATGTGGGACTCCAACCCCAGGACCCTGGGATCATGACCTGAGCCGAAGCCAGACACTTAACCGACTGAGCCACCCAGGTGCCCCAAGTATGTTTAAAATAAAAAAAAAAAAAATTAAGTTTAAATTTTTGTTTAAAATTTGTAAATATTTTTAAATTGTAAAAGATAAACCAGTGAAGGAGATCTTGTAAATCTGAATGTATGCTCCAAATAGGCAATACCCTAGAATGTGGGAATAAGGCAGATAATTGGGTAAGGTAGTTTATATGCATGTTGACAGCAAGACCAAGGGATCTCCTGACTCTTATGGAGAAAACTAGGATTTTTTTTTTAAAGGTAATGCTTAAAAATGAGCATTTTTTTCCACAAACATTAGCTCATTTGATCCCCCAAAATAACCCTATGAAGTGAGCTCAAGTGCTGTTATTGTTCCCATTTTACAGATAATGGAATGAGATTTAGTAGAACAAAGTGAAATACCCAAAGTCACACAGCCCGTGTACAGCTGTGATTTGTCCAAGCCCAAATCCTATGCTTATCCTTACTTCTACATCAGGCACTGAGACTAACATATAATAAATGTACTAATTTGGGGCTCCTGGGTGGCTCAGTTGTTAAGCATCTGCCTTCGGCTCAGATCATGATCCCAGGGTCCTGGGATGGAGCCCCGCATCGGGCTCCCTGCTCCGTGGGAAGCCTGCTTCTCCCTCCCCCACTCCCCCTGCTCGTGTTCCCTCTCTCGCTCTGTCTCTCTCTGTCAAATAAATAAATAAAATCTTTAAAAAAAATAAATGTACTAATTTAATGCAATTGTTAATTAATGTTAATTCAACAAACATATTTTGAGTGCCTACTACTAGCCAGACCCGGGGCAAATCCCTCCTCTCAAGGAGCTTACAATCTAATGGGGATTGTTTACATCCCCATGTTTACATGGGGATGTAAACAGACAAGAGGTGAGAAGCGCTGTAAGAACACACACACAATGTGAAATGGGTCACACAGAAAGGAACACCTAAGTGCACCCAGCACCCTTCTTGAGACTACATTGTCCTAAAGAAGGGTGGCCAGCCTCATGGGAGTCTTTTTTGTTTTTTTAAGATTTTATTTATTTGACAGAGAGAGAGAGTGCATGCACAAGCAGGGGGAGCTGCAGGCAGAGGGAGAGGGAGAAGTAGCCTCCCTGCTGAGCAGGGAGCCCGACATGGGGCTGGATCCCAGGACTCTGGGATCATGACCTAAGCTGAAGGCAGATGCTTAACCGACTGGGCCACCCAGGTGCCCCCTCATGGAGTCTTTAAAACGGAGTCAAAGGTAGCTTCTTAATAGGGTGCCTTCCTCCAGCATTCACCACTTCTGATTCTGTTGGCCAGTACTAGTAATTGAGAAAAGAAAAAACTACTTCTAGTATAGAAAAAAGTAATCATCGAGTCTCATAACCTATATAGTAGACTTACCCAACCTCTTTTGCTCAAATGCTGAGCTGCCCAAACAATCTTCCGAATTGTATTTAGGAACACTGGGTTGAACCATTCCAGCAAGAGGAAATAAATACCCACTATAAATAACCTGTTTATCCTACCAAGGTCTTCTTTTTGTTGTGAATTAATAGGTAGTTATTCTGGTCTAGAAAGCAGCTGTGGGAGAGTTAGCATCAGTCAATTCTCAGTGCCAGTGCCATCCAATGGAACTTTCCGTGATTCTGTTCAATAGGGTAGCTAGCCACATGTGGCTATTGAACATTTGAAATGAGTCAAGGGAAACTGCAGAGGCGATTTACAATGTTATTTAGTTTTAATTAATTAATTTAATTAATTTAAATGGTAATTTAATTGGTAGCCAGTGCCTACCAATTTGGACAGCACAGCTCTAGATCTTGCTACTCAAAGTGTGGTCTGCATCACCTTATTAGTTTGTTAGAAATACAGACTCTCGGGTCCCACCGCAGGCCTCTTGATTCAGAAACTGTATGTTAACAAGATCCCCAGGTGATCTGTATGCACGTTAAAATTTGAAAATGGCATGGTCACTTCTGGATGAGCTGAAAAAAAAAAGAAAAGGATTGACTGAGGACCCTATTTGCGGTAAACTCTCCGAATTGCAGACACCCACACTTGAAACTGGTGTCCAGCGTAAGGGGCTTGATTGCTTGCTTGCTTCTTGCTTTCTTTCCTTTTTAAAGATTTTATTTATTTATTTATTTTTATTTTATTATTTATTTCAAACAGAGAGAGTGAGCACTAGCGGTGAGGAGGGGCAGAAGGAGAGGGAGAGAAGCAGACTCCACTGCTGAGCAGGGAGCCCCACATGGCTGGATCCCAGGACTCTGGGATCATGACCTGAGCCAAAGGTAGCTGCTTAACTGACTGAGCCACCCAGGTGCCCCAAGGTCTCTTCTTTCTTTATATCTGCCTCTCCTTTGTCCCTTAAACAGAAAGGGGTCTAAGGACTAGTCTAAATGGTCTAAGTATAGGATAGGGGGTAAGGAATGGGATGGGAAAAACGTGTTTCTCAGGGATACTTATACAAAATAAATGATGGAATTCCCTTGATAATTACTGAATATGAATGATGGGTATATGAGAGTTTATTGTACTATTTTCTCTACCTCTGCATATGTGTGAAATTTTTCAAAATTAAAAACTAGGTGTGATTTCAAAGATGTGTGTGATAACCTCCAATATGGCCCCCAATGATCCTCTCCTTCTAGTATTCATGCCTTTGTGTAGTCTTCTTTCATATTGAATCAGGGCTGGTCCATGTGACCAAGGTGGAGATAGCAGACATGACCTTGGAGAGCTAGGTCATTGTGACTCCTGCCTTGCTCTCTCTTGGATCTCTTGCTCTAAGGGAAGTCAGCTACCATGCTGGGAGGACACTCAAGCAGGCTTGTGGAGAGGCCTTTACGGAGGCCTTTACGGCCTCCTGCCAACAGCCAGCTGCAAGAGCGAGTCCCATAAGCAAGCCTCTGTGGAGTTGATTTTCTAGCCCCAGTCGAGCCTTCCAACGACTGTAGCTCCATCTGACATATGACTGCAACTGCTTGAGAGACCTCCAAGCCAGAACTGCCTGCCAAGCCACACCTGAATCTCTGAACAACAGAAACCGTGAAAGGCACTAAATGTATGTGGTTGTATTAAGCCACTGAGTTTTGGGGTAATTTGTTATACAGTAATAGAGTACTGATGCAACGTCATCTCAGTATTTCCTACTCCCTGAATACTCTCCCCACCTTATCACCAATGCCTCAAATGAACAGGAAAAGACCTTTCACACTACGCATAAGGTTAACATGCTAATACCCCTTGAAGAGATAATACATTCACTTAAATTCAATGTAAAACATAAGTGACAGATATAAATTCTTTCTTTTTAAAACTTAGCAGGCTAATGTATTGAGACATTAATTTCAGTCTCGCTCCTGCTGTTGTAAGAGACTGGGAAGAATAAAAAGGTAATTTCTCCCCCAGGGCCTACCATCCCAAGAACAGCTATAGTCTTGAGTTATAAGGTCTAAGCTCTTCTTACAACTCCCTCATTCCATGCCCAACCCCCACCACCACACACTGGGTAACAGCTTCTTTGTGGTAAGGGGCGCCTGGGTGGCTCAGCCAGTTAAACGTCTGCCTTCAGCTGAGGTCATGATCTTAGTGTCCTAGGATCGACCTTGGGCTCCGGGCTCAGTGAAGCCTCTGCTTCTCCCTCTCCCCCTGCCCCTCCTCTCCACTCATGTGCTCTCCCCCCATCCTCTCTCAAATAAATTAAAAAATCTTAAAAAAAACCCAAAACCCCAGCTTCTTAAAGAAGACCACGACGCCGACCTCCCACTCACCACCCCGCCATCCCAGCTTTACCTTGAGGATTAGGTAATAGAGAAGGTATGTTGGAATTGCTCCATATGGAAAAGGTTTTGGAGTTTCCAGAAGTGGAAGCCCGTCCCTGTCTTATACGAAGTAAGAGTGTGTGTGTGTGTGTGTAGTCTGGGCAGGTGGGATCCTGGGGCCTGGAAGAGGTGTGTGTGTGTGTGTCTCGTCTGGGCGGGTGGGACCCTGGGGCCTGGCCATGCACCACAGACAGCAACCCGTTACCTGCACTCTTGCCCATCTGGCTTGCAGGCTGTGGAAATTACCCTTCGGTGGTACCCCAACGATGGTGGAATAATAACAAGACTGAAACACACACAAAAACAAGGCTCTTCCCCCAATCTTTCCCCACATTTTTGAGACTTCACAGTCCTAGAGAGAGAAGTGGGGGAACCTCAGAACGTGACTAATGAATTTCCCGCCAACACTGACAGGCGGGAGCTGAGCCAGGTGGCTTTAATTTGTAGGATGAGAAGACATGTGACGCTTCTTGTCCCGGAGTCAGTTGCAGCGCATTCATTCCAGCTAGACCTAGTTTCCCTGGGAGCGGTTTCGGTAGGTAGAAGGGTGGCGGATAGTGACAAGAATTCAAGAAGGTGGAGGAAGCAATGGGGGAGCTAGGGGCCAGAATCCCCTGGTGACGGTTTCGGTCCCCAGGCCCCGGGCCCCACTCCCTTGGAGAGAAGAGGACCTGGCGCGCGGCCGCCCGTCCTGCTCCGACACAAACACACGCACGTGCGCCCCGCCCCCGCCGCGCGCACGCGCCCCGAGGCTCCGGCGGCGGCGACGGGCGCGCGCGCCGTGCTCGCTGCCCCCACGCCGCTCCCTCCGCTCGGATCGCTGCGCCTCCCGCTCCCCGCACCGCTCCTCGCCGAACCCGCGGAACCGGAGGCGGCGGCCGTGGTCGGTGGGCTCCTGCGGGTGCAGCGGTCGAGGCGGCGGCGCGGGGGAGCGGAGCGGAACCCGGCAAGTCCCCGGGAGGCGATGTGGCCGGGCGCGGGCCCCTGCGTGAGGCGAGCGCCGCGACAGGCCGGCCGGTGAGGCGCCGCTTGGGGGAGGCCGCGACGGAGCTCCCGGACCCGCCATGGGCTGAGACACGTCCTTGCCGAGCAGGTGCAGTGACCAGCGGTCCCGGGGGTGCCCGCCCCGACAAGCCCCCGGGAACCCTCAACCCTGTCAGTAGGCGCCCTACCCAGCAGGTGTGCCCTGTTGACCTTCCCTCGGCTCTTCCCCAGAGGCCCTGCTGACCCCAATGTCAAACCCGGCCCGTGCAGCCCCTGTGAAACCAGCAGCCCCTAACTAGCATCCGGGGCATACCCCCATCCTACAGTCGGTGACCCGAGCCCGGTAGGCCCCTGTGCTCACCTCCTCTGCCCAGTGTTTTGAGCCCACTGCCGGCACAGCGCTTGGGAACTACCCAGCATCTCTTCGTTTCTCTTCTAGCCCAACATAGGGGTGGAGTGGGGGGACGGAGTGTGGCAGGGAGGAGGAAGGGTCCAGTCCTTCCCTGCAGAGGCCCTGGTGACCCCAATCCCCTCCTCTCTCTCTCTTAAGCCTGGAGTGAAAGTGACCCTTCCTTATCCCACCAGAACATGCCCGGGTGACTCTCTCCCCAATCTTCCTGGTGGCCTTCCTCGCCCTTCCCAGTGACACTATGCAACCCCAGCGAGACCCGCGAGGCCTCTGGCTCCTGCTGCTGTCCTTGTTCCTGCTCCTCTTTGAGGCGGCCAGGGCTGGCCGTCCTGTGGTTAGCTGTCCTGCTGCCTGCCTGTGTGCCAGCAACATCCTCAGTTGCTCCAAGCAGCAGCTGCCCAACGTGCCGCACTCCTTACCCAGCTACACCGCATTGCTAGACCTCAGCCACAACAACCTGAGCCGCCTGCGGGCCGAGTGGACCCCCACGCGCCTGATCCACCTGCAGTCCCTGCTGCTGAGCCACAACCACCTGAACTTCATCTCCTCCGAGGCCTTTTCCCCCGTACCCAACCTGCGCTACCTGGACCTCTCCTCCAACCAGCTGCGCACACTGGACGAGTTCCTGTTCAGTGAACTGCAGGCCCTGGAGGTGCTACTGCTCTACAATAACCACATCGTGGCAGTGGACCGCTGCGCCTTCGACGACATGGCCCAGCTGCAGAAACTCTACCTGAGCCAGAACCAGATTTCCCGCTTCCCTTTGGAACTGGTCAAGGAAGGAGCCAAGCTCCCCAAACTCACCCTCCTGGATCTCTCGTCCAACAAGCTCAAGAACTTACCGTTGCCCGACCTGCAGAAGCTGCCCGCGTGGATCAAGAATGGGCTGTACCTACATAACAACCCCCTGCACTGCGACTGTGAGCTCTACCAGCTCTTTTCACACTGGCACTACCGGCAGCTGAGCTCCGTGATGGACTTCCAGGAGGACCTGTACTGCATGAGCTCCAAGAAGCTGCACAACGTCTTCAACCTGAGCTTCCTCAACTGCAGCGAGTACAAGGAGCATGCCTGGGAAGCCCACCTGGGGGACACCTTGACCATCAAGTGTGACACCAAACAGCAGGGGATGACCAAGGTGTGGGTGACCCCAAGCAATGAACGGGTGCTAGATGAGGTGGCCAACGGCACGGTGACGGTGTCCAAGGATGGCAGTCTTCATTTCCAGCAGGTGCGGGTTGAGGATGGGGGTGTGTATACCTGCTACGCCACAGGGGAGGCTTTCAACGAGACACTGTCTGTGGAGTTGAAAGTGTATAATTTCACCTTGCATGGCCACCATGACACCCTCAACACGGCCTATACCACCCTAGTGGGCTGCATCCTCAGTGTGGTCCTGGTCCTCATATACCTGTACCTTACCCCTTGCCGATGCTGGTGCCGGGGTGTCGAGAAACCATCCAGCCATCAAGGAGACAGCCTCAGCTCTTCCATGCTTAGCACCACCCCCAACCACGATCCTATGGCTGGTGGGGACAAGGACGATGGTTTTGACCGGCGGGTGGCCTTCCTGGAACCTGCTGGTCCTGGGCAGGGTCAAAATGGCAAGCTCAAGCCAGGCAACACCCTGCCAGTGCCCGAGGCAACCGGCAAGGGCCAGCGGAGGATGTCGGATCCGGAATCGGTCAGCTCGGTCTTCTCTGATACACCCATTGTGGTGTGAGCAGGATGGGTTGGTGGGGAGATTCTGCCCCAGGAGAGGTAATGCACCCCTGAAGGATATGAGGGGATGGAAGAGCGGGCTGGCTGCCCAAGGGAGTGGGTTCCCCCTGACCTCAAGGGAATTGGTCACGGGTACAATAGCTGGCTCGACCTCAACCAGGGTGTGGCTGCCACGATTTTCAAATAGGGATATATTAATCCTCAGGCAAGTGCTACACCCTTACCCAAAGCCCTGGGAATTCTCCATGTGGTAGAGGAAAAGGAGCATGTCTGAATTGGGTGGGAATGAGGAAGGGGTGGGGGGAAGAGCAGATTCCCTAAACTTTTTCGAGGTCATCCTTAGCTCCTTAAGAGAAAATCATTTGGGGAAAAAAAAAATTTTTTTTTCTATCTCTGCCCACCCACATCTGTGACGTTGTGTGTGTTGGGGGGCGGGTCTTCCACAGGAGCCACACTGGGGAAGAGCTGTAGTATCATCTTTGGCCAGGAGG
Organism: Eumetopias jubatus; assembly: GCF_037043125.1. Taxonomy (NCBI): domain Eukaryota; kingdom Metazoa; phylum Chordata; class Mammalia; order Carnivora; family Otariidae; genus Eumetopias; species Eumetopias jubatus. The sequence continues at coordinate 15,234,578 of NW_028274810.1, forward strand.
TCACACTTCACAGCTGGGGAAATTGGAAACCTTGGGAAAAATGAGTTAGGAAAAGGCTGAGACCTTATTAATGCTCCCTAAAGCTGTTGTGATTTCCCACTAAGGCCTCTCTTTCGCGATGAGTCCTGGATGGACAGATCTTTGCAGGAGTCTGGCCTGTTGCCTGTCAGATATGGCAACAATGAGAGATGCGGTATCTGTGCCAGGGCCTGGAATCAGTGGCACAGAGGGATACAGCATGAACCGAGGGGGTGGGGGGGGGGTCTGTGTCACGGCACAGGTGTCGGCACAAAACTCGTAGTTGGAGGATAAACTCCAGATTTGCAAATTCTCTGGTTGGTGAAACCCTTGGTTAGCACTTGGTTCCCAGTACCTGTGTGTCAGACCAGGGTGGGGGCTGCTGAAAGCAGAGCTTTTATGCATGCCTGCCCCAACCTGGGATGGGGGCCTCTTCAACACGAGGAGGAGGAGGAAGAGGAGGGGCAAATCAGCCTCTGTTATGTAGCATCCATCTGGACCTACCTGATTTCCTGATGCCATCTCTTCTCTCAGGCTTCTTAGCAAGCTCAGGTGGGATTGAGTTTTCCCTAATATGCTGCTCTGCAAATGGAGGAATCCTGGAGAGTCTGGCCCCAGCTGCGTTACACTGGCCTTGGGGATGGAGGGGACCGGTTATGTATCTTCTCTATGTTGACACCCTGCTGCGAAGCCAAAGCATGGGATTTCATCATCCAAGGGGTTGGAATTGGGTGGTCTCTGCCCCAGAATGGCAAGTTGGAGTGCGGCTTAGAGCCCTGCCCCTCTCCACAAGGTTCCAGGCAGTCCTGTTAACAGAGACGGGGGCACTAAACTTTCAGAAGGAAAGTTCTGCCGCCGCCATCCCTCTCAGCCAGAGGTCGGTGCAGTTGTGACGGTCAGGCCAGAGGAACTTAAGAGCGGGCCCAACATTCCATTCCATCCAGGGTTGCAGAATATTTTGGGTATGGAGTTGACTGCACCCCTTGACTATCCTGCAGGCCCCGGGAGATGAGTGCTCCTAGCTTTGGCAAGGGGATGAGCAGGGCAAAGGTGAAAATGTTCTCTGACGTTGGTCTTTTTCAGTGTCTCCCCTTCTCCCAGCCAAGCTCCCTGTCCACTGGACATTCTCCAGAGCTTCTAGTTTTCTGACCTGCTCTTTAGGTTCCAAGGGCTATGTCCTCTACCTGCGGGTGAGGGCTGCTTGCTAGGAGGGCCTGACTCCCGCTGCCTGTTAAGACTGGGAAAGGGGACTGGAACTCAACATCTTCCCTTGTCTGTTCCTGGGATGTCAAGACTGCTGTCCATCCTTTCTTAGTAACCTAGTTTGTCAAGAGAGGTGCAGCATTTCCCTCAAGTACTTGCATGCTCCTAGGTATGCATGCTTCCAAGTGTGCATGCACACTAGCGCCTTGACTTCCCTCAGGACAGTGATTCTGTAGTCCCCACTAATGTCCCCGGTTCACAGTGGGTTCCACCTATGTGCCCAACTTCATGCACACAGCTCCTTTGCCCCATGGGAGAGACAGTGACCACGCCAGGCTCCCCAGATACAAACACTTGTACTTTTCATTTCTGAACTCCCTGACGCTTTCCCCGCATCTCTGTGGCACTGAGTAACTTCTCTGCAAAGGCTGGAGTTAGGAGAACTGCAGGTTGGCCACCTGGGAGAAGGGATGATGAGGAGCTGGCTGGTTCTTCAGACCCCTCAGAAACTTTCTTGAATTAAAGACAATATATATGAGAAATGTAGAATTAGGTCAATGATGGACCTAGAAGGAAACGGGCAGGGGAACAAGCAGCTGTAAGTTGTTCTTCCTGTGTTAACTGCCCTGGAAAGACAGGGGCATGAAGGAAATCTTGTCTTGTTGTTATATTCCAGAGACGTCTGAGGATTTTGTTACTGGAGCTATAGTGACCAGGCCACCCTCCTCAGACTTAAGGAACCAGGGGAAATCTCATCTCCACGCTGCAGTTTCCCACTGGGCACCACCTAGGGCTCTGAAAATCTTTAGGATAAATGTCAAATGAAGTTGGCCTTCTGGAGCATTCTGAGCTCCTGAGGACTAGGAGGGCCATTTTCTTCAGAAGTCCTACCCCGTTTAAGGAATAAGAAAAGACCCTGAGGCCCTATGTCTCCCTACTCTATCCACTAGGTAGGCCCCTCGTTTGAAAGACTGGTAGATGTGTCTGGCTGCTCCACCAGGAGAGTGAACTGATTAGCTTCTTCCCGTCGTTTCAGTTGATAGAACCCAAAGGTAGCTTTCTACTTGGGTGATTAGGTACTCAGCATATATAAGCTCACTAGAACCTCATGTTGGAAACTGCCAGGTCTGATAATAGGAAAAAGCTGAGAAATCCCTCCCTCCCTTCCCCCCACCCTGAACCCATAAACCAGACGTATCTCCCAGGAAGCAGGTGTCCCTGGAGACAGAATATGACAGGGCTGTACAATCTATGTGATTGTGATCTTTTTTTCTTTGCCTGTATTTATGGGGCTCCTAGGAAGGGGCCAGGAGAGGGGACAGCCCAGCTGGGGACAGTAAAGCTGACTGATTCCCATTTTCTGTGTGTTCTTACCTCTGTACTTCCTTGTCGCCCTGCTGGCGAAGCAAGCAGGCCTCCCTGTGTCCAGGACCCCATCCCTCCCACTTATGTACACCCAGGCTGGCAAACCTTGGAGCCTCCGGGCTCTGAAAACTAGACTATGATCATTAAACCTGGCTTGAGTCTCTGTTCTGGCAATCTGTGACTGGTTCATTTATCTTTTCAGCCTGTGGGTAGGGCTCACTGTGCCTCAGAAGTGTGTGGCCTAAAGAGAGAATATTTAAGTGCCGTTATAAAGGCAAGGGCAGAGTCCACATCCAGGCATGAAAATAGACCAGGGTCAATGAACTTTTTTCTGTGAAGAGCCAGACAGTAAATACGTTAGGCTTTGCAGGCCGGGCGCTCTCTGTTACAGCGACTTAGTTGGGCCACTGTAGCAGGACGGTCACCACAGACAGTACATAAGCTGCAGAGTGTGGTTCCAGTACAACTTTATTTACAGACATTAAAGTTTGAATTTCATATCATTTTCACACGGCTTTTGAGTTTTTTCAACCATTTAAAAATATAAAAACTCTTATTAGCTCACACACCATACAAAACCCAGCAGTGGGGCTGGTTTGGGCCAGATGACCAGTTTCCCGACCTGATAGATTCTCATAAGAAACATCACTGATGCTATAGCAGGAGAGTTTAGAAATTCTTTAACTTGGGGCTACATCCTGTGGATAATGAAGTCTTCCTGGATCCCTGGGGAGGAGGGCCGCCTCCCTACAGAGTTCTCTTAAAAGTCTGGATGAAGCCTACTAACTGTGATATGGAAAAACGCTTGCACTGGATTAAAAGAATTGGTGGAAAGCAGCTCAGTTTCAGTATTTTGGTTATTACCTGTATTTTTTTCATACTGTAAATGGTAACTATCTTAGTTTGGCTCAAAGCATATTCATTGAATGGGCAGGTTAATATTCATTGACAGTTTAATGCGTCCTAGGCATTGCGTAGACTGAGAAATGCAACCCTCACATTCTTGGTACAGACACAGCCTACCAGAAATTGGACCCGGTTCTACTAAACGCTGAACATGCAAATTCTTTGGCTACTCTCTTGGTACTTCTGGAAGAAGATCGTCATGGTAGAGTCCAAGAGGGGAGAGGAAATGGTCTAAGGAAAACAGAAATTAAAAGCCGGAATTTGAATCATTACCTAATTCCCTACATTGATAAAATCTTGACCAAAGGGCAGCCCTCCTCTGTCTGGAGAGTTGTCTTGCTCTCTTCCTGAGGAACCACCGAAGGAGACACCTCACCAGCCACATCAGACAAATCAACCTTGGCAGGCAAGTGAAATGGCAGATGATGCCAGAGTGCCCCCATAGTCTACATTTACATGGCACTTTTTCATCTTTTCAAAGCAGTTTTTGCTGCAGCTGACGTTGGCCACGAGGACGCCGGTAAAGAGAACGGGTCTGGGAAGACTGCTGGGTGTTCTCGCATCATGGCCTGTGCCAAGCCCTGACTCTGAGCCTGAAAAGTTTTGGTGCTCTTCTCCCCCATCATGCCAAAGAAGTCCATGGCTGCATCTCAGGCCCCCCACCCCCAAGTCACAAGAAACTCCCTAAGTTCTGGTCAAGACGTGCAATTTTGTCTGCCATGTCTTGCGGCACTCTCCTTAGCTCCTCTTAGTGGCATTTCAGGGGAGTGGGGGAGGCTGATAGGACAGGTGCCTTGGAGAACAGAAGTTGAGAGTTCAGTTGCACTGGCCAGCCTCGTCTCCCTTCCTCTTGAGCTCTCACCTCCTTCCCTTCTGCAGCTGTAGTTCTTGTACCGCTTTACCTTGTCTCCCAGGAAAATACTGTGAAGCTGCTTTCCCCATCCACACTGTAGAAAAGGCTCAGACCTGTGCAGTAGGAAGGTTGGCTTTTCTGGTCAGGCTGCAGCAAGCCTTTCCTTCCTCTCGTGGGGCTTGAGAAAGGAAAGCTAAAGTAGCTGCCACATCAAGCCTCTTCATCAGGCTTATATGCTATTGGACAGGAAATCCCAAGTGGTAAAGATACACAGACCTGCCCTGAGGCCTTCCAGTCTACGTCAGCGTGGTTACTGTCCCAGAAACATAGAGGGCATGGAACTGTGGCCTGAGAGGACCATCCTTCTGTGAGCCAGGACATGGAGCCCGGCAGGGAGACTTCCAGGCACCCTATGGCACTGGCATACATAAGGTGAGAGTCATTGGCCCCAAAGTTAGGGGTGTGTGTATGCACATGTGTGTCTGTGCACAAACATGCACACAGGGTGAAGGAGCACTGTAGCTGGACATAACTTGGTGCTGAATTCCCCTCACCTCCACTGCTCCCTTGCTTGGCCATACTTTGCTTTTGGTGGGGTCTAGCCAGAAAGGCCCAGCTCAGTCCTGGGCATCCTCAGCACAGTGGGATAACTCACAGTCCGCTTTAAAGAGAGGGTGCTGGGGGCCCCTCATGCATACAGTGAGACAAAGAGTTGAATCCTCTGGTACCACAGAATGGCCTGAAGTAGCTATTTAATCTGCTTTTAGCGGAGGTTAAAAAAAATCATCTGGGAAATTCTGACAATAACGGGTAGATTAAAAACTGGGGCTCTTATTCCCTGTACACTGGGGACTAGCCAAGCCTTCTGGGCGGATGGGTGGGGGAAGGCTGTCTTACTGGAGGTATTTTGGGTCTGCTTTAAGCTTAGCCCCATGCTAAGAACTGTCTCCTTCAAACCACCCTCAAGTCTGGGGCCTGTGGTTCTGCATTGTCACCCATGTCTTCTCCATGCCTGCGCTGGTGAGACATGCCGGGGCTATGCCCACAACACCTGACCAGTGTCTTACTGCTGGATCCCAGGCTGGGAAAAAACAAGATAAAAACCTGAATACACAATACACAGCCTTGCACTGCTGTGGTTCCTGCCTGTGTGTGTGCACCCCAGGCCGACTGCTGGCAGTTCTCAAGACACATGGAACAGAAAGTATCCTTCCCCTAATTTAACATGGAAGTAGAACTGCTTTCCTGTAGGGGGGGGGGGTGTAAGTGTGTTTTAATTCCTATAAAATCCTATAAGGAGGAGGGGACTCTGATCCTCCTCCAGGAGCCTGTGACCAAGCTACACGTGTCACAGCTCTGCATCTCCAGCACCTGTTATGAGGGCCTGAGGCAGGCCTTGCTCAGCCTGGGGCTACAGGGGAAACCGGCGTGGGGGGAGGGGGGCAGTGTCGTGTCCATTACTGTTGCTCCTGCCTTCCTGCCTTGTCTGCTGCACTTGTCCTTCAGAAGCGCAGAATTAAGGTAGGAGAGATGTAGACAGACTTGTGACCTGGTCCAGGAACTTCAGGCTGGACAAGGGGACAAGTGCACTGATTTCCAGACTTACAATCAGCCCCATGCCCTGAAACCACCAGGCAGGCAGCACTTAGGACGGGCTTCGCTAGGCTCATAACCTTGGTGGCATTCCTGACCAGAGTGCATGACAGCTGATCTTTCATCTAGGAGGAGGAAATGTATGTGTGTGTGTGTGTGTGTGTGTGTGTGTGTGTGTTCCCTTACCATGGCCAACAACACAACCTCTCTGAGACTTGGGTCCCTTTGGCATCATTATCCATAACCGTTGATTGCCTCCCTAAAAGCAGCATCAAACCCAGAGTCATGCCAATTAAGAGAGAGTCAAGGACAAGAGCATACTTGTAAACACACCTGTTTCCATTTGTTTAATGCTTTGGACTTTCCAATGCCTGTTAACATAAATTCTCTGCTCTGACCCAACATCCCTGAGGCAGGTGGAGCAGTGAGCCATTTGCCTCTGGCCACACCGTTGTTAGGAGCCGAACAGACAGACTGCAGCTTTCCTGGGTCCTGGGTCAATGCACTTTTTGCTGCCTGAGACACTGGCTCTTATGTCAACCAGACACAGGGACAACAGAGCACTAACCCAGAAGCCTCCCTGCTCCCTAAGCCTGCAGAGGGCCCCCAGAAATGCTGAGACTGGGGCATCAGGACCAGGGATGTCCTCTGAAAGTCAAGACTGATAACAGAGGGAAGGGCAGCATGCCTAGAGGAGCCTACACTGTGATCCCCACGTCTTGATTTTTGTCAGGTGAAAAGGCCTTAGCAATGTTCTCAGAGGGTGCTCAGGGCCCACGCCCTAGAGCAAAGAAGCCTCAAGCCTCAGCTGGGAAGTGAGCCTCTGACCCCCCTCCTCTCCCCATTCCATTACACTCCAGCAGCCCAGGAGGAGGGGGAAGGTGAGGGCTGGCTGACTCAGCCTGCAAGTGCCTAGAGCTCTGGAGCTGAAAGGCCCCAGCGCTGTGAAGCTAATGATTATTATTAACTCTGAGCAGGCCTTGGTGCTGCAGCCAGCTGGCTCAGGGAGGATGCCTGGATCTCCCACAGTGAGGTTTGAAAAACAAGACCCAGAGCAGCCACGCACGGGGGCGGGGTGGAAGGGTGGGGTGTCAGGGACTGGGAGGGGCAGTCTGCCCTGGGGGCCGGTAAGGAGAGGAGGAACAGGCTGGCAAGGGACAGCAGCTTACCTTCGACGCAGCTCAACAGCCAAGGTGAGGCTGGAAGGCTTCCCCAGACACACAGCTCCTGCCATTCAACACCAACCCCAGCCCGGGTGGGGCTCCAGGGAAGAAGTGGTTACTGGGAAAGATTGGAGGGGGGGAGGGTCTGAACCCAGAACAGTAATCCTGTTACCATTTGGATTTGGTTACAAAAAACATCTACATTTCTAATGTCCTCAAGGTTGAGTCTGAAATATAATCATATTTGGAATCAAGTCTTAGTGAGCCTGATATGCAAATCTGTGCAAATGACATGCATTTTTTTAATTTGAGCACCCCGCTTTTTTTTTTAAGGCAAAACAGGCTGACTACTAGCATCTTTCCCTAGCCAGAGAACAAGGGCAAAAGGGCAGCCATTTGCTTCTTCCCCCCAAGGCCTCTGCCTCACTGCCGAGGTGCCCAGCTAACAACCCAGATGGGGAGATACAGACAGCTGGGGGGGCCAGAGGGCCTGCGGAGGAGGAAATGCACACGAGCAGGAGGTGCATGCAGCAGGCAGCCACCCAGGTCCCAGTGGGAGGAAGAGTGCCCTGGCACTGAGGTCTAATGGTTGTCCAGCTGCTGCCCCAGGACGTGAGGGCAGGTGGCGATGGAGGGAGAGACACAGGAGGGGGGCCGGAAGTACCCACCAACAATCTGGCCGCCGGGGAAGAAGGGCTCCTCCTGGTGACCTACTCCCCATACTGCAGTCAGACAGGCTCCGCAGAAGACCACCTGTGCCCTCCTCTCGGCCCTGTGCCCCTGCCCTACAGGCCTCCTGGTCAGAGAGGTGCCAGCTGGGGCCCCTTCCTCCTGCAGAATATAAATGACTTCCCCCTTCCTCCGAGGGCTGGGAATAGACATCAGCTGGCACAGCCCCCGCAGAATGCCGGCTGTCAGCCCGCCCGGCAGCCTCCGCACCACCTGGGAGCAGGCAACACCTCAGGCAGGCTCAGGCTTTGGGGCCCTGGCTGCTTGGCTCACGGAAGCTGGTGAACCTCACCCCGCCCTGTCACCCTGCTGGAGACAGTGAGACTCCCAGCACTGGCTGTGACGGGGGGAGAGGAGATGGAGTCCCCGAGCAAAGTGACCCTAGATAAGAATGTCCTTCATGCGGCGCCAGGAGCCATCTCTTCCGAGTTCAGACCACACTGGGTAGTCTCAGAGGGGAGAGAAGGCAAGGAGACAGGAATAATCACCCTCTGAAGAGCAGAGACCCCCCAGAGATTCACTCAGAGGACACCCCATGCCTGGATTGTTAAACCATACCAGTCTCCTTGCTTCTGAACCACTCAGAGGGAGGTCTTCAATCTTAGGAAGACCTGGGGCACCTAAATTACTGCCTTCTAGGAATACCTGCCCTGCTCCCGGGACCTGGGGCTCCAGCCCCTACACCCAGGCCTCCCAGAGCTTCCACTGAGCTGTCTACCTGCCTCAACACCAGCTTTCCTGGCGTGGCTGTCTTCAGTCCTTGCCATGATCTATGGAGGTCCCATCCCCACCCCCACCCCCGCCCCCCTACCCTGACCGAGCCAGACCACTATTAACCAGTCTGGCACCCAGCTCACCACTAAGGGCAGTCTGGGGCACTACCTTCAGTTTGGAACAAGGAGGGGGTTTCTGCAGGGAAGAGGGCCCAGCCCTTTTTTTGCCAGCTGGCGCCACACTCAGCCCCATCCTGGGCCGAAGAGCTGGCAAGAGACAGCAACTGAGAAGAGCTTAGCTGAGAAGGGGAACCAGGGAGACTTTGTTTTTCCTAGATCAGAAAAGCCCTACCCCATTTCCTAGCTCTCATTTTGTTCTAAAAGCTTTGGATTCCCTCCACAAAGCTATGTGCTAGGGCAAGTACCTGAGAACAAGGAAGGGCTAGGAGATGCTCAGGACTACTGTACCGCTCAGAATGCCTGGCAGGGAAAGGCGCTCGCTCATGTCCTGCAGCCCTCAAGCCCAGATTCTGAGGTGGGCTGAAGGACGTTCTTAACTGAGCTAAGAAGCCCAGCCAGGAGCCAGAGCCTTGCTGAAGCCAATGCCCTTCTGTTCCTACAAAAGCTTTAAAGTGACTTTAGTGCTTTTAATTGTCTTGGAGTTCAAGAGAGCCTATCTGGGACTCTTCTCTCCACAGTGCCTGACCCCCTGTGCCCTAGTCCAGGAGCCCAATTGGCAGATTCCTGGAAGGCCACGAGAGCAGACCTGTCCCTGCAGAGGGAATGACGTCCTGAGTCGGCTTAGTGGTCCAGCCCATAGTCCAGAGCGGGGAGTGTGTTCTGTGGCATCAACCTGATAGACACTGAATGTTGGAGATTGTTTAGAAACGCATCCATGACACAGATGCAGAAACTGGTCCCGAGACACGTGACTTGCCTAAGGTTGCCCAGTAGATCCTACAGGAACCATAACCCAGGGTCTCTCTCCACACTGCTTTCCTGAAGACCCCAAAAACCACTGCTGTCACTCATAAGTTACCAGAACCCAATTCTCCATCGGGTACACAGGCAAGAAATGACTGCGAACACCATCACCACCACCATCCAACACTTCCGTCTCCCATCAAGAGTGGAGGCTTCAGGATCAAGCACCCCACCCCCATCACCTTCCAATGCACCCAGTATACTTCCCCATTTCAGCCCACTGAGTAGTCATCAGAAATAGCAATTTGGGTTTCTGCAGCCCTTGGCCCAGCTAAGAAGTGCAAAAACCCTACCACTTCTGAAATGGATCCCCTGAAGGTCACCAAAGGGAACATTTAAGTCCGAGGCAAGTGTCCCACCTACATTCAGAGTTCGCAGGAACTCACATTTCCATTTTCTTCTTTGGCAAGTAGGAGCTGGAGATCTGGTGCATGATCACCAGGGCCGGATAGAGGGGCAGTGCCAGGCACAGGTACCAGGCTGTGCCTTTGATCTGGGCCTGGAACCACACCGAGTACATGCCCAGGAGCACCGTTACTGTAGCCATCAGGTAGACCACCAGTCCACAAGTCAGATGGTAGAGCTTGAGGCGAGCCACCCTTGAGACCCTGGCTGCTCGAGGACACAGGAGACAGAACCCACACAGTGCCTGACCACTAGTGGCGAGCAGTGTCAGAGCCCCGACCCAGCTGTGCCAGGACACCAGGTGGGGCAGCTCACTGCGGGTCCTGCTGAAGACGATGAAGCCCAGGCCCAGGGCTGCAGAGAGGATGGCTAGGGTCTGCCCTGCCCAGTGGAGTCGGATCCGGGCCTTTCGGGAGCAGAAGAAGAACAGGGAGTGTTCAGGCGAGAAGAGCAGGATGGCCTCAGCCATGCAGAGGCAGAACTGTGAACACAGGAGAGGGCCAGTGAGCCTCAGGCCCAGCGTGGAGGCCTAAGAAAAAGGAGGTGCTCTCACACATCTAAACAGGGACGACAAAGGGTGGAGGCTAAAGATCTCCCACCAGGACCTCCTGCCTCACAAGTCAGCACTTCCGGGCACAAGTGAGAATCAACACCTGAGTGGAAGTCTTATCATTCAGACTGACCTCCATGCCTACTTCCTCCACAGGCAATGATGACTCCCCATTTCTTGCCCAATGTTAAGCAAATCTTTAGCAAATGTTAAACTGCCTCCTGAACTTTGCCGGGGGGGGGGGGTGGGGGGTGGGGGGGGTGGGGGGTGGGGGGTGGGGGGGAGGGAGCTGGGGGGTGCCTGGACAGCACCACTTCTACTTCCTCCTTTCAGACTCTAGGGGAGAAAGACACATCTTCCATACCCTCCCAACCCCCCTCAACCACCTGACACTAACTACAGCCCAGCCTTCCATGTCTCCCAATTAGGTTGCAGGGGAAGATGGGGCCCTTGCTCTTTCCCCCACCTCTCTGAGCCTTAGAAGGGCTGAGCCTGCGAAGGCTGGATGCTTCCCTAGGGGGCATTTCCAAACAAATCAGCTGCAGAAAAGAAGCCCAAACTCACCGCCAAGGCCATGAATACAGGGTGCCAGGAGAAAAGACCTAAGAATCAAAGAGAACAGACTGACGGCTGGGCACCATGTTTCTGCCCCTGTGGCTGGCTGGAGCCCAAAGAATCCGGCTACAGGGGACAGGCCAGTGTACCATTCCCAGACCGAATCAGGAACTCCGTGCAAAGCGGAGCAGCCAATGGGCCTTAAGGTGAGCAACCAAGGGGACAAACCCGTCTGGCCTGGGTTCCCCATCCGGCAGCTCGCAGCTGTCAGCCCAGTCCTAGAATGGACCTTGGCCTCCTTTACTTGTATCCTCCACGCGGGGCTCCGCTTCTGATGAACTGGTGAGTTCAACTGAGTGTCTGCCTTCCCACTCCCGCGCCCAAAGCCCCACCCTTCCAGGACCCACCTCCCGGGGCCCGCCCCACCTCGCCGTTACTACCCCTCCACAGCTCGCCCCTCCACTGAGGCGGGGGAGGGTCCCCACTCCAGATCTCGGAGCGCTCCCAGCGACGCTCCCCCAGCATATCCCGGCTCCGCCCCCCCTTCCCTGGCCCCGCCCCGCCTTGCACACTCACTGGTTCCTGGCCGGGACAACACAGTCATAAAGATGGTGAAGCCTAAAGCCACCAGGTGCGCCAAGATCCCACTCCCTGTCCGCAGGCAGAGGGTCAGTCTCGGCTCCCTCGCCGGAGCGGGAACCAGACCTACCGCCAGGGGCTGCATGGCCGGGCCGGGCCGGCGCACACTCCCAGCTGCTGGAGCGCGCCTTCCGGGTTTGCGATCGTGGAGGCGGCCGCAGCGGCGGGAGAGGCCCCTCCCCCGGCCGCCGCCGGCAGTACGGCGGCCTTGCCCACAGCGCCCCCTGGGGGCTGGGGGGAAAGCGCGTCGGCCCTGGAGAGCCCCGGGGGCAGAAGCGGAGTAGACAGCGGGGCGGCCAGCCTGGTTTCTTCGGTCAACCTCATTTGTAATCTTTATGGCCACAAGGGCTTACGTCTCAAGTAGCCTGTGGAAATTACACTTATGGCAACGGATTTCCCCCAAACCCCAATCACAAACTCCGTGCACTGAACCAAGAGTGTGAAACCAGCGCTTGGAACCGCCTTCCAGAAACACTGGATTTCTCGGCCTGCCCACACCCTCCTGCCATCCCTTCTTCCGTCTTGTTAAGGGAGTTAAGAGTCCTCCCTGCCTAAAAGCAAGGACACTGGAAGGTAAGGACCAGGCCAAAAACTAGTGCCCGTGCCTGGTGAGTTCAGGTTTGAGGACCCAAGTTGGGAGAGGCAAGTGTCACCCCTATCGGCACAACAGCCTCCAGTGGGATAAATGGAAGAACCAGGGCACTGCTAGCCCTTCCCACCTCCACACCATCTGCTTGGCCCTGGGGGGCCAGGTGACCCTGAGGGACCAGAACCTCCCACACTCCTGCTGCCTCCCACACCAGAAGTTTTCTAAGCGATCCTACCTTTCCCCTTTCTGCCTCCAAAGAGGTGTGGTTCAGCTTAAGGAGGCCTACCTGGAGCAAACCCACAGGCCAGGGACAGGGGCCAAAACAGGCTGTCCCACAGAAATCCCGGACATCCTGAGAGCAGTTACCAACTCAAATCGAGCTCCCCCCATAGTTGAGAAAATAAGGCTGCTAGGGCGAGGCGGCAAGGGCAGGAACAGCTGAAGAGACTGAGTTCAGAGACAGGATGGAGGCCCAGCGTTGCTGGAAGACTGGAAAAGGGCCCGGGCGAACTCCCACAGACCCTCAGGGCAAAGACCTGAGAGGAGAGCCAGAGGAGTGGCTCCCTTGCCCCGGTCAAGTTTCCCTTCCCAACGGGACCGGAGTCATCTCTGGGATAAAGATTCTGGCGAGCCTTGCTCACTCAGAGCCATATGCCTCATCATCCTCTCTGGAGAGAAGACTCCACCATGACACAAACCCCAGCCATTCCCACACCATTTAAAAGGACAAAAATACATGAGCAAGCGCCAGGAGCTGGAGTCTGGCTGCCTATCATCTCTGCCTCCTGGGGTGCGGATGGGGACAGCACGGACACTCATTTTATTCCATCTTTTTCCTTCCTTTTCTATGTTTCTGTTTTTACATTTTCTTAGCAGCAACAGAACAGGGAGACAGTCTTGAGGTATTTTAAAGAGTTTTTTTTCTTAAAAAAAATAATATAAAGTTATAAAAAGCGGCCGCAGCCTGGGGCCCGGATCTGGAGGGGAGGAGGTGCTGACGGCTCCGTCGCAGTGGGCAGGCACTTTCTTGTTAATGGGCTTTAGACTGCAGGAAGACAAGAGGCAAGAGACACGGTCAGGCTAGGGGCACCCAGTGAACTGTGTGCACCATTAGAGCTAAAGCTTGCTTTCCTCCTGGCTGGGCTGGTGACGAACGCTGGACGAGGGGAAAGATGAATGCCAGCCGAGCGGGGGACAGCCTGAGAACACCCGTGCGCGCGCGCGCACGCGCACACGTGAGGGCACTGTCCAACTCACTACTCTCGTATGGGTGCCAGAGGAGTGCGTATGCATCTGGCCCGTGCCTACAGCGGAAAAGCAGCCCCCTTCTCACCGCCGGTAAGTCCCTCCTGGCCGAGATCCTCTGGACAGCCCAGAGTGTGCTACTCCAGGGCTCCTGTCAGAAGAGGCACAGAAACCTGGCCGCTGGCTTTCCCAGAAACCCTGGAGGACTTGCCTGGCACCTGAAATTCTGGAAGTGGGCACCTATGCATACATGGACCTCGCGTGGTGTCCCTGCCCTTCCAGGCCCTGATGCCCAGAGGCAGAACCCATGAACAAGACCAGCCCGCCCACCCCGCCGCCCAGCATATCAGGCCACGGCTCAGCGACCCAAGCTCAACCCCGCTGCCCAAACCTTTCCCCATCAGAGTTCATGAAGTCCAACTTCCTTTCCTTCAGGGGACAGAGGTAGCTCCAGTTCCTGGTGTGAGGGGTCAGAAAGTGGCCCTTTCATTGAAACAGAAGCAAATGTGGGGGCAGGGGAGAGGTAGCATCTCCTCAGCTCAAGGGAGAGCTAGCGGAAGGCCCATCAAGCAAAAGCTGGGTCACCTTTCAAAGAGCTGACCCACCTCTCCCTAGAAAAGACAGCCCAAGAACTCTCTCAACTTCCCCTTTCAGAATCCCTTCCCCGCCCAAACGTTTACTTAGCACCTTCTCTGTGCCAGGTGCCCACTGTGCGTTCTACCCTCGTCCATCCTGATCTCTCCCTGCCCGTGCTCTTCAGGGAGCTGGGCTGGTACCTTCAGTGCAGAACATTTCTCCTCAAAGGCCATGGCAGGCCCCGGCTTCTTGCGGCGCACGGAGCAGGCCGCATCGGCAGGGCCACCGGCCTGGCAGTGCTTGGCCTTCACCGGCCGGCAGTAAGTAGCCAGGTTTTTCCGCTTCTTGGCTACCTCCTCCTCGGAGAGGCAGTTGGTGGACAGGGCCTTGGCTGGGTGTCCAGCTGCTCCCCGGTTGTCCAGCTGAGAAGCCTTGACGGGTGTGGGGGGCTGATGAGGGGAGCCCCGACAGTCCAGAGGCCCTGCCCGCTTCACTCTTGGCCCCACCGTCCCATTAAGCCCCAGGCCCAGGGCTGTTTTAGTCTTGGCCGAGAGGCCCCGGCAGCCAGAGGGTTTGCCTTTTCCAGAGGGCTCCAGGATGCAGGTCCGTTTGAAAGTGGTAGGGCCCGGGGATAACTTTCGCTTTCGAGAAGGGGCCTCCACCTCAACCCCGTCCTTGCCTTTGGACGACTTGCTGGCCTTCGAAGGCGGGAGTCTGCTGAAGGATGGGGATGGCGTGTTGGCAGGCAGGGGTGAGGTGATGGCCTGGCTCCCGCCCATGCACTCCGCCTGGCTGCAGGCCGCTGCCACGCTGGGAGAACCTGCAGGGTAGCTGGGGACAAGGCTGTCCTTGGCGGGGGGCGTGGAGGCTGGGCAGGCGGGTCGGGGGGGTGGGCCTGGAAGGCGCGGGCAGCTGCCCGTAGAGGATGGGCTCAGGGGAGCAGAGAGCGGGGAGCTGACAAGGTGGGATGGAGGCTCAGCCGCCGGTGGGATCTTCCTGCAGTAAAAAGAGAGCGCGGCTGTGACGCTAGGCAAACAGGAGGACCTCCCCACCAACCTCCACCCAGCTCTCTGCCCCACCTAGAAATGGCCCACAGAGCCCTGGCCTTGCTGCCATCTGCTGGGAGACACTGGAACTGACGCTTAGGAAGAGAGCACACGGGTAGGCAGGAATGAACGAGTATCTAGACCCATTCAGAACCTCATTTCAAACTTCAGTTTCGGCATCTCCTACCCCTAGTTACCCAAAAGGTACTGGAAGTGACGGATAAGAGCCGGGCTTCACTCCCACACCACCCACTCTGGCCCTGCCTCGGCCCAGCCTCAGGCTGTCAAGTTCCCCCACGTCCTCTTCATTCTATCTGGGGTCTTGCCAAACAGCCAAACCGCATCTATGGGTAGGTGAGAAGAATGAGAGCTTCTGAAGCCCATGGATGTCCGGGGCCCGGGGTCTAAAAAGGGCAGTTCCAGGCCCAAAAGACTCACTTCCACATGTGTGAGCTGAGGTGCCGTTCCAGCATGGAGCTCAGTGCTGAGCAGAACCGGTCCAGCCGGCGGCTAAACACGTAGCATCCTGGACTCACCAGCCGGCTCCCAAAGGTGCAGAACTAGAGGCAGAAGGAAGGGCCACGGTTAGTGGGGCCTGGGACGCAGGAGGGCTCCTGCGCAAAGGATCTGTGGGCCAGGAGGGCTGGGCCACCCCCCACCCCAGGTCCCTGCCCCAGGTCCTTACCGCCTGTGGCCGCGGGGGCCGGGTTGCATAATGGCAGTCAGGGGGGAGGTGGAGGTCCTCAGATGTCCCTTCCTCCTCACTCTCCTCGCTGGAGGCCTGGGCCCCACCCCGGGGCAGGGGAAAGGGGAACAGGCCTGGGTCCCCATCACCACCACAGGGGCCTTCATCATCCAACTCACTCTCAGAGGAGGCCCGGGACCTGGAAGGGCCAAAGGGGATGTGAGGGCAAGGAGACCAGAGTGGGTCAGGGTGGGGGTGTCCCTGAACCCGCCAAGCTCCAGAAAGCCAGGGCAGACCCCCTGCTGAGCAAGGAGACAAAGAGGAAGGAGGACAGCAAGGGAGGAACAACAGAGCTCACAGAGGTAAGAGCCAGAAAGGTCAGGGGCCACAGCTCCCAAGGGATCCTCTCCCCAGCCCCTTCATTTCCCAGGCCCTGCCTCCTTGGGGGGAAATCTGCTCCAGATTCGCCACCTCCAGAAAATCTTCTGAGTTTAACTGCACCCAGCTCTGGTCAGCCCAGTCAATTCCCTCAACCCCCTTCTTGCATCACATATTCCTGTGAGCCTGCCTGTGAGCTGAGCCTGTTTCGGGTCTGCCCCTTGTGTTACAGGCAGACCTGCGTGTGTGTCTCCTTCAGCAAGGTGGGCTCTCCCCGGGCTCCAGCGCAGCCTCTGCACACGAAGGGCCAGTGAATGAATACACAGTAGGACTGCCTCACGCAGGACCCTGACCCTTTCAGTTCCCCCAGGACAAGTTTTGGCCTGTGAGAAGCAGCTGGGCCAAGGTTTTTATCCCAGGCAGTGGAACCAGCACCCTAGAGAGAGGCTGAGGCACAGCGGTGTTGCGCTGCGGTAGGAGCACGGAGTCACCTACTTCCGCACCACTGCCAGGGGCCCCAGCTATCCCCCCAACTCGGGGCGGAGTGAGACTCCCTGGACCTGTCTCCCGGGGTCCCTGATGGCTTGGAACCAGGTGCCCCCCAGGTGGGGGACTGGACCCTGGACATACCTGGGCAGTGCACAGTACGGGTAGGTCTGCTTGGCGCGAGCAGAGAAGGTGCTGCTGGGGGCGGCCGCTGCCACAACCTGGACTGACGAGGGGGGCTCCTGGGAGGGGCGCTCAAGAGTGGGCTCCTTGCGCCCTGGGCTCTTCTCTTTGGGAGACTCCCCTTTGCGGGAATTGGCCTTCAGCTCTGCCACTAGCACGTCAAAGTCCTTGGCTCGGCCCTGGACCTCCCGGCGCTGGTGCACCGAGTGGATCTAGAATAGAGCAGGGTGAGGGGCGGGGAGGGGGTGTGAGCTGAGCAGGAGTGAGGGGCAGCAGTGTGCGCTAGCCTGGGCAAGCGGAGAGAGGGGGCGTGAGTGTGTTTGTAGGTGTATTTGTGTGTCTTTGTTTCACTCCCCCCACAGGCTCAGAACCTTCCTTTGGAGTGGGGCACTCTGCCTACTGCTCCCAGCTCAGGCCCACTGGGGGCAGCCTCCTCTCGCCTTGCCTCACCTGGGCTTCACCCCCACCCCGAGCTGAATCTTGGATAACACTGCAGTTTCTCTCCTTGCCCAGGCCCCGTGTCTGTGCTGTCCTCCCTCACTGTGCGTGGGACTGAGATTACCTTGCAGGTCAGCAGGCGAGTGCAGATCTTTTTGGTCTCTGGGTTTATTACCCCACACTGCCTGTTGAGGTCGCACTCCTTCCCTGTGGGGAAAATCGTTCACGTGAACCCCAAGGCCATTTCCAGGAGGCCCAAAGGAAGGCCTGGGAAGAGCTGGGCCTACGACAGAAGAACCTCTGGCCTTCAAGTCCGGGGCTGCAGCCTTCCAGAGAAACTCCTCTGGGCATCAGAAACCCACTGCTGCAGAGGCACAAGAACCATCCCCGCCCCCATTCCCAGCCCAGGCACTCCTTTTGGCGATTCCAAGTCCAAAACAGGGCAACACAGATCACAGCACAAAGGTAGCCACAGGCTGGGACGCCAGGGAAACCAGCAGTGGGGGGTCTGGTGCCCTGGATCTAGGTGAGAGGAGAGATAAAGGTCAACAGCCCAGGGTGAGGAAGAATACCTTCACCTGCTTGGGCATAAGCTCCCTTAGCCTTGACCAGGAGACCTGGGCTGGAGAGAAGCTTCCTAGAAAGCAAGGAGTTCAAGTGTATGTCCACGTCAAGCAGTGACCAGGGGCTCTGGTACCCTGGCAACCAGGGACGGCCAGGCCCACTCCTTCCTGACCCCTCTCCTTCAGGCCCAAGGACCAAGCTGTCCAAAGGGGTCCCCCACTCTACCTTCCTGACCCCCAAGACCACATTACTACTCACGGGCCATCTTCCGGTGGGTTTTGGGGGGCAGCCTGGCCCCACCAGGCTCCTTTTCAGGGGGACTGCCTTCAGCCCGGTGACTGGGGCCCTCGCTGGGGGTCATCTCGATGCTCTCTCTCCCTGGAAGTTCTTTAGAAGGGGGTGCCGTGGGGATTTTTCCCGGGGAGTCCTTGGTGAGGCCAGCAGGCTGGCTGAGGAGAGCAGAGGGCGGGGCCAGCCTGATTCCATGTCCGTCGGGCTTCGGGAGACTGGACATCTTCTCCAAATTCACCACAGGTACGAAAAGGCTACACATGGAGAGAGGGTGTGAGCTGGGGGACGGGGGGCTGGGCCTGGGCCCTGGACTCTAGCCCAGAGCCACCTCCTTCCCAGCCCTGGAACTTGGGTGGGCTCCAGCAGGGGTGCAGGACGTGGCGAAAGGGCACCCCATATTCCCTGGATCACACAGAAGGGAGCTGCAGAGAGAGTGGCTGCCTCCTGCTGTGAGCAGGGCCCATTGCCCCACAGCTGTCTCCATTTGTGTTAACGCCTCCCTGGGCTAGGGTCAGGGTCAAGGCTGGTCTCAGGGAGTCTCCAGCCTCTCCTTACCAGAGGTTGTCCTTCTGTGTCTTCTCAGGAGGCGGGTGGCCACGGCTCCGGGACCCCTGGCCCTTCTCCCTGGAGGAGGTTTTGGTGGAACCTGGGGCCCTACAAGCTGGGCCCTGCCCATTCACTACATGGCATTTCTGAGAGCTGGCAGGGGCTGGAGGTGGGGGTGGGGCCCGGGCGTAAAGCTTGCTGAGGGGCCCATGTCTTCTTTCTGTCACCAGGAGGTGGAGAGAGTAATCGAGGTGAGTGGTATCAACTGCCTCCTTCCCCCACCTCCTGACCCTGCTCACAGACTCACGATACCAAAATCTGCAATTTCCCAAGCCTGAGATTCTAAATTTGCCATTTTTCCCACTTGAATCTGAGCCTTCCAGACTCAAAATTAGGACTTGGCTTCCTGAACCTCTTTGCTCTTCCCCTAATTTCACTAGATGCTAGAATTTTGCTCAAACAATCCTTCTGACCCGGCACAGTCCTCTGAAGCCGCCCCCAGGACCTGCCGATCCCCGAGGCCTCCCCCCCACGACCCACATGACCTCCTGACTGACCCTGTCCTCAGAGATCCACGTTCCACCTTCCCCTGTCCCCTCTTTCTCCTCCCTAGGGCTCCCCTCACCGCAGTGCTTCTGGAAAGCTTGAGGCTTCACCACTTGGCTGCAGTGGTTACACACAACCAAATAGAAGTCGTCGTGGGCAGGGCAGTGCCCGAAGATGGACATGTCTGCAATGACAGAAGCCCTTATCACTGGGGCTGGGGATCCCGGGGTTTCCCTGTAAGATCAGGCAGCACCCCGCCCCCCCCAACTCAGAAGACACTTCCCCCTCCCCAGCTGACGTGACAGGCTTTATGCTGCCTGCTCTCAGCTTCTAGAGCTCAACCTAAGAACGCGGGCTGTCAGGTGAGTGAGCCCAATCACCTAAGATTAGGATCTCCCACAACGAGTCACAGGAGGCAGGGGAATGGGCTGACTCAGACCCAGCAAAGCGAGGATCCCCAACATATCCCCTGGGATATGTTGAAAGAGAGGAAGGTGGTCCTGTCTGCCCTAGGCCCCAGCCCTAACACACGCCAACTCGCACCTTCTTTAATGAGGGTCATGGCATCCAACTTCTTCGTGTTTTTGTTACTCTCCTCCACCTCAGCCCCTGGAGGAGAAACACAGTTTAGAAGGACCACCCCCGCCCCAGGAACCCCGTCTCCCACCCAACCAGCGCTAGCAGCCAAGGGGTAGGAAGCCTACACTCTCTAACAAGCTCCCGGTGCTCAGGACCCCTTGGAGAGCCTTTCAGTGGGTCATTCTCAAGTGCCCACTCTTCCTTCAGCTGCTACCTCTGGAATGAGCTGACCCCCTTAGGAAGGATCCTGCCACCTTTCTTATGGACTCTTCACTCCAAGGCACAATTTGGGGTTCCACTGCTGAGTAGCTGGGTGATTGTGAATACATATGATCTCTTTTCTGGGCCCGCTTCCTCATTTAAATGGGAAACAATCCTTAGCATGTTTTACTATAAATCTCCAAGTCCCTTCTTGAGATTTCTCAGATGGGTCCTTCCTGCCACTCTGTGCCACACCAAACAGATATCTCCCAGGTCCCCATCCCCATGAATGCGATTTTCTTCCACCTAGGTTACCGTGGTACTGACAAAGTTACACCCAGCTTCTCAGGTCCTGCATAGACAGGATGGTCACAGAGCAGAGAAACTGCTGTCTCGGGGGTCCTTTGGCATCTTCAAAGTCCCTTTGGTCATCTATGCAAGCGCCTCCCCTCTTTAGGAGGGCTTTGGGCAAGGGTTGCCCTTATACCTCAGTTTCTGGGTTGATGACAAAAACATCTTAGCTGTGCAAAGCAGCTTTCCCCCATCCCCCTACCTTACTCCTCTCCCCTCCCTCCTCTATGCCCCCTCCCTGTCCCTTGGAAAAAAAATCAATTCTGAGTCACCAAACCCGTCTGATTCCATTTCCGGTTCTCAAAGCACCCAGACCCTGACAATGGCCCCATCCTTGCCCACCCAGCATGGGGCAGTCCTAGGGTGGCCTGGGCTTCCACTCAGATGTGCTTCTAACGCCTACTAACAGATTTGCCCCTTTCTAGGATGAGAAGATCGCTGACAGTCTTACATAATCTCCAGATATGAGGGGTAGTGGGTTAGGCATGCAAGAGACAAGGGGCAGCTCCCACTCTTAAGTCCGTTAAAATGCACTGATGGGCAGAACTGAGCTGGGAGTGGGATGTCTGAGGAGAACAAGTGTCATCAGAGACCGCTCCATGCGGTCTCCTCCTCCACCTCTTCACTTGCAAACTTCTTCAGGGCTGTGATGCCTGCTGTCACCCCAAAGGC
Organism: Eumetopias jubatus; assembly: GCF_037043125.1. Taxonomy (NCBI): domain Eukaryota; kingdom Metazoa; phylum Chordata; class Mammalia; order Carnivora; family Otariidae; genus Eumetopias; species Eumetopias jubatus. Next base: position 15,255,630 of record NW_028274810.1, read on the forward strand.
CACGAGGCCAGGTGCCCCCTGGGGCCCAGGAGACAAAGATCAGCAGAAGGGGCTGTCAGCCCGCTTACCAAAGGCACTCAGGGGCCTAGAGAAGGTGGGGGTCAGGGGAGAGAGCCAAGAGGCAGGGCAAGAGGCCCGGGAAAGGACTGAGGGTTGGAGGCACAGAGGGATGGATGGACGAAAGGAGGGAGGAAGGGAGGATGGATAAATGGATGGACCGACGAACTAATGCGGAGGGGGCGGGGGTCCAGTGGCACTGCAACCCGCAGGCAAACGCCGAAAAGGAGCAGGAGGTGTGGGGCAGAAGGCGAAGGAACAAGGGGGGTTGGGAGGGGGGCACAGAAGTGGGGTGCGTGGGAAACACGTGGAGAGGACTGTTGCGGACGGGGAAAGCCCTAGGCAGGTGCAGGAGGGGCGGAAGCTAGAGGACAGCAGACGAAGAGGAAGGTAAAAGCAAGCAGATGCTGGGGCAGGTACTGGGCACCGGCAGAGGCAGAGGTGGGCAGGGTGGGCTACGGGCGGTGGGCCGGCGCTAGGACCCGGAGGCGCGAAGGTGACGGAGCAGGCGGGCACTAGGACCCGGCGGGTCCTTTGTTTGGGGGGCCGGGGAGCCGGACGGCGGCTCCCGTCGGCGGCTCCCCTCTGCAGGCGGGGGCCCGGAGAGGGGGAGGGGAGACAGTGATGGGGTCCCCGGACTCTAGGGGAGCTTCACTCACCGTCGGCCGCGGGCAGGTCGGCCCGTTCCACCCACGAGCTCCAGCTCTGTCCCGCGAAGTCATCGAGACTCGGCACCCGCCGCTCCAGAGCGGCCATTGCTGCCGCCGCGCGTTCACGCACCGCCATCACCGCCGCGGACGCGCGCCCGCCCCGGCGCCACCGCCGCGCGGCCCCCTCCCCCTAGCCCCGCCGCGGGCACGCCTCCCCTCTCCCTCCCACCTTTCCAGCTCACTCTTTGCGCAAGCGCAGCACAGGTTGTCCTCCCCTCACTCTCCCTGTCGCATAGCCTTCTGGGAAGTGTAGTCTTGGAGGGACTTGCCGGTGCCTACGGAGCTTGCAGCAAGAGCCCTTCCAAAATGCACAATTGCGGAGGGCAAAGAGACCAAAGCCCCAGGACCTCCTCTCCTAACCCTTGTGCACACATTCTTTGTGCTACCAGCACGCTCTCCCAAGCCCACTGCGTACACACCCCAGCCCCAAGCCTCTCTCTGCCCAAGACGCCCCTCTAAGCCGTGCCTTCGCCAGCTGGCTGGCGCCCCTTCCCGGGCTGGCGGTCAAGAAGCGACTTCGCTCCCCTGTAGATCGAATAGGGTAGGTGCAGGGAGGTGGGCGCTGTGAATCCGAAGGGCAAGGGGAGGGAGTCTGTAGGATGTGCTGAAGGACACGAGGGTTGGAGTGGGGGAGGGTCCTCGGCTCTGGTGTTGTGTCTCTTCTGTGGGAAACCCACGGTGCCCTGAAGCAGGGTAGAGGGCTGGAGTGGCGTTGTCTGGGTTTGGGAGGACCTAGATGAGCTGATCAAGATCACCTGTCAGGATGACAGAAGGCTATCTCTGAGCCAGAGCCAGCCCCGGAACTGGGGTGGCCCCGAGGCTGCTGGTGTTTGCAGCATCTCTGCTGATCCTTCTCTCCTCCTGAGAACTACGATCGATACCCTGTACCGCCTCTTCCCAAACCCTGGCTGGACCCTGACTCCATCCATCACTTTGGCTTCTTTTTCTAATGAATATTTTCTCTGCTGGAAAGGCTGCTACCAGAGCCTCAGCATAGGGAGATTTCTCATCAGATCTGTCATTTTCCTTGCTAAGGCCTGGAAAATACCTTAATCATCCTCTTTCTTCTTCTCAGCTGATAACATTTCTTCCCACCCTCCCACAATCAAGAGACAAAAGCCTGCCCCCCCATCACATCAGAAAAGAGAGACTAGTTCTCTTTTCCCTTTTCAACTCTCACAGCTCACCCCATATTCATTCCTTCAGCTAAAGGAAACCAAACTGGAGGCAAATAAATCAAGGTCTGTGACTTCAAGACCTCAGACTTTCTTCTCATTTTCACCCAGGGAAGGTTTAAGTACTGTGAAGATAATCTCTGAGAGCAGAGATTCTTAACCTGAGAACCAAAGATGATGGGATGGGGGGGATGGTCCAGGAACTTGTTGAAATTGAATGTAACGTCATGTGTAAGTGTGTTTTTTCTAGGGAATGTAAGGGTCACTTGTCAGAACGGGGATAGAGGTGCAAGTTTGTTCAGAAAGAACCTTTGTAGTTAAAAGGGCAAGGCACGCGGCCCTCACCTCCTGACAGGAAGCTTAGGAGAGCAAAGGGAAACAGCACTGTGAAAGCCACTATCTCTCGCCTTTTGAGTTTGCTCAAATTTGCTAACCAGTCTCAGTTACTTTGGACTAATTGGTGCCACTAAAAGAGGAAATGCAGACTCTATTGCTTGGGGTGCAGGGTGGAGAGGAGTGGAATGGTGTTTTGGCGGAAATGCAAGAACTTAAAGCAATGGGAAGAAGAGAAAAAAAAAATCCCTGGAAGGGCTCTAGTCTTAGCTCCTTCCTGGCAAATGCTTCGAAGCACTGTTTATTCAAATGTGTAGTAACAAGCATCAGAAAACAACATGCAACATTCTCCCCCCACCCCCCACCCCGATCTTCAATCCCAGAAGGAAGAGACCTATGATCATGGTAGTGGAGGGAACTCAAAATTCCGAAAAGGTCCTTGGTGGGCACCCTGGCAGTGTCAGAGTTTGGTAGGGCAGAGGGCAAGCGTCCTGCCTGTTGGCCTCTGGCAATCTGGAGAGACCAAACACAGTCTCCTACCCTAGTCCCTGCTAGGCAAAGCAGTGGTGCCAGCCCTGGCTGGAGGGGACATGAGTCCTGGGAGGAAGCTCTGCCCTCGGCACTTGGCCTAGCCCAGCCCTCTGGAGGTAATGAGGTGAAGTAGCCTTTCCTCTTAGGGTGGTCATGGAAAGCAAGGCCCTAGCCAAAATCAAGGCCCTTCTGGATGAGAACAAGCCACCTCTTGAGGAGGAGAAAGAGCCTTCTCTGCTCTAGGGAGGGTTCTGGGCTAGGAGTCCTTGGCAGGAGTGCATACCCACCCCACCCCACCCCCCTTCCCCTAGCCCAAGGGCCAGTTGCTAATTTCAGCCCCCAAATGGGAACACTTTATCCATCACATTTCAAATAAATTATACATACATACACAGAATCCAAACAAAGTTCCAGTCGAAGCTGCTCACAGCCCCTCCCAGGGGCCAGCCTAAAGAAAAATGGTCACCGCTTTGTTCTCTGTGTCTCTGGAACTGTAGGCAAAACTGTTCCCCCTCTTGCTTGAGTAACCGTGGGGACAGTTCAGGACAGAGAGAGGTTCAGACTTAGAAACAGTCTGAATATCCCCATATCCTCTCTTCCCTCCTCAAATCCCTTCCCCCAAATCCAAAAACAAAACAAAAAACCTAATTCTTTCACTGGAGGGTTCTGGAGCATTTGAGGAGGCAAATCTCACACTCCCCCTGTCAAGCAGGGAAACTCTGACCCGAAGAAGAAAATCATTGGCCCAAAGTCAAAGATCCTGCCTTCTGTGTACCCCGGTAATGTGCACATTACTATGGATGGTGTTAAGGGAGGTGAGAAGGTTGGAGGGGTTGTCTCAGTCCCGAGGAGAAATTGGCACAGGGCACATGCACCTTTGGGATGATAAGTGGGCTAATTGGCACTGGATTGGAAAATGGCTGGATTCTTCCTTCTCCATCCTTCTCTGAGCAGCCCCTATGGCCCACGTCAGACTAAAGTGCTTTGAACTGGGTAGGAGATGGATGACCCTTTTACAGTCAGCACTGACTCTTAGGCCCTGGGGTCCAGAGAGGGACTGAAGGAGGTGTCAGGAAGAGGAGACATATCAAAGACAAATATGGAACTGGGTCCCGAAGTGAAGAAGCACCAATAGCATTGGCCTGCCCTGGACTGGGTTTCGGGTGGGGAGGGATAGAGCCTGGGAGAAACGAGGAAGCAGGGGAGGAACCGAGGGCAAACCGAGAGGGCATGTCCTTTTGTAAAGGTGAGGCATGGAAGTATGAAACAGAGGCCAGGGAAGGAGTTGTGGGTTGGGGGGAAATGAGGAAGAAATGGGCCCATCCATCCATGTCCTGGGGCTCTGGGGCAACTTAGCCTCATGATGGTCCTTTGGGCCTTTCCAAAGTCCCTATCTGGACCCACAGGAATGAAAGGAAGGCCTGGACAGACATGGAAAAGGATCTCGAATGCCTCAAACCCAAGAGGCTGGGGAAGGGAGATGGACGGAGAGGTTGGAGGCGGGGAGGGCTGAAATGGAGATGCTCCCAGACCACTCATCTTGTGGCCCATACGTGAGACTAAGCCCAAGAAGGAGGGCAGGGAGGAAGGTCGGGAGTTTCTAGGGTAAGTAGGAGTATAATGCTGGTAGAAAGTGCCCCAGCCTGGAGAGGTGGGAGGCCTGAAGGAACAGAAGAAACGCTTCCCCAGCAAGTTTCCTGGCTTCAGGGTCTTGAAGTTGCAACCCATTTGCAATATATCTGCTCCCCACTGAGTCCAGCCACATCAGGACCCTCTACAGAGCTGTTTTCTAGGCTAATTGGCCTCCTGGGTTCCCACATGGTAGGCTCTGTGGCTGAGCAGAGGCCAGAGGGAAAAGTGGGAGAGCGCGGGCTGACTGGAGATGGGGGCAGACACAGGCTTAGATGACAGCCATTGAAGAGGGGTCACTGAACTGCTGGTGGGCCCTTCATGCAAGGAACCAGGAAGAAGGCTGCCAGCCAATTTCCCCTCCCCCCACTTTTATTGAAGGCGACACGTTGATAGAAGTGGCTGCTAGGAACAAGTCTCAAGACTGGTCTCCTGCCCCCTGCAGTAGAGGCTCATTCTCAGAGGCTATAACGGTATAAGTAAGACCCCAAGTAAGATGCTGGGGGTCCAGGCAGTAGACAAGAAGCCCTGAGCTCCTGCCATCCGAGGCTCCAGCCAGAGGAGGGCTAGGAAGCCACTGGGAGGGCTGCCCAGGTTTCTGACAGCTGATGCCTGCCCATCCATCAGCGACGACGTCTCAAAGCTCAAAGCCCAGAATGACAGGGGAGGGGAGTTGGAGAAGGAAGAAGAGGGAGGTCTTGGAAGCTGGAGGTGGTTGAAGAGGTGCTGTCCTGTTCGGGAGTAGCCAGGTGGGGGCTGCTTACTGCTTCTCCACTGCTCCCTGCTCTGCTGCGCTCTCCTGGCTAGGGCCCTGGCCCTGGTCCTGGCCCTGGTCCTGGCCCTGCCCGTGCCACGGGGTCTCCTTGAACACAAACCAACAGTTCCCGGCCCACAGGAAGAAGTTGATAAAGCCGAAGAGCTGCAAAGACATCAGGGAAGTTTGTGAGAACAGTAAGGAGGGCATTGTGGGAACGGAGAGTAGGGGGAGTCCCTGTGGTGGGTGGGGGAAGAGGCAGAGGGCTGGGAAGACTAATATACAGAGAACTGGATGTAGAGGCAGGGTTCAATGCCGATACCCACCACGGGTTCTCTGGTGAAAGTCTCTAACTGTCCACAGCATGCACCTGAGTTGTAGCTTGATCGCTAGGAGAATCTGGCCCCTGGAGTGAAACACCATGCAAAGCATAGCAAGGAGCAAGGGCTCTAGTGCGCTCTCCACAGCACTGTTCTGAGTGCCGTTTTTCAACGGTGGGTGTGACCAGAGCTGTCCAAGGTGCTCCTTTCCTGGGCCAGGGACCCAGCCAGGGCTATATTCAAATATTTATTCAAAAATACTTAAGGGGTGCCTGGGTGGCTCAGTCAGTTAAGCGTCTACCTTCAGCTCAGGTCATGATCCCAGCATCCTGGGATCAAGCCCCGTATCGGGCTCCCTGCTCAGTAGGGAGCCTGCTTCTTCCTCTCCTGCTCCCCCTACTTAGGCACTCACGCGCTCTCTCTCTGTCAAGTAAATAAATAAAATCTTTTAAAAAGATACTTAAAAACCTATCAGCAGGAAGTATTTTGGGGGGACTGTACTGATGTCTGCAGTTGACTTCAAAATGCATGAAAAATAAGATGGTTTGATGGATGAAGAGGGGCAGACAGATATGTGATAAAGCATGTCTAGGAAAATGGTTTTTTTTAACAGATTCTTTTAAAGATTTTATTTATTTATTTGAGAGAGAGAGAATGAGAGATAGAGAGCATGAGAGAGAAGAGGGACAGGGGGAGAAGCAGACGCCCTGCTGAGCAGGGAGCCCGATGTGGGACTCGATCCCAGGACTCCGGGATCATGACCTGAGCCGAAGGCAGTTGCTTAACAATCTGAGCCACCCAGGTGCCCCACGTCTAGGAAAATGTTAATGGTACACTTTAGGTGACGAGTGTGTGGGTGTTCATTGTAAAATTCTTACAACTTTACTGTATGTGTGAAAATTTGTACAATAAAATGTTGGTGGCTAAAACCTATCAGCAGGGTTCTAGCAAGGTCTAAAAGGCTCCCTGGTGTGCCAGCGATGAAACCCCTTCAGTTGTTGGGCCTTGGGGAGTTCTAAGCCATTTTCAGGACAAGGCTAAGGTGACAGGGGGCATTTGTAAAGCTTGAAGCCTCAGCTATGTGCCAACTGATATGGAAAGATTTCCACATTCTAACAACCAGGATGGCCAAACCTCTGTGTACCAACTGGGCCCACCCTTGCCCAAAGCCCCTTTCCAGTTTAGAGGCCTGGGTGACAGTGAAGCCCTTCTCTTTCACTCTGGGTCTGCTCCCAGTCTTGAGCCCAGCCACACAGCCTGCGCGCCCCTTCACATGCTCGCACACACATTGTCAAGAGGCAGGAGGAGTGGGAGGCAGTCACGGAGAGCATGCCTGGAGGTGGGGAGAAGGGAAATGGGAGAGCAGAGTACAGAAGGAGGAAAGAACAGGAGGCTAAGTGGCTCTTGGGTCCCCCCCCCAAAAAACCAACATGTCTTCTCAGGGTCATCCAGGGGCCAGCAGCCACCCTTAGGTGCTGGGGTCACTGGCTCCAGTTGCAGGGGATACCAGCTGGAGAGACACCCTCTCTCTGTTCCTCTCAGAACCTGCCAGCTGGGACCGGCCTCCCCCAGACACCAGCAGCGGCCGCAGGTCTCACCACAGAGATGTTGGCCAGTCCCATAGAGGGCGTGGCCCCAGCACTGCACACCGCTTCCTCTCCGTGGCACACTGACATGGCTGCCGTCAGGCTGGATGGCCGTGTGGCCCCCTTGATGTCCGTCAAGCCCTTGCCCCAGGCGGCTGCAGCTACCAGCCAAAAGAAGGTGAAGGAGACAGTCACACAGAAGTCCTGGGAGGAGCAGAGGGATAGGAAATGCACTCAGAAAGGCCCCCCTGATGGCCTACTTCTCTTCCTCTGGCCAAAATGCCCTGGCATCCTGAGGTCCCAGGACAGCTACCTCTTGCCGTCCTACCCAACACCTGGAGCCTCAGGGAGCCCCGGTCATCTTCAGGAATCTGTTCACTGCCACTAAAGGAACACTACCACCCAGGGCTACCCCTGCCCAGGCCCTCAGAACGGAGGTCAAGCAACAATGTATCAAGGTACCTGCTGGTCACTGTCACCCCCAAACCCAGGTGGCCTAAACTCCCCACTCTCGCCTTCAAGCCTTTCCTTTGATCACCATTGCTCAGCTACCACTGGTGGCAGACTGCAGGAGACAAATGGGGTCCTCTAAGGCACCCCTTCCACCTTGCATGCCTGGGATATGGAGACGGGAGAGGGGGAAGAATATTAATGATAGCTAACACTTATTGAAGCTAACTATATCTCAGATATTTTACAAGTATTTTCACTCATCTCCCCCAAACACTATGAGATAGGTATTTTTTGATCCCCCTTGTATATTGAGGAACCTGGGGTTTAGAGAGGCTGAGTGACTTGTCCAAGAGCACACAGCTATAAAGGACTGTCCTGGACTCTGAACCCAAGCAGTCTGGCTCCAGAGCCCACTTCTTGATGCTATTCCGCCCTCTCTGAGCACAGCAGGTGATGGGGGTTTGCTAGAGGCAGAGTCCTCGGAGCTGTGGGAACCACAGAACCTGCAGGGGATGAACAGCAAAGAGCTGGCAGGGAGACGCAGGAGTTTCCACATCGGGGTGTCCTCCCCCCTCAATGTGACATCAGTCCCAGGAGGCACACCTCCTCAGTTTCTCCACCCCGTCCCTCCTGGCCAGTGCCCACTCACCACGAGTGAGAAGCGCTTGTTCTCTGTGTAGAGGCTGTGGAAGCGCAGGTAGAGGACCAGCGCGGCCATGGTGTAGAAGAAGGAGAAGATGCCCAGGGTCACAAAGAACTCGGCGGGAGCAGAGAAATCCCCCATCAGGTGCATGGTCTTGGAGGTGGAGTCCTCATCACAAAGGGGCATCTCATACTGGACCCGGTTCAACCTGTGGGTGGCAGGGGGGTGTCATCCTGAGCTTGGGGCAATACCCTCCCGGTGGAGGCAGGGGACTGTCCCTGCGCTGGGAGTAGTCCGCGCTACTTCTCACCCTGGGACTCTTACAGAGCCAAGAAAGGGGACTTTCTGGAGGCAACCTTGCAGTCAAGACAGAGACATCCCCAGAAATCTGGTCGAACTCTACCTCCCATTCAGCTGCTACCCCACCCTCATCTACCTTGCCCAGATACAGTGACCATGTACTTCCAAGTATCTCCAAGGGCCCTTTAGGTCACAACCACAATATACATAGTGCATCTATTTTCTGGTAGCCAAACCACCAGGGAGATCAGCTTCATTTTGCCCCCCGGAGAGCACAGGCCCACAGTGGCCAGGTTAGGGTTGGACTTGCCCATTCTCAGGCCTTATTTAGCATCCCTCCCCCATGAGACTATATGGGACAAAATAAGGACAGAAAACAAAACAAAACCCTGTTATGTACAAGAGATAGTTAACCTAACTTGGCCGTTGGTACTAAAAATATCTGAAAAGGCGAGCCCTGTCCCCAGTTCTCTTCTGAGCAGTTGGGACAAATAGCCAGGAAAGAGTATTCTTTTTCTACCTCCTGGTCAAGGTACATGTCCTTGTATTCTAGTGTACCAGGTGAGGTACCCCATATCAACTCTTTAGGATCTAAGTACTAACAAGCTCCCTAACCTTAAAGGCAGGGAGAAGGTCTCTGAAGGTCAGAGAGACCTGCCCAACTAGCCTCCATCCCAAACTGCATGGGTTCTTTCTGTAGGAACTTGGTTACCTGCTATTGATTATCTATGGACAGGAACATTATTATAACAATGACCTATCTGAGTTTCCCTGATATTTTTCTACGGTTAGTGTGTCTGAAATTCCTAAAGGGCAGGAAGGACCCAAGTCTTGTAGTTCTGTTTGAACCCGAGTGGCACTCAACAAAAAGTCTTTAGGCTTCTGGAGGAGGAAGAGTCCAAGCAGGTCCTGCCAAACCAGCGAGAGAGGTTGTGTGGGGTCAGAATCCATTCCCGCTCACCTGAAGGGATAGCCGAACAAAACAATGATGGAGCTCACATCCTTGGCTTCGTTGTTGCAGCGAACTGTTGCCCCTGTCTCTCCACTGTAGGAGCCGCAGGACCCGAAGGCGAAAATAGCAAAGAGCTGAGGGAGAGGGAAGCCCTTTGAGAGTCAGAAGGCCTCAACTGGCCAAGGTATATCCCCTCAGAACCATCTTCTGACTCTCAGCAGGTGCAGTTATGGGGGTGGGGGAGGATTTCCTTTAATCAAGTCCCTCCTGGGCAGGGACTCATGGCTTCCCTTGGCCTTCCCGCCTCAGGATGCTGTGTTCACTGTACCCGAGTGCCAGACCAAATAGCCAAATGAATGAGGTTGACTTGGAGTGGTGTCTGGGAGGGAGACATACAGAGAGCCAATGGATAGTTTCCACATCTCCCCATTGGATGTGACAGGTAGCCTCCTTAAGATGGTGACGAACACAAAGCAATTCAGGCTTTTGGAAACATCTAGCATAAAGCTGGACCTGAATTTCCTCCCCGAGAGAGGCACCCTAGAAATAGATTCCTCTGTGCCAACTGGGATCAGGCATGTGTTGGAATTCCTTCCATTTCTCCTTTGGAGCTGTCATTGAATCTTGTTCCCTTGTCGCTACCTTCCAGTGGCTTCCTGCCTCACTGGAGGTGTAGCTAGAAGGGACAACTTCTGCCAAGCCTTCAGAGGGGCCAGGCGGGGGGCTGTCCCGTGCTCTGCCAGCCTAACTCCTCCTCCCCCCAAAGGCCCTTTTACTTGCAGCAACAGTCCTGGCTCAAGCCCAGAGAAAAGCAGCTTCCACTTGCCTTATCAGCCTCCACTCTTTCCCCAGCGGTGTTTCCCTTTGTAATCTGTTGATGCTGCCATCGCTCAGTGTTAAGAACCAGAGGCATTTCAGATCACTTGAATTGTTTTCCCCTTCACCTTTCATCACATTTTGCTAAACCTCCTGTCTTAAGTGAAATGAAATGTCCTCAACCTATGGTTTTCGCATTTCTTTCTGGGGAAACACATCGGTTAGAAAAGGAGGTGAGAAGCTGGAATCTCTGATCCTCCCACCTCATTTGTTCAGGCCCCATTTCCTGTGCACTTACCTTGTACAGGCTTGTACATGATGGACTCATTCTTAGTAAGCACAGAGCTTACTCTGTTAATGATCGTTTTCTGTGTGTTTCTCCGTGTCTTGGTGTCTTGGACATTAAGCACCTAGAAGACAGCTCATCTACGTCCCAGGCTTGCACCCAGAGTTTAGAATAGAGTTGTGTGCACGTGATTTTGCTAATGCTTGGTAGTGTTATGGAGTAAAAACAGACCTGGGTTAGAAGTTTAGAAATCTGGGTTCTAGCCCTAGTCTGGGTCACTCATTAGCTGGGTGAACGCTAATAAATTGCTCTGCTCTCTGAGTCTCAGTTTTCTCATCTGTACAAGGGCAGGTTTGGAGCAGGCCATCAAGAGGCCTTGCTCTCACTGGATGAGGGTAATGCAATCAGTGTGTCCTTGGCTGGGCTGGTCAGCAGCTGTGCTCTGCCCCTGGGTCGTGCCCAGTGCCCCTGCCCCGCCTTGCATCGCCTGGCCTGGCAGATTTTCTCCATGCTGGAGCCGCTGACTCCTCTGTAAAGGTCATAATGGGCACCTCTCTGTTTCCAGGAGGCTTAGTTCAGACAAAGGAGAATGGTCTCCATTTTTAAAACACATCCAGGAAAGGAGAGAGCATAACTCTCCCCAATGCCTGAATAACCTCTTCATCTGGCTTAATTTACAGAGGCTGAAGTACAGCCCTGTTTGCTCATGTTGACAGAGCTGAAGAGAAGTTGCCCAAAGCCTCTGCATCATTACCCTTTATATACTCCAAGCCTCCTCACTGGCATAACAATGGCGCTTCTCCAGCTCTTCTTCATGGGAATTCTCGAATTTTTGTCAGCTCTGTGAGCCTCTTACAGGTTTCTTTATTCCTCCTAGCCTCTGGCCCTCAGAACTGGACACACAATTAGGGTGTCACATTCCAGGAAGGGCAGACAGTTGGATATATTTTTACCCATTGGCTGGTAGCTCTATATAGGTCCCCTAAGAAAATAGGTATTCCTAACTTGGGGCAATGAATGGTCAGTTGTGGGGCCTCCTCTTCACCAGCACTTCCCTGACGGGCACATCTACAGAAAGATGACACTTATTGAGCATCTACTGTGTACCAGGCACGGTTCTAAGCACTATCACTTAGTAGTGAACAGAAGAGAAAAATCTCCGTCTTCATGGAACTCACTCTAGAGTTGCATTATCCACCATGGTAGCCACCAGCCAAGTGTGGCTATTTACATTCAAATTAAATAAAATTAAAAATTCAGTTGCTCAGTCACACGAGCCACATTTCAAGTGCCACATGTGACTAGCAGGTACCATATTGGAGAACTTTACCATTACTATCCAAAGTTCTGCTATGGCTAGATGATAACCTTGAAGTTCTGAAAATCCTGAACCCTGCTCTATGATTCCTCAAAGAGTGAAATATACCACAAATAGCTTTAGTCCTAGCTGTATCCTTTTCTCTTCTGAGTCTTTGAAAGTCAGGAATCCCTAACCACCTTACACAGCTCTTTGTCAATCAGAATATATAATTAAATCTGAACATCACAGTCATATGATGTCAGAAAACATAAAGTTTGCTAGGTAAGTGGACGAAGGGAAAAATCTGAGGGGAACCTCACAGGTTCATAGGACATCAGAGCAAAAAAGATCTCAGACAGGGATGCCTGGGTGGCTCAGTTGGTTAAGTAGCTGCCTTCGGCTCAGGTCATAATCCCAGGGTCCTGGGACTGAGCCCCACATTGGGCTCCCTGCTCAGCAGGGAGCCTGCTTCCCCCTCTGCCAGCTTCTCGCCCTGCTTGTGCTCTCTCGCTCTCTCTGACCAATAAATAAATAAAATCTTAGGGGTGCCTGGCTGGCTCAGTCGTTAAGCATCTGTTTTCGCCTCAGGTCGTGGTCCCGGTGTCCTGGGATCGAGCCCCGCATAGGGCTCCCTGCTCGGCGGGGAGCCTGCTTCTCCCTCTCCCACTCCCCCTGCTTGTGTTCCCTCTCTCACTGTCTCTCTGTCAAATAAATAAATAAAATCTTAAAAATAAATAAAATATAATCTTAAAAAAAAAAGATCTGAGATTATTAAGCCCAACGGTCTCCTTTCACAGAGGTGGAAACTAAAGTCCCAAAAGATCAAGTGACTCTCCCAAGGCCATATTTAGCCATCATGAGGGCCAGCCTTGGAATTCACATCTCCTGATTCCCTGTCCAGTGCCCTTTCTACTTCATTCATTCATTAATCAACAAACAGTTATTGACCATCCCCTATGTGCCAAGTGCTGGTGGCACAAAGATGAATAAGACCTGGTACCTTCTCTTGTGAGTTTATGTCAAGGAAAAAGGTGTCATCCTCAAACAAACAAACAAACAAACAAACAAAAATTTTGCATCACAAAGTTATTAAGGCTAAAAAAAGAGAGAGCTCTCTCCTATGTTCAGTGAAGTTTGTAAGGAGGCAGGGAGTAGCTCTGCACCTGGGATGCAGGAGCAGAGAAAGACACCCTGACCCTGCCCCCTCCACCTTTCGGCGTCAGATTTGCCTTCTTCCCTAAATGTGCCAGGAGACTGAGGCACAGTGAAGAGCAGGAAAGAACTGAAACCATCCATGTCACCAAACACAAGGGTCTGAGTTGAGCAAACTGCTCAAAAAAAAAAAAACAGGAGCCAAGGAGAGATGGAGTCCCTGAGACAGTGGAGGGCAGGAGTGCGGATCTCTGAAGTTCTGATGCCAACCAGCCTTCCTCCTCTTAGACCTGTATTGCTGGGGACAGCGATGGTCATTGACTGCTCTCCACGCCCTCCTCCTGTCTCTGCTTCTCTTTGGGAAGGGTGTCAGAATAACCTCACCAGTTTGGTGCCGGCCTGCTTGCCGGTGATGATCCTTTGACAACACTCCCATCCCCAGTTAGTGCGGGGCACAAGGAAGACAAGGTCTCCCACTACTCTTACCTGACAGTCATCTCCTTAGGTTTATGGACTCTGATGGTATTCTTTCGTATTCCCCACACCAACTGAAATAGCTTATTTTCATTACAGAGACCCCAGAGCCAAGTATGTGGCTTTGGCACCTCAAAGGTAAATTACCGATCAGGGGTACACCCAGTTAATGATAATATGACTTACTATGGGAACAGTGACTTGAGTATCCAGGAGATTCCTTTGTGCCTTACCCTCAAAGCGAGGATTTGGCAGTGACATTTGATTAATCTAACCAGAGGAGAAGTCTAGCTGACAGTCTGCATAAAGAAGAAATTTAGGGGAAAGGGAAGGTTTAGGAATAGGAGAAAGGAGAACCAACACTCACTGAATATCTCCTGGACTGCTTGGCCTGAATGCTTCGATGCTTTAGAGAAATCACCTCCTATATCCTCCCAGTGAACCCAGGAGCTAGATCTCACCCTCATTTACATATACGAAACCAAGGCCCACAAAGATTTTGTTACTTATCCTAGGTACCCTAGACTCTATGGCTAGAAAGCAGAGGAGACTCAATTTAAACCAAAGCCCCTCAACCTCAAAATCTGCCTTTTTTCTTTTTTTAGGAAACCAGTTCTTTAATAATTGGTCTATACCCATGTTATTTTGCTAGCTCTGTGAGGACTTGGTGAGACTCCAGAATTGGAATTGAGGTGAGATTAATTTCTGAATTTTAAAAAAAGATACTCTAAGCCAAGCTCCTAACTAATAAAAGCCTAATATTGCTTTCTTCTTCTCAGATTCCAGCAAAATTGCTTTTGGATAACAATGACAACAAAATTTTCAAGCATCATTACGATAAATGCAAGATCTGTGTTTTCTTTTTTTCCTTTTCCAGCCCAGGAGCATTTGATGCCCCCAAGCAGGAAATGAGTAAAAATCCCAAATGACATTTTCACTGTTATTTCTGGTGCTGGTTCCTGTGCACCTTTACATGAGCTCATCCTGCAGAAACTCAGGGCAAGTGAAATTCATGCTAGGCTGCCAGGATGGCAGTAAAAGCAAATCATGTCTCCCTTTGATGCTGCCGTTCGCATGAAGGCTGAGTTCAGAGTCTAGCCTTGGGCCCCCGGATTTAGCACTATGAGAGAAAGGCATCACCCTCTCTCTAAGAAGTTGAGGATCATAAAAGTCAAATGGGTCTTAACTCTTAGGGATCAGTGCTGACCCTGGGAGGAGACAGGATCATTTTCCTAGGCATTGTTTTGTACAGCCTTTATAGAAATGTGGTATTGGGGGTGGGGGGGCATTGAGAAAAGGATAGAAGGATTGAAGAGGGAAGCTTTTCAGAATCCCCCCACAAAGGATGATTCCTTGGTCTAATAACCTCATTGTTTTCCTTATCCCTTGACAGTCTTTCTCAAATTTCCCTTAGATCCATTTGTCTAGTTTAATGATAAAATTATACTCTACGTTTCAGGTTCTGCTCCTCATAATGGCTCCCTAGTTGTGGATGGCAGTCACATGGAACCTTAATACCATTCTTATATGGCCACCAATGATATTCAAGTGGTGGGTCAGAACAGGGAAGGTGGGGGGGGGGAGGTGGAATTGCTCAGTCAGCAGTCCATCCAACTGCTCTTGAGGCAGTAGGGAGAGTGGAAAGTCCCCACCAGGTCCCAGAGTTTGCACTTGGGCGCTCCTCACCTGGCCTATAGCCCCAGTCAAGGTCTCAGATATCTGGAGATAACCCCAAATGCACTATTGCCCCTGAATTCCAGATCTGATGATTCCCATCCAAACGATGATTCAGGAATCAGTGACACAGTGCTCATTCTTGTCTCCTGTGATTTAGAAGTCCTTTAGAACTCAATCCTCCTCAGCCTTAATGGTAACTTATTCCTTAGCTGAATTCTGTGCTGAAAGCACATTAATTTATTCACACACCATTTGGTGTGTGGATTGTCTAACTTAAATCTCCTCTGTTATAGTGTACTAAATGCTCCCAACAAGTTTGCATGATTTGAAAGAGTGGCTGCACCTGTCCACATTCCTAACTTACACTCAGGAGGCCTTGGGCACTGGTAAGGACAGAAAATATACCAGTATCTCAAAGTACCAGTGAGGTAACGAGATGTCTTTCTCCTAGACTATTACAGAGGAAACTGAGGCTATGAGCAAGTGATTTCTTCAAGGTCACGGGGTGAGTCTAATGAAGGGCAATATTCTGGCATACCAACCCGTTGAGAGCAGAAGGGGACCCTGAGAATGGTGTGATCAACAGTTAACTAATGTTGGAAGCTGAGGTCCAAATAAGTGACTTGCCCAAGGTCACAAAGCTGGAAAAGGCAGGTCCATGTCTGAAACCCAGAGCCCCAGCTTCCCTACTCAGCGTTTTATCTTATTCTACAAGCCACATTTTGGCCACAGTGTGATTTTTATTGTCTTAATATTTTTTCTTTTATTTAATCCTAGAGTCATAGACTTCATTCATTCATTCATTCATTCATTCATTCACCCTTTCCCTCAGTCACAGGAACCCAGATTACTCTAGTGACCTCAACAGGGCAACTGCCAGCCAGGACCCTGTCCCTGGAGCCCACCTTCAAGATCTAGTGACGGTGGGTTGGGGGGCAGGATGGTTTCCCTCGCCTGCCTCCTTCCCTCCTCTGCCCTCCGTGGCTTTTCTCGTCCTCCTTGTCCTCCTCCCCCCTCCTGCCACCGAAGAGTGGTATGTGCAGGATCAGAGTTCTGGAAAGGTTACACCCGGGTCCTCTCGCCCGGGTGAAATGTGAGCGCCCTGGGCAAGGGCTCCTTGCACATAGAAGGACCGAATCCCGGACTCCGCATGCCTTGCTCCTCGCCCTCCTGCCACCAAGTGCTGGAGAAGCAGCCCCAGCCCGCCCCTCCCCCGCCCACCTGTCGCCGCCCCCCACCCTGCCGTCACGGCCGGCCACAGCACCTCCCCGCCCCCCCACTCCGGCCACATTGCTTCGGGTCAGCGTCACAGCCCAGGCTCCCGAAATAGCCCGCGGCTAGAGCATCGACTCACCCACTGGAGAACTTTGATGAAGCCCAGCGGCTCCTCCAGCCGCCGCCAGCGCAACCCCACCAGCAGGCGGTCCACCTGCGGAGACAGGGCCGGCGCGGGGGTCAGGGCGGCGGGGGACCCGGGAAAGCGCTGGTCCTCCTCCCACTCACAGTCGGGAGAGGGGGCGGAATGAGGGTCCGGCCCGACACCCAGGTGGAGAAGGGGTGGTAAGACAGCCCCAGGGGCGCGCGGGGAGTACCTGCTGGCGCGGCGACTTGTCCGCCGCGCGACTCGAGCCCTCCGTCGAAGACATGCTGGCACAGCGGGGCCGGGGCGCAGCGCCGGGGCTCGGCTCCCTGGCTGGGAGGCTGCGGCCGGCACCGCGGGGGGGCTGGGGGGCTGCTGACCGGCGGTGGGGGCAGCGAGCGGTGCGGGAGCGCGGGCGGCCGTCGGTGGCGCGGACTCCAGGCTGGCGGGGCGGGGGGCGCGGGCGCTGCAGCGGGCGCTCGCGGAGGTCGGGACCGCCGCTCTGCCCCTCTGGCTGCAGAAAACCCCTGAGGCCGATTCAAACTTCTGTCAAACTCGCGAGCGCACTTGGCAGCCGAGTCACGTGGCGTGCGCTCGCGAGCCCTCCTCCCGCCCCCTCTGCTCCGGGTCGGCCCGCAGGGCGCCTTAAAGGGACCTGGGGCCTCTGCGGGCAGTTCGGCCGCGAGGGGGCTCAAGTTCCTTGCCAGAAGCCTCCGGGGCCAGTCCCAAGTCCTACACCACAGCCGCTCCAGCTCGCGGCCAAAGTCAGAACTAGCCTGGACGCACCGGTTCCTAGTTCATCTCTCCCTATTTGCCTGGATTTGGAGCCGCTCTGCGCCGTTTTTCTCTCCTTCCACACCACGATACCCAGAACCTACAGGATTTTCATAAAGCATGATCAGTGTTGATATAAGGTTCTAAACCTTACGGGGAACAAACTGCTTGCTTTCAAAAATCTCCGAGAGCCACTACAGCGGGGAAGGGCAATAGAACAGAAATTGATCACTTTTTATTCTGTCTAGTTAGGCGTCGGTTTAATTTTTTAACAAAAGGCATTCGTAAGTTAGTGACAAAAGTTATTCATCTTTAGAAAGTATAAATTCATTCTCCTTAAAATAGATATCACCATTTAAATGAGAGGGAAAACAGTCTTTGGGGAATAAGAGGCTTGGAGAATATTTGCATTGGAAAGTTAACTTTGTTGCATTGTGATTGACCTTAAATCGGTCCCTGGTTTTCAAAAAAGTGTTTGGCAGGAGCCCTGAGTGAGCAGTCATGAATATTACACATTCGGTTTACTGGGTTGTAAATAGTGAAAGGTTAAGTGATTTGTCCAAGGTCACTGAGTGAGCCAGGGGGCGGCGGCCAGCGGAAAACCCGCCTGTGCCTCCGAAGAATTGCCTTGTAAATATGTATCCTCCGCGTCACAAAGTCATTATTGGAGGTTTCCTCCGGGACTTTCGAATGACTACTTTTTGAACAAACGTTTAGCTATTGTTAATACAATTCATTCCCCCACTGAGTAAGTGCCTTACCAAGGTTCCGGTAGGAGGGAGTGGCTGGACTTGAAGGAAACTTCTCCAGCATATTTCCATGCAAATCATATTTCCACGAAATAAGAAACAACAGAGTCCCCGATCCTGTTTTTAACAAATTGTTCTGCAGTTTTGGGTTCCTTAACTGTAGAATAGGAATAATAATAACTGCCCTACTTACTGCGTAAGGTCATCATGAGGATTAAGTGGTGTGATGTGTGTAAATGCCCACACGACACAAATATGAAATAATATTTATTACCAATGTTTACAACAAAACAATATGCATACAGAATATAACACAATCAGAAAATTCGGAATAATACAGCAAAAATCCCACACATCTACCAACTAGCCTTATTAAATTTAACAAAATAAAAATCGCATGCCAAAGGAAGCCCTGTGTGTTCTGATATCATTCCCTCCCTCTCTCCTTCCTCCCCAGAAGTAACCACTATCCTTCAGCTTCATACATATTTTAACACTTGTACTGTAGAATGACTATATCTGCAAACAATACATTAAAATTCACCAGACTTACTATTGCTTCTCACGTGATTTTAAACTTTATCTAAATATTGGGCTTTAGGTAACCTTCTTTAACTTGTGGTTTTTTGTTTTGTTTTTTTTAATACTTAATGGTGGGTTTATGAGAGTCATCTAGCCTGATGTATGTACCTTTAGATCCTTCGTTTTAACTATATAGAATTCCACAACATACATATAACACTATATTATTCTCGTATTGATGGGCATTTAGGTTATTTCCAAATATTTACTTTTACAGTGTTGCATTGAATGTACACATACGTCTATAGTCGCCACACAACACTGAATATCCAACTTTCTTTCTTTTTTTTTTTTCCCTTAAACACAAACCCTGGCAAAAGACAAATTTTTAAGTCATGACCCATTGTATAAAATGAAACAAATGTTTAATAAAACATTCTCATTATTTTCTATTCCATTTCATTTAAAAAAAATCTGGCCATCCAGAGGCAATCTAGGTTTTGTCTAAATTTGCCTAAAATTTATACAATTTGGGGGCCCCCTTTAGAAAAAGAATACAAAATTATGAATACAAAATTAGTAACCAGGCCTTGGAAGAAGGTTTGCAAGTGAGGGAGCCTGAAGCCTAGCCATCTTTAGTTTCAGGGTAAATACCCCTCTAAGGAGTCACACTGGATTGCTTTAATGGTTCACTAATAATGGTTCACTACCAGCAGTTTAACAAACATTGCTCTATATCTAAAAGTGAGCCGGCTAGGTCATAAGATGTGAACATTTCAACTTTGAATTTTGATAAATGTTTATACCGATGTAACCACCACCACGATCCAGATATAGGATATTTCTATCATTCAAAGAGCTCCCTCTTGCCCTTTTGTAGTCAATCCCCCAGCAACTACTGATCTGCTCTCTGTCATTATAATTTACTTTTGCTTTTTTCTAGAATTGCAAATAAATGGAATTATGCACTAGGTACTCTTTTGTGTCTGGCTTTTTTCACTCAGCCTAGTTTTTGAGATTCATCTATATTGTACTTATCAGTGATTTGCTCTTTTTGTTGCTGAGTAGTATACCATCATATTATGAAATATGATCCATCACCATTTATCTATTCAAATGCCAGAGTACATTTGGGTTGTTCCTTTTCTTTTTCTTTTTTTGCTATTATGACTAGACCTGACACAAACATTCTTGTACAGATTTTTGAGTGACTATAAGTATTTATTTCTAGGGTAAATACCCAGAACTGAGATTTCTGGGTTATATGTAAATATGTGTGTTTAACTTTATACAAAAATACCAAACTTTTTTCAAGAGTAGCTGTTTCATTTTGCTTTCCTACCAACAATGTATTCCAGTTGCTTTACATCATGTTCAGCACTTGGTATTATTAGTTGTTTGGATTTTTTTTTGTTTTGTTTTGGTTTGGTTTGGTTTGTTTAGGTTGGTTTTGTGGGGGGAGGGTTCTTTGCTTGTTTGGTTTTTTTAGCCATTCTGAAAGGTATGTAATGGTATCTCTTTGTGGTTTTAATTTGCATTTCCCTAATGGCTAATGATGTAGAGCATCTTTTGATGTGTTTATTTGCCATCTGTGTATCTTCAATGAAGTGTCTGTTCAAGTCTTTTGCCCATTTTTAAATTGGGTTGTTTCTTTTTTACAACTGAGTTTTGAGAATTCTTTATATATTCTGAATGTAAGTCTTTTGTTGAATATGTGACTTACAAATATTTTCTCCTAGTCTGTAGTTTGTCTTTTCATTCTTTTAATTGTCTTTTGCAGAGCAAAGTTGTACATTTTGGTGAAGTCTATCTCACTGTTTTTTTATTTATTTTTTTTATTTATTTTATTTTATTTTTTTAAAGATTTTATTGATTTATTTGAGAGAGAGAGAGAAACAGCATGAGAGGGGAGAGGGTCAGAGGGAGAAGCAGGCTCCCCGCTGAGCCAGGAGCCTGATGTGGGACTCGATCCCAGGACTCCGGGATCATGACCTGAGCTGAAGGCAGTCGCTTAACCAACTGAGCCACCCAGGCGCCCTCACTGTTTTTTTAAATGGATCATGCTTTTGGCATCATGTCTAATCACTCTTTGACTAACCTTAGGTCACAGATATTTTCTCCTTTGTTTTATTCTAAATGTTTTATAGTTTTATTTTTGAGTTATTTTTTGTATAAGGTATGAGATTTAAGTTAGGGTTATTATTATTATTTTTTGGCAGATAGATATCCAATTGTTCTAACACTAGTTTTTGACCACACTATTCTTTCTCCATTTAATTGCTCTTGCACTTTTGTAAAAAAAAAAAAATCAATTGGCCATATTTGTGTGAGTCTATTTCTGGACTTTCTATTTAATCTATGTGTCTGTACCTTTGCCAATACCACATTGGCTCAGAATCTGTAGTTTTCTAGTAAATCCTAAAATAGGCTAAAATGATTCCTCCAACTTTGGTCTTCTTCGAAATTGTTTTAGTTATCTAGTTCCTCTGCCTTACAAAACAAATTTTGGAATCAGTTTGTCTATATCTACAAAAAATTCTGCTGGGATAGTGATTAGAATTTCATTAAATCCATAGATCAATTTAGGCAAAATTGACATCATACTATGTTGCATTTTCCAATCCATGAACACAGAATGCTTCTCCACTTATTTAGGTCTTCTTTGATTTCTGTATCAGCATTTGCAGTTTTAAGCATACAGCAACATTCATGTACATGTTTTGGTAGATTTATACCTGAATATTTAAATCTTTGGAGCCACGATAAATAGTATTGTTTTAAATTCAAGTTTCCATTCGGCAATTGCTAGAAACTAGATATTTTTCTATTGACCTAGTATCCTGTGACTTTTCTATTTTTTTTTTTAAGATTTTATTTATTTATGTGACAGAGAGAGACAAAGTGAGAGAAGGAACATAAGCAGGGGGAAAGGGAGAAGCGGGCTTCCTGCTGAGCGGGGAGCCCATTGCGGGGCTCAAACTCAGGACCCTGAGATCATGACCTGAGCCGAAGGCAGATGCTTAACGACTGAGCCACCCAGGACCCCTCCTGTGACCTTTCTAAACTCGTGTTTAGTTCCATGAGTTTTTTGTAGATTCCTTTGGGTTTGCTATATAGACAAGTATGTTGTCTGCAAATTGGGACAGTTTTCTTTTTCTCTTTACAACCTGAATGCCTTTTACTTATTTTCCTTGCCTTAGTACACGGGCTAGGACTTCTAGTACTGTCCAACATGTGTGGTGAGAGTGGACATTCTTTCCTCATTCTTCTTAGGAGAAACTGTTCAGCCTTTCACTATTTAATATGATGTTACCTCTAGGTATTTCACAGACTCCTCTTATCACGTTAAAGATGTTCCTCTCTATTCCCAGTTTGCTGAAAGTTTTTATCATGAGTGGATGTTGAATTTTGTCAGATGTTTTTTCTGGACTTTTTTTCCTTGGACTATTAGTATGATAGATTAAATTGATGTATTTTTTGTAATATTTAAAGAACATTTATTTAAAGAATTATATTATATTAAATAATATACTATAATTATAATATAAAGTACATAATTTTTAAAGATACATATATCTCCCAGTCCTTGGTTTGTCTCTATATATACATAACTACACTTTATTTTTAGAGCAGTTTTAGGTTCAGAGCAAAACTGGACAGAAAGTGCAGAAAGTGGGGGCCTGGGTGGCTCAGATGGTTAAGTGTCTGCCTTCAACTCAGGTCATGATCCCAGGGTCCTGGGATCGAGTCCCACATCGGGCTCCCTGCTCCTTGGGAGCCTGCTTCTCCCTCTGCCTCTCTCTCTCTCTCTCTCTCTCCCCCTCTCTCTCTCCCTCTGTCTCTCATGAATAAATAAATAAAATCTTTAAAAAAAAAAAGAAAGTGCAGAAAGTTCCCACTTTCCCTCCCTCCACATATAACCTCTCCCATCGTCAACATCCTGAATCAGTACAGTACATTTATTTGTCACAATCAATGAGTCAACATTGACACATCATTATCAACCAAAGACTATAGTTTATATTGGAGTTTACTCTTTGTGTTACACATTCTATGGGTTTTGACAAATGTATAATGACATATATTCACTCATATAGTATCATACAGAATAATTTCACTGCCCTAAAAATCCCTTATGTTCTCTACCCATTCATCTCTCGCTCCCCCAACCCTCTGGCAACCACTAATCTTACTGCCTCTATAGTTTTGCCTTATCCAGAACACCATATAGTTGGAATCATTCAGTATGTAACCTCTTCAGTAATATACCTGAGTAATATTAACTTAAAGTTTCTTCTGTGTCTTATCATGACTTAATAATTCATTTCTTTTTAGTAATGAATGATATCCCATTGTACAGGAGTACCACAGTTTATGTATCCATTCACCTACTGAAGTAGGTGAAAACTTGGTTGCTTCCAAGTTTTAGCAATTATGAATAAAGCTATTATAAATATCCATGCGATAAGATCCCCAATTACCAATTTTGTCAAATAGATCTGTGGATATCTTGATCTTATTTAATTGATCACAAACGACCCCTATTAATTGGGACACCTTGCAGGAGTTAACTGTAATGTTAAAACAACACATGTGAGGAAATTTTTCACACCCCAAATGGTGTAGCAATAGTAGACAGTCAATAATGGTGTGGTTCTCAAGACGTCCTTCTCTGACTTCATTTAATTCTTGGCTGAGTGGATCCAGTGCCTGGGAAGTATCATTTAGAGTCCTGCTGAGCGAGCATACTGTTTTGCAGTCCTAACATAAGTCCTGGAAGTCCCATAGCGAGCTTTGAGGCTTTTTTTTTTTTTTTTTTTTTACCAGGAGGGCTGTTGTATGCTTGGTTAAAGCCTTTGTTCGCAAAGCCTATGTCAAGAGAGTGGCTTCTAGGATAAATGACTTTGAGGGATGAAACGATCAAGAAGCTCTTTTTGTTTGAGGTCCAGCCTTAACACTATGCTATTTACAAGGAATCACAGGCAAATGGGAGAAGACTTGTCTCAGGAGATAAGGGCATCCCCAAGTGCATCATCCAATCTAATCATAAAGAAAGTGGGGCCATCCATTATCTCCATGGGGTACGCTCTGCCCTTTAAAGAGCAATTTTGTCATCCCAGCCACATAGAATTGGTCAAGGTGATAGCTGAGTTATACAATTGTTGGGGAATCTATCCCATTTCCCAGTTGTTCAAGTAATCATATGCCCATGGGGTCCTGTTATCCCCCACAGAATAACAAGCAAGGAGATTGTCTATACGTGAGCTATTGCAGCAATTTCTCTGAGGTTTACCTCAAGTTGTCTAGCTTAGGCAAACAACATTCAAAGACAATCAGAACTAAAATTTAGCATCCACAAAGGTGTGTTGTTGAAACATAATTTTTCTCTCTAAAATAACCCTCATTTCCAGAGATAGCCACATAAGACAAATTTGATTGAAAAACAAGTCCAGTTTTAACAAACGGCATAATTATTTACATAAGCTCAGCAAGAATGATTGATCATACAGATCTTTTAGAATCTGCTTTGCTGGAACTTTTATAAGGAATCTCTAGGTTGAACTTTTAGTAGCCTCTCCAGGCCAGAAGCCAAGCCAGCACTTGCCATTAGACATGCCTGCAATACCTGTCGATTTGGGCAGATTCTTCTTCACAAGGTCCCCAATATATCCTGAGGTTCCTGCACCTGCCAGGAGGTGACATTCTTTACTTACCTGGTGAGGCTGCTGGGAACTCTGTAAGAAAGGTGTCAGGCCAACATTTCCAAGGGGCCTCATGGCTCCAGGTTTCATAAATTCAACCTTAGTTCCTCAAAGCTGATTGGTCATATCTGAGTCTGTGCATGTCTCTCTCAAACATGACATTCCAGTCAAAGCCTTAGGAAAATAACCAGTGTTTCCAATGGTGTTGCAAGGAGAACAGATTCTTATTGAACTTATGCAAATGACTATGATTGCCATGGAAGAAAGAATACTTACTGAGACCTTTTGAATATCAGAGGGTTCAGGTAGAGAAAAAAGCTAAATGCTTCAATATGTTTACAAATGAATACTTGATCACATTTCTGTAAGTCGTATCTTAAGAGGAAGTGTCCTCAGTCTGGGAGAGCAAACATTAGAGAACCAGCAGTGTTTCAAACAAAAGTCACAAAACTATAATCATCTTTTTAGTTAATTTAATCCCATGTTACTAATTCTTGTTTAGTTTGAATGCAGCTTTAGTTCTGGAAATTTTTACCTATTTCAGTTTTAATCTTAAAGATATAGAATACCTGTATTTTTCCTAAAGTCCTTTTTATGAACCTCCTTGAAGATGAAAGTCATTTTGCAAGAGAATAAGAAAAATTATAAATGACAAAAACTCAGAAATGGACATTGTTAATGATCTGAGAGTTCATTATGATGCAATTGACAAAGAAACTCAGTTATTTTTATGTCACATAACCCTTTCAATAATCAAAATAGTAAGTGATGACCTTATATTAAAACATTAAAACTTTAGGAATTGCGTATCATCTCTAGAATAGTTAGAGCATTTACCCAAATGTAACTGAAGGCTTATCATTTGTTTAACAGTATTACCAGAGTAATTTAACATACCAAATAAAAGGCGTAATGAGTCAAAGAGATTTTGTTCATGATTTAAATCTTGGGGAAGTTTGTTAAAACTTTAGAAAGTTTTAAGGCACTTGCCTAAATAGGATTAGGGATCGTCAAAGACTTGATAAAGGCAAAACATAGAAATTGGTTTTCTGGGCAGGCAAAGAGAAAACAGCTGTTTACATTTTCGTATCAAGAGCAGACCAACAATTCAAGAGAACTTTATCTTTTGAATAGAGAATTCCAATTTTATTTTATTTTTTTTTAAAGATTTTATTTATTTATCTGACAGAGAGAGACACAGCGAGAGAGGGAACATGAGCAGGGGGAGTGGGAGAGGGAGAAGCAGGCTTCCTGTGGAGCAGGGAGCCCGATGCGGGGCTCGATCCCAGGACCCTGGGATCATGACCTGAGCCGAAGGCAGACGCTTAACGACTGAGCCACCCAGGTGCCCCTAAAATCCCTTTATTTTAATCTTAGTCTGTCCTGACCACACTTAAAATTCCTTTCCAAAGATTTTCCTTCACAAACCCCGTACAACTTTCTTTTGTATTCAGATTTTGTCCCAAGCCACTTCTCTCCAAACAACCATCTTATTTAGGACAAAATTACCTTCAACAGAAATGTATGCCCATTCTTTATATCTTTCTCACATATCTCCTACTTTTCTACATACAGAGTTGCCGAATTTTGCACTCTTAGAAATCTTAGTCTCCAGTGAAGACTAAGTAGTAACCAATTGTGAACTGTCACACCAGAATTCTTTAGATGGCAAATTTATGAACTGGTTAAGCACAAAGCGTGTTTACCAGCAGATTTAAATATCCTTAGTTTCTTTGCAATAAGTAGTCAAAAGCACAAACCTACATCCAGTAATCAATGATTTAGCACCTTATCCTATTTGGAAAAGACCTAGATGTCCAATGAATTTAATCCCAAAGACTTTGAAAGCTATTTTAACAATTTCCTATGAAAACTTTGATGAGACAGACAATTAACCATCGTTTTAGTCATCTTTTTGCTAACAAATTGCAGTAGAGATAACACGAGCTTATTTGACCTTCAGCAAACCTTGGCAGAATACAAGTTTTACATTTAATGCTGATAACTTTAAAGACATGTCTAACTTAATTAAACCAGCAAAGTTAACTTAGTTTAAATACCAAGTTATGTTCCACCTGGGTCCACTTTTAAAAGTCAATCAGTTAGTTCCCCAGGGTCAATTTTTACCTGAGACACTGGTGGGGAAATCTGAAGTGAGCAGTGTATGTAGGCCGCACCCAAGGTACAGAAACAGGAGGGGTGGGGCAGACAGAAGAGGCAAAGTGCTTACAGAAGGCGGAGAAAAAGGGTTCCCAATTCTAAAGCTCATCCACTTGGACAGATGAGCAAACGCCATGTTTTTCCACCAACAAGTGGAATTAGGCAGTCCATGTCAGGCCAGAGAAGACAGGGAATTTCCCCAAAACAAAGGGAGTTTTGGCAGGTGCTTGGGAATATTCCTTAAAGTCCCTGTCCTGAGGTAGACTAAGCACAGTTGGCTCCACTTAGAGCCATTAACCATAAGATACCTAGGAATAAATCTAACCAAAGAAGCAAAGGATCTGTACTCAGAAAACTATAGAATACTCATGAAAGAAATTGAGGAAGACACAAAGAAATGGAAAAATGTTCCATGCTCATGGATTTGAAGAACAAATATTGTTAAAATGTCTATGCTACCTAGAGCAATCTACACATTCAATGTAATCCCTATCAAAATACCATCAACTTTTTTCACAGAAATGAAACAAATAATCCTGAAATGTATATGGAACCAGCAAAGACCCTGAAGAGCCACAGGAATGTTGAAAAAGAAAACCAAAGCAGGTGACATCACAATTCTGGACTTCCAGCTCTATTACAAAGCTGTCATCATCAAGACAGTATGGTACTGGCACAAAAGCAGACATATAGATCAGTGGAACAGAATAGAGAGCCCAGAAATGGACCCTAAACTCTATGGTCAACTAATCTTTGACAAAGCAGGAAAGAATGTCCAATGGAAAAAAGACAGTCTCTTCAACAAATGGTGTTGGGAAAATTGGACAGCCACATGCAGAAGAATGAAACTGGACCATTTCCTTACACCATACACAAAAATAGACTCAAAATGGATGAAAGACCTAAATGTGAGGAATCCATCAAAATCCTTGAGGAGAACACAGGCAGCAACCTCTTCAACCTCAGCTGCAGCAACTTCTTCCTAGACACATCGCCAAAGGCAAGGGAAACAAAGGCAAAAATGAACTACTGGGACTTCATCAAGATAAGAAGCTTTTGCACAGCAAAGGAAACAGTCAACAAAACCAAAAGACAACCGACAGAATGGGAGAAGATATTTGCAAATGACATATCAGATAAAGGACTAATATCTAAAATCTATAGAGAACTTATCAAACTCAACACCCAAAGAACAAATAATCCAATCAAGAAATGGGCAGGAGACATGACAGACATTTCTGCAAAGAAGACATCCAAATGGCCAACAGACACATGAAAAAGTGCTCAATATCACTTGGCATCAGAGAAATACAAATCAAAACCACAATGTGATACCACCTCACACCAGTCAGAATGGCTAAAATTAACAAGTCAGGAAATGACAGATGTTGGCAAGAATATGGAGAAAGGGGAACCCTCCTGCACTATTGGTGGGAATGTAAGCTGGTGCAGCCACTCTGGAAAACAGTATGGAGGTTCCTCAAAAAGTTGAAAATAGAGCTACCTTATGACCCAGCAATTGCACTACTGGGTATTTACCTCAAAGATACAAATGTAGTGATCTGAAGGGGCACCTGGACCCCAATGTTTATAGCAGCAATGTCCACAATAGCCAAACTATGGAAAGAGCCAAGATGTCCATTGACAGATGAATGGAAAAAGAAGATGTAGTGTGTGTGTGTGTGTGTGTGTGTGTGTGTGTGTGTGTGTGTGTAATGGAATATTATGCAGCCATCAGAAAATGAAATCTTGCCATTTGCAATGATGTGGATGGAACTAGAGGGTATTATGCTAAGCAAAATAAGTCAATCAGAGAAAGACAATTATATGATCTCACCGATATGTGGACTTTGAGAAACAAGGCAGAGGATCATAGGGGAAGAGAGGAAAAAATGAAATAAGATGAAACCAGAGAGGGAGACAAACCACAAGAGACTCTTAATCTCAGGAAATAAACTGAAGGTTGCTGGAGCGGAGGGGGGTGGGTGGATGAGGTGGCTGGGTGATGGACAATGGGAAGAGTATGTGCTGTGGTGAGCACTGTGTATTGTGTAAGACTGATGAATCACAGACCTGTACCCCTGAAACAAATAATACATTATATGTTAAAAAAAATGAATCGTGGATCACTACATCAAAAACTAATGATGTATTGTATGGTGACTAACATAACATTAAAAAAAAAAAAAAGAACCCGCCATGTTTAACCCATGGAAAACACTCGAAAAGTTTTACAGGGGGAAATTACCCAATTTTGCAGTACCCAATCTAGAGGAGTCCCCATGGAGAATGGTTTGTTTCCCATCTTGCAATCCCAGTAGGAGTTACCCCATACCTGTTACAGAGAGGTGACTATGAAGTCATCCCTACATATCAGCTCTCCCCTGTGAACCAAGGCATCCCATGGTTTCCACCTCAAAGTGAAACAGTAGCCTAACATCTTGGATTGAGGAGGGATCAGCCCACTGGGAGTAGCCACTCTTACCCATCCATCACCTGATCCTCCTTTTCTCCTCTCGACTTCCTCCCCCCAAATCTGGCTCAATCATAAAGGCTTAGCGAGGTTAACAGTTTAAACTTTGATTCAATTATATTCCCTCGCCTTACACCTGGGCACTTTTTTCTGTCCTTATACCTGAAGTCCCATTTGCAAGCATGGCCCTATTGAGGGGTGTAGACCCCAAGATTTAGCATCATCATAATTTCATATTTCTGTTGTTGGAACAAGAAAGCCTCAACTATATGACCCATTAAAGTCCCAGCCGCTAATGCAACCAATCGAGGAACTGGCTGGGGGTCTGTAATTCCCTCCTTAATGCTCAACGTATTCCAAGGGAAGTAAATGCCCAGGAAACATTGGGTTCCCTCCAACTTATCATATAAAGAGATAGCTCTAATCCTGCTTGCTTGGATTCCTGGCCATGATTAAACCTAAATTGTACTAACAGAAAAACTTATCTTGCCAGGCAGCAAAAATGAGGAAAAGATTCTCCTCCTGACCTAAGTTCTCACGAAAGACATCTTTAAATGTAAAAGCCTTGTATCTACATAGGAACACTCTTCCTGAAATGAATCCCTGATTAAAAGGGCATAGTGAGGGGCCCCTAGTCGTTAAGCGTCTGCCTTCGGCTCAGGTCATGATACCAGGGTCCTGGGATCGAGCCCCGCATTGGGTTCCCTGTTCAGCGGGAAGCCTGTTTCTCCCTCTCCCACTCCCCCTGCTTGTGCACTCTCTCTCTCTCTCTCTCTCTCTCTCTCTCTCTCGCTGTGTCTCTCTCTGTCAAATAAATAAATAAAATCTTAAAAAAAAAAAAGAGTGAGAGCGTTCCCCACAGGGTTGCCCTCTCTCAGCATTTTTTAATCCATGAAATTATTCCATAGCAGATACTTCATTTTTTGAAAATTCTGCCTATTAGGTGGAGGGCCACCCTACAAAAGGATATTGACAGCTTGCTGAATTTCTGTCCTAATAGTTTTTTGTTTGTGTATTTCTTTTAGATAACCTTAGGAAACACTAAAAAATTCTTGGTTTTTGGGAGTTGCTTGGGTTGTTTGGGTGGCTCAGTTGGTTAAGCGTCTGACTTCGGCTCAGGTCATGATCTCGGGGTACTGGGATTGAGCCCCAAGTCAGGCTACCTGCTCAGAGGGGAGTCTGCTTGTCCCTCTGCCTCCCTCTGCCTCCCCCCACCACCCCTGCTCACGCTCTCCCTCTCTCTCAAATGAATAAATAAAATCTTTAATAACAACAAAAAAATTCTTGGGATTTTGCTAAAATGACTTCTACTGTCTGGAATCCTAATTCTGTTGGATTGGGATTTATAAACAACTTGTAAAGGCCTAATATCAAAAACCACTTAATCTTCATCCATCCTTCAGAAGAAAATAGTTTAAGGGAAAATACATATTTGAGAGTAAAAATCAATAGCTGCAATTGTAATGAAAAATAAAAGTCATGACAATTATTGTGTAAAACAATGATTTAATGATTTTTTTTCCTGGGGCTAGTGACACAGAGAAAGCAATTTTACAGAAATAAAAGCACAGAAGTGTGAACTATTGAGGGATATTGGTGATCAGCAAACCTCCTTGCCCTGAAAATAGGATGGATGAAGGGGAGTAGTTGAAAATAAAATTGGAAAGGCAGTTGGAGATAAGGGCCTTGTGTGATAAATCCTTAGATGTCATTGACCACTGGGTGCCTGGGTGGCTCAGTTGGTTAAGCATCTGCTTAACCTTCGGCTCAGGTCATGATCAGCGTCCTGGGACCAAGTCCCGGGTCGGGCTCCCCACTGAGCGGGGACTCTGCTTCTCCCTTTGCCTCTGCATGTCGCTCTGCCTACTTGTGCTCTCTCTCTCTCTCTGTCAAATAAATAAAATCATTTTTTAAAGATTTCATTTATTTATTTGACAGCGAGAGAGACAGCGAGAGAGAGAGAGAGAGAGAGAGAGAGAGAGTGGGGGGAGTGGGAGAGGGAGAAGCAGGCATCCGCAGAGCATGGAGCCCGAAGCGGGGCTCGATCCCAGGATCCTGGGATCATGACCTGAGCCGAAGGCAGCCACTTAACCGACTGAGCCACCCAGGTGCCCCAAATAAAATCATTTTTTAAAAAATTCAAAAAAAGGATGTCATTGATCACTTACTCTCAGGTTTTGAGTAAAAGTGGTAATATAGAAGTGATTAAGGACCAAGTTCCCCACCTAGTTCTGCCATTTAGTAGCTATGCTTTTTCAAGAGATTTCGTTTCTTTCAGCTTTTGTTTTCTTATCTACAGAACAGGGTTAATGATAGTACTTACTACAAAGGGTTATTGTGAAGATTAAATAAGATGATGTATGATGAGCCTGGTGCCTGGCACATAGCAACTATTCAATAAATATTAGTGACTCCCTGGTTAGAACTGTGCTTCAGGAATATTAATCTGGCAGCTGTGTGTATAAATGGTGTAAGCATATGGCTTTCCTTTTTAAAACAGAACTAGGGTCTTCCCAGGTATGTGCCAAAAATATTTACCACCCAGTTCCAGCAACTCCCCACCTCTTCCAAACTCCCTCATTCTCCACCACACTCCCACAGCAAAAGTGCTGAGCAAGGTCTAGGGAGGAGGAGGCTGTTAAGCAGGAAATCCCCCAGGGGATGAGGAAGAGTCAGACGCAGTTAGGGTCATCTCTCTTGGGCTAAAGGGGGAGAAAAACTTTTCCATCAGAGACAGGAGTCCTGAAAACTCCATGAGGAGCTAAACTGGGCAGGAAAGTCTTGAAGCTCTTCCAGACCAGCTACGTCAGAGATGATGGATGTGTATGGCAGGGAGTTGGGGAGCAGTGAAGTTGCAGAAAGCCACATTGCCAGGAGTGACCAGAAGGACATTTTGTAATGTGTTTACAATTTCTGCTTTTTTTAAAGATTTTATTTATTTATTTGACAGAGGGAGACACAGTGAGAGAGAGAACACAAGCAGGGGGAGTGGGAGAGGGAGAAGCAGGTTCCCTGCCGAGCAGGGAGCCCGATGCAGGGCTCCATCCCAGGACCCTGAGATCATGACTTGAGCCGAAGGCAGACGCTTAACGACTGAGCCACCCAGGCGCCCCTACAATTTCTGTTTTAAAATGTGTTAAATAATACTTAGTTTCATTAGTTTTTTAAAAAGCTTTATGAATTCTGAACATGCAAAAAGTAAAATCCAGTATTTTGTTTGCAGGACATTAAAACAGAAACATTAATAATACAATTTTGCTCTAGTATCGTAACTACTCACGGAGAGTGGAATCAAAGAAGTGTGGATAAACCATTGAGGACAGTTATAAAAATAAGGGAGATTCTGTAGTTTTCCTTTGCCTTCCTTTGATATCAGCACCAAGTACCAAAAACTGGACTTTATTTCATTAAGTGCTCAGAATTTATAATGCGCAAAAAAATTGGAGAAGCTGCTAACTCACATGCCTCCAAGCAAAAACCCTCTTCTATTGTTGCTTCTAATTTGCTTGACCAGAAAACCAGATGAGTTAGTTAAGACTCTTTCAGTGCAGACACCCAACTCAACCAGGCTTAAGGAAAAAAGTAATTTACTGCCTCCTGTAACTGAAAAGTCTGAGTTTTAGTCATGACTGGATCCAGGGGCCCAAATGATAACATCAGAGCTGGGTTCTTCCTCTGTCTCTGTCTCTCCATCTCCTTGCTCTGATTTCCTTTGTGTTGGTTTCACTTTCCCGCTGGATTCTCCCCATGATACCCCACATCAGTCTGGCCTTACACCTTTTTTTTTTTTTTAGTAACATTATCCTATAGGATATAGTTCATGTAAAAATAGACAATTTAATGAAGTAAAAGATAGGGTTGATTCTAATGTTCAACCTTGCTAGACATCTAAGAATTTTTTTTTTTTTTTTGGCCTATGCATGAACAAAGCTGTTACTAAAGATAATTCTCAGTGTGTAAGGAGTTTGGGGGGCTGGACACTCATTCACAGCAGATTGGGAACACATTTAGACAACCTTTCAGGAAAGCAGTAGCAGGATTTTGTTTGTTGTAACAGAAACTAAGCTTAAACTAGTTTAAATAAAAAAAGGGAATTTTTGGCTTATGCATTGAGAAGTTCAAGGAATGGAAATGGCTTTATGCAAAGTTGGATCCAGTAGTTCAAATGATTCATTCTGTCTCTACCTCTGCCTCTGTCCCTTTAATTGCTTGCCACTATGCGTCTGTATTCTCAGACAGGCTCTCTCTACATGGTGAAGAGAGCTGCTACAGACCCAAATTCACATCGTCCTTACTGCTTACTGTCTGGGTCAAGGGGATGGAGTTCTCTTACTGGCCAGGCCAGGTCACCATGTCAGCTCTGGAGCCTGGGAGCTGGATCAGCTCCATCTGAGCCCATGTTTGGGGTAGGATTACTATAGAATGGGAAAGGATTCTCCAAAGGCAGGAGAGCTGGGAAGGCAAATATATGTCCATACCAAGGACAACTTGGCAGTATGTACCCGGAGTCTTTAGAATATACACATCTCTGAGCTTAGCAACACCAATTTTGGGACTTAATCCTAAAGAAAGAACCAGAAACACACTTTTACTCCTGCTGTGCCTGTAGCGATGGGTAGGTTGCAGAGAAGTATGCCAATCCAGCGTTACATCTTAACAACCTAGCAACCCCATAAAGGCTGTAGGCAAAGTTCTAGGTAGGGCTCTCAATGGCCCAATTTGGGCCACATTCCCATTTCAGAATCAGTCAATGTGGCCAAGGACTGGCCAGATCTTGGCCATGTGCCCATTCTTGGACCTTGTGGGTAATATCAGTCCTACCAAAACCACAAAACTGAAAGTTAGAGAGACCTAGTTTCCCCCAAAGCAAATCAGGGTGTTTTTGCCTACAGAAGAAGTGAACAAGCAAAAACAATAGACTTCACTACCTCAGATAACTAAACCTTTAGAACTGCTTCTAGAATCATGGCAAATTTGCTCTAAGTGAGGATCTAGGAATGTTTCCCAAAAATAAAGTCCATCAACTCTGGTATATAAACTTTGTGACATATATTTTGGTAGTTCCAAGTGGTTTTGCAGAGCTGAGGGCATAGAGATGTTCTTTTGCAGAATCATTTTCCTCTGTCAGCTCTTTAAGTGCAAGCATTTTTTAGGGTTTTATTCTCTGAATAATTAAGTTGTCACATAAGTGATCTCTGGAGAAGATGAGTTGTACCATAATCTGACAAGCTGTATTTCTCTCTTTCCGAATTGCACCAGCAAACCATTATGCTTCCAAGAGAACCTTGCAAGATACTTAAGCCACCTGGAGTACAGATAGAACAATTCCTAAGTGTAGAATTTAAGAACTAAAGGGATCTGGGATTGCTTTCCAGAATGCAGCTAATTTTCAAAAAGAAGAGTCAATTCAATAAATATCAATGGAACACCTTCATTACTGATTGCTTCCAAGTATTCATATCCCCTTTTTTCCAATGATAGTATCCACATTTTGCTTAAGGCAAGCCATTCATAACCAAATGGTTTGGGTATGATAAATCCCACCTCTGGCTTTTGAGGTAGGGTCTAATTGACTTATGGCAATGCTCCTGGTCATGATAATTCGTTCAAGGATGGAAATGCCCCAATTCAAGCCAATTATCTCAATTCTTGGACAAACTATTTGAATGAATAAGAATTTCTCTTTCTCTCTCCCACCCCCCTTTAATTGGACATAAATCCACAGGCACATAACCTCAGGAACTTTTGGCAGCCATCCTGCATCAGGAAGGGAGAGTTTTCCTGAGAATGAAGCCAGTCTCAAGAAAAACTAAAACAGAAAAACCCGGTCACATTGTTTGAGTTGCTGGTCACATTGAGTTGCTGGATCATGCCATGCCTGAAGCTATATACTTGTTCACTTTTCAGTAATGTGCACCAATAAATTCCTTTTACTTTTTAAAGTCAGTTTGAGTAGAATTCTCTGTTACCTGTTATTCTGACACCAACTCCAACTGCAAAACAATTCTGACGCTAACCACCCAGAGTTAGTGTCAGACTTTGCAGGTTTAAGGGCACAGTCCTCAGCAGGACTGCCCTTACTTCAGACATCAGCCACACTTTGGGGACCCACAGGCCACCCACACTTTTGACCATTTGGTGAAAATTCAGGGGTTCTCATGACCCCCTCATGTTCAGAAATTCACAAGAATGACTCACAGAACTCAGGAAAGTGCTATACTTACAATTAATTTTATTTTAAAAATACAAATCAGGGTCAGCCAAATGAAGACACACAGGGTGAGGTCTGAGTGGGTCTTTTTTTTTTAATTTATTTTTAGAAAGGTTGGGGAGGGGCAGGGGGAGAGGGAGAGAGAGTCTTAAGCAGTCTCCTCACTCTACACAGCCCAATGTGGGGCTCGATCTGACAACCCTGAGATCAGGACCTGAGCAGAAACCCAGAGTCAACTGCTTAACCAAAGGCACCACCCAGGCATCCCATGGGAGGGTCTTAAACACAGAACTTCCATGCCTCTTCCCTGTGGAGGCCAGACATATCTAACCTTCCTAGCACATCTATGCTCGCTAACCAGGAACTTCTCTGAGCCGCAATGTCCAGAGATTTTACTGGGATTTCATTATTGTTTGGATAGTTGGCTAAACTCAATCTCCAGCTATGTTAGAGATGTTTCCTCAAGCTCTTCCTCCTTTCCATGCCCTCTGCCTCCGTGTTAGTTCATTCTCTTATCACCCGCTTAGTGCCCACTCTCATTCCATGCCACATTCCCACAGCTTAGGCCTCACTCTATCAGCTTCCCTGCTTTGATTAAGCCCCAGGGGACTGGCTTATTCTGGAACAGCAGGGGTAGAATTTCTTTGAGCCTATTGAACCTGCAAACTCGGAAGACATTCTTGAAGATCCTCATTATCTGAAACAGTAGATAGTTGAGATATTTAGGTTGTTTCTCATTACTCCTCCTTCTTGTAAAATCTCTTTTTGAGGTTCATGTCACTCATCTACTCATCTTTTCTACCCTCCCAGTGCAATTATCTTCCAAACTCTTGGCCATTTTCCTCATTCTTTAACAAGCCCCTGGCTCACAGCCTTCCTCCTCCCCTCAACTTCTGCCGTTCTCCTGGGCAATTCGAAGGTCCATATGGCTTCTCAGTTTCATGTTCTCATTATCTCCAATCCAGTGAATTTCTTCTCAACTCCACATCATCCATAATCCTCTTCTCTTTTCATGCTACAATCTCTCCCTAGGCTCTCTTATCAATTCTTATGGCTTTACGCACAATCTGTGTGTTCATGACTCTTATTTTTTTAGCCCAGACCTCTCTTCTGAAATCCATACCTCTATCTATATTCAACTGCCTTTCTGGCATACCCCTTTACATGTCTCATATTCAGGCATCTCATACTTACCGTCTCAAAACTTACTATTGCTCCTTTGACTCCTTGGCAAATCTGCTGCATTTCAGCAAATGATCCCACCAGCTATTCAGTTGTGCAATCTACCTTCTCCATCCCTTCATTTATTCTATCACTAAGTCCCATTTTACCTCTAAGATGTATCTTGAATTTATTTATTTCTCACCATCCCCACTATCAACCCAGCCCAACCCATCATCACTTTTGCCTGGACTGCCGCAATAATGTCCATCTGGTCTCTCTGCATTCATTCTTGCATCCTTTCAATCCATTCTTTACATAGCAAGTATCATGACAGTTTTTTTTTAAAGATTTATTTATTTATTTATTTGGGAGGCAGGGGGAGAGGGAGAGAGAATCTTGAGCAGATTCCTTGCTCAGCGCAGAGCCAGATGTGGGGCTCAATCTCAGGACTCTGAGATAACGACCTGAGCCGAAACCAAGAGTTGGCCGCTTAACCGACTGCACCACCCAGGCGCACTGCATCATGACTTTTTTGTTTTTATTTTTTTATTATTACTTTTTAAAGATTTTATTTATTCATTTGAGACACAGAGATACAGAGAGAGAGAGCATGAGCAGGGGGGAGAGGCAGAGGGAAAGGGAGAAGCAGGTTCCCCACTGAGCCAGGAGCCGGATGAGGGGCTTGATTCCAGAACCCTGGGATCATGACCTGAGCTGAAGGCAGACACTTAACCATCTGAGCCACCCAAGTGCCCCTCATGACTTTTTTAAATACAAATCTTATCTTGTTGTTCTACTTAAAACCTTTTAGAAGCTTCCTATTTCTCTTAGGATAATGTTTGAGATCCTTAGCATGTTCAATAGGGCCTTGCATGATGTGGTTTTCACAATCTTTCTAACTTGTTCTTCTGCCACAGCCCCTCATTCACTGAGCCAATTACACTGGCCTTCTCTCTTCTCTGAAGATGCCAAGCTCCCTTATGTCTCAGAGTATTCATACACATAATTCCTTCTACTTTGAACATTCTCCATGCCCTAATCCCACCTCCATATACCTCTTACTTTGTGACAGTGTCTATGCCCTGAATAAGGGAACAACTCTCTTCCCTTGAGAAGTTCACGGTTTAATAAGAGACATGTAAAAAAATTCACCACTTTATAATAAATGCAATAGAAGTATGGCCACAGGAAGAAATATTTATCTATCTCTGAGAGTTAGGAGAGGGCACTTAAATAGAAGAACCAACATGTCTCAAAGACAGAGGCAAGGACATGAGCAGATACAAGAAGTTTGGTACTATTGGAGAGTTATGGCAAGAAGGTGGCAGGAGACACCTTGGGTGCTGTGTTAAGGAGCTTGAAGTTTATCCAAAATGCAAAGAGGGTGTCCCCTACAAAGAGTTTTATGGAGAGGCATGAGTAGTGTTATCAAATTGGTAGTAGTTTGAGAAAAAGGCCTGGATAAAAGAAGGTGAAGGCAAAATGTCAACTAGGAGAATACTATAATAGTCCCAGCAACTGATGATGGCAACTGAATAAAGGCAAAGGTAGTGGGAATAGAGAGAAGGTGGTTTGAAGATGTATTTAAGAGGTAGAATTGATAGGACTTGGTGACCGAACAAACAGGTAAATTCCTTGTCCTTGTGGAGCTTGAATTCTAGAATGGAAGGCAGATAATATGTCCAATAAACAAATGCATACATGATATGATCCCTTGTAGTATTACGGCCTGTGAAAGAAAACAGCAAGTGAAGGAGAGAGTTATACAGATAGAGTGGTCCCTATTAGGAGGTGACATTTGAACAGAAAAGAAATGAGCCATGTGAATATATTTGAAGAAAGACTATTTCAAGTAGAGGGAACTACAGGTGCAAATGTCCAGAGAAGGGATATATTTGAAGAACAACAATAAGACTAGTATGGCTAAAGCACAGAACAAAGGAAGGGGAGAGTGGAAGGAGATAAAGTCAGAATACAGCAAGAGGTCAGATGATGAGTTCCATAGATAATGGAAAGAACTTTTTTTTTTTAAGATTTGTTTGTTTATGAGAGAGAGAGAGAAAGCAAGCACAAGTGGGTGGAGGGGCAGAGGGAGAAGCAGACTCCCCACTGAGCAGGGAGCCTGATGTGGGGCTTGATCCCAGGACCCTGAGATCATGACCTGAGCTGAAGGTAGATGCTTAACTGACTGAGCCACCCAGGCGCCCTGGATTTTATTTTAGTGTAATGAAAATCACTGGAAGGTTTTGAACAGGGAAGTGGCATATTCCAACTTACACTGTAAAAGGATCACTCCCAATACACTATAGTGAGGGAAGTGTGGAAGCTGGGTAGCCAGTTAGGAGGAAGGGATCTAGGTAAAAGATGATGGTGGTTTGGGCTAGAGTAGAAGTGATCAAGGTGGTGAGAACTAGTCAGAACTGGGATATGTTTAGAAGGCTAGCTGATGTAATGTGTTGATGGGTTGAATGAGGGTAGAGAGGAGTCAACAGTGATCCCAACATTTCAGGCTTGAGCAACAGGCTGAATCATAGAGCCATTTACCGAGATGGAGAAAATTGAAGGGACTTAGGTTTGATAAATGCAAGAATTGTTTTAGACATGTTTAGGTTGGAATGCTGTTAGATGTTCAAGTAGAGTAGAGAGTAGAGATAGGAGTCTGGAATTGAGGGGAAAGGTTGAGCCTGTAGATATAATTTTTGGAATCATTTAACATGCCATTTAAGCTGATAGAATTGGTTAAGATTTTCTAAGATGAATGTAAGCGAGAACTGAGAAGTCAAAGGATGGAACTAGGATACTCCAGTACTTAAAGGTTGAGAAGAGAAAGACGATCCAACAAAGAAACTAAGAAGAAGTGGCTAGTGAGATGAGAAGAAAATCAGTAGAGGATGGAAGCCAGGTAAAGATAGTTCTTCAAGAAAGAGGAAATGATCAACTGGCCGAGCTGCTCTTGGGTCAAGTAAGTTGAGAATGGGATTTGGCAGTATGAAGGTTATTGGTGACCTTGATAAGAGAAGTCTCAGAAGAGTAGTAGGGATAAAAGATTTTATGTATCATAAAGGTTAAGATACAGTGGAAAGAAAGAAAGCAAGAAATACCACCATATATAGGGAACAGAGAAATAGTGCAATAGCTGGATAGACATGCTGTCAAGGGAGAGGGGGTTTTTTTGTTGTTGTTGAAGAAGGGAGGGAAGATTGGTGATGCAGGAGAGGGTAAAATAAGTGTGGAAGCAAAGTCCTTGAGTAGGTAAGTTCTCTAGACACTTGAATATTTAGGCCTAGAGCTCAAGAAAGAGGTGGAGACTAGAGATGCAGATTTTTGAAATGATTAACATATACAAAAGGGACAAATGTGGGAGTGAATAAGGTTGTTTAGGGAGAGTGAAAAACAGAAGCCAAAGACAGAACCCTGAGGTATCAAAAAATTTAAGGGAACAAGGGGAGGAGGTCCAATAAGGAATACTGAGAAGGAATGTCCTCTATTTGCCAGCTATTTTTATGCCCATAGCACATGGCACATTGTTTTATCTCTCATGCCTGGAAAGCCTTCCCTTCCCTGGATTCATACCCGTCTCTCATAGTACTTTATGCAAATCTTTATTAGCACTTATTTCACTGCATTTACATTACATGTAGTCTTCTTCCATCAGTCTGAAGGTTCTCTCTGCCAAAAACTTTATTCATCTTTTTATCTACAACTCTTAACATAATGCATAGTAGGTGCTAAATAAATGATGCATGGAGCAGGGGGAAGTTAATCCACAAATAGAATGTGTAATATATAAGCATTAGAAAGTGTCAATATGCATTTTATGACTTTCTAAAAGAAATATATATGTTGGAAAGAACTCACCAGTGAAGCCATCTGGAGTTTTCTTTGTAGAAAGATTTTAAATTATGAATTCAATTTCTTTAAAATATAAAATATAGAATTTTCTATTTATTATTGTTTTAGTAGGTTTTGTTTCTCAAAATTTTCCATTTCATCTAGATTGTCAAATTTATTGGTAAAAAGTTTCTTATAATATCCTCACATTTTTATTGTCTATAGGACCTATACTAACGTCCCCTTTTTTATTGCTGATATTGGTAATGAGTTTTCTTGTACTCTTCCTTGATTGGTCTTGCTAGGAGTTGATTAATCTTTTTAGTCCTTTTGAAGTTTAATAAGTTTTGGCTTTGTTGACTCTTTGTTGATTAATGAGTGTTGGCTCTGGTACATCTGCTTTTTATTTCATTGATTTATGATTTTATCTTTATTTCCTTTCGTTTATTTCCTTTTTAAACTTTCTTTGCATAAGTTTGCTGTTTCTTTCTCTACATTTCCCTGTGAGCTCTAAATCCTATGGGTAGTTCTCTAGCCAAAGTAGCGCATTAGTGGAATCCCAAGTCTCAAAGGAATGAGCCTGATTAATTAGCCCATGATGCTCAGTCATTAGCTAAGAATGGGTTGTGAGAATGGCCTCAGTTGTGAAATGTTGGTGGATCCAGGTCAGTAGTTGAGACTACCAATTAACTATGTTCTGCACAGAAGGGAATCCAGTGGCCCATTTTCAGAACCACCACAATTCAATTCCTTTGCCCCACAGATCTATTTCTTCATTCAGGGGGTACCTTGGTGGCTCAGTCGGTTAGGTGACCAACTCTTGATTTCAGGTCATGATTTCAGGGTCCTAGGATCGAGCTGTATGTAGGGCTCTGTGTTCCACATTTAGTGGGAAGTTTGCTTGAGGATTTCTCTCCGTCTCTCTCTCTCCCCCAGCCCCTTCCCCCGCTTGCACTCTCTCAAATAAATAAATAAATCTTTTTAAAAAATCATTATTTCTTGGGGCACCTGGGTGGCTCGGTTGGTTAAGCGTCTGCCTTTGGCTCAGGTCATGATCCCAGGGTCCTAGGATGGAGCCCCACATTGGGCTCTCTGCTCAGTGGGGAGCCTGCTTCTCCCTCTCCCCTTGCCTGCTGCTCCCCCTGCTTGTGCTCTCTCTCTCTGTCAAATGGATAAATAAAATCTTTGAAAAAAAATCATTATTTCTTCATTCAGGTTTGGGGAGAAGCTCTTCTATGGTTCCCACACGGCCTTTCTTCCTGAAGGGAACAAAGAAAAGGAAGGTTAGTGGGATGGACTACAGCAATTGATCTAGAGGCCATAACTGACA